>NC_092719.1:123402902-123709211 GCF_047496885.1 Scyliorhinus torazame | reverse complement strand
TCCCTAACTATGAGATCCTGAATCAATCCTGTCTCATTACACAGGACCAGATCTAGGACCGCTTGTTCCTTCGTAGGTTCCATTACATACTGTTCTAGGAAACTATCACAAATACATTCTATAAACTCCTCCTCAAGGCTGCCTTGACCGACCTGGTTAAACCAATCAACATGTAGATTAAAATCCCCCATGATAACTGCTGTACCATTTCTACATGCATCTGTTATTTCTTTGTTTATTGCCTGCCCCACCATAATGTTACTATTTGGTGGCCTATAGATTACTCCTATCAGTGACTTTTTTGCCTTACTATTCCTGATTTCCACCCAAATGGATTCAACCTTATCCTCCATAGCACCGATGTCATCCCTTACTGTTGCCCGGATGTCATCCTTAAATAACAGAGCTACACCACCTCCCTTACCATCCACTCTGTCCTTCCGAAAAGTTTGATACCCTCGGATATTTAACTCCCAGTCGTGACCATCCTTTAACCATGTTTCAGTAATGGCCACTAAATCATAGTCATTCACGATGATTTGCGCCATCAACTCATTTACCTTATTCCAAATACTACGAGCATTCAGGTAAAGTACACTTATGTTGGCTTTTTTACCTCTGTTCTGAATCTTAACACGTCGATCAGTAACTTCTCCTAAGTTATATTTCCTCTTAACCTTTCTCCTAATTTTCCTTGTCGTTGAACCCATATCTTCATGTAACAACCTGCCGCGTTGCTTCCCATTAATGTTTTCACTTCCCATTTTATTTCTTTTAGTATTCCTGGTCCTATTCACTGAGCTCCTCTCAGGCACTGTACCTTGTACTGTCGCCCTTTTTGATTTTTGACTATGACTTCTCTGCCTTACACTTTCCCCCTTACTGCCTTTTATTTCTGTCCCTGTTTTACTACCTTCCAACTTCCTGCAACGGTTCCCATCCCCCTGCCACATTAGTTTAAACTCTCCCCAACAGCTCTAGCAAACACCCCCCCCCCCCCAGGACATTAGTTCCAGTCCTGCCCAGGTGCCGACCGTCCGGTTTGTACTGGTCCCACCTCCCCCAGAACCGGTTCCAATGTCCCAGGAATTTGAATCCCTCCCTCTTGCACCATCTCTCAAGCCACGCATTCATCCTCTCTATCCTGACATTCCTACTCTGACTAGCTCGTGGCACTGGTAGAAATCCTGAGATTACTACCTTTGAGGTCCTACTTTTTAGTTTAACTCCTAGCTCCCTAAATTCAGCTTGAAGGACCTCGTCCCGTTTTTTACCTATATCGTTTGTGCCTATGTGCACCACGACAGTTGGCTGTTCACCCTCCCCCCCCCAGAATGCCCTGAGCTTTCATTTAAAACAGTGAACTGTCTGTAACATCTCATGTAATCCTTCTTTAATTATTCATATATTATTTGTCGGCCCGTTAGAAATAAGTGAAGAAACCAATATCCAGAACTGAGAAAGTTTGTTTGTGTTGACTCACTTACCTGATGTCATCTTCATTGGCAAAAATGATTACACCACGAACACCGGGTGTGTCCAAAAGGCTCTTGATGATCCGATCATAGTCTGCTCTTTTGGGGTCCGCTGGGATTTTCAAAGACTGAGCAATACAAATCCCACCTATGAGATGTGAAAAAGAATATTCAACAGATGAATAGAATAAACGTACAGGTAGAAGTATCCATCATTAACTCTGCATTGGGCATATCATTTTTTTACTATTCCACACACCTGAAGCAGATTCTTTTGGTTGTGTTTGCATGTTTATAGCTTTCTTCTGATTGAAGTTAAAATAAGGACATAAGAACTAGGAGCAGGATTAGATAATTCAGCCCTTCAAGCCTGCTCCACCATTCAATACGATCATTGCTGATCTCATCTCGGCCTCAACTCCACTTTCCTGCCCATTCTTCATAAACGTCTAACACATTACAAATTAAAAATCAGTCTATCTGCTCTTTAAATTTATTCAATGTCCCGGCATCCACCTCACTCTGGGGTAGTGAATTCCACAGATTCACAAAGCCTTTGAAATAATTTTTCCTCATCTCTGTGTTAAATCCGCTACCCCTTATCCTAAAGCTATGACCTCTTATTCTACATTGCCCCACAAGAGGAAGCAGCTGGCCCATATCCACTTTGTCAATACCTTTTATCATCTGAAATACCTCACTCAGATCTCCTCTCCTTCTTCTATACTCGAAAGAGTACAAGCTTAAACTTCTCAAGCTCTCTTCATAAGGCAAACCCCTCATCTCTGGAATCAATCTCATGAACTAGATTGAAAATGAAATTGTAGGGCTCCATTCTGCTAATAATTGAAAATTGTTCGGCCGTCTCATTCACAGGCGCCATGAAAATTAAAGTGTGGGTCTCCATTCCTCTAATAGTTTTAGTTGTCAGGCCTTCTCATTTACAGGTTGCTTGAAATGGTAGCCTAGCCGCCTTTTAAGCATAACTTCTGAAGCATAGCACCGGATCCTTTAACAATAGACAATCTCAAAACTGACCCCCTTTAAAGAGAATTTTACAATCAAGAGCCCTTTTCAAGATCCTGAGGGAGGAAATTTGGATAAAACCTTTGGTAACCTGAGACACAATAAAAAACAGCATGCAGCTACTTTGGATGAGTGAGGTGTCTGACTGTCTTGGCAGACTCTAAAGATTGTGTGCCATTATTGTGCGCCTCAACTAAAAATCGACTCCATTGTCTCCTTAATATTCCCTTCACAGTGCAGCAATATAAGTGAACAAGAGCAGTGTGATATGCAGCTCTTCAACAAAAGCTCCCCAGCACCAAGAATGAAAGTATACACCCGGTGGATACCACTCTTGATCAGCAATGTGCCACGGAGATAGATTTGAGGTAGTTCTAGAATTAGAGCGTGCAAGGGAAGGTTTTTGGCTCAATGCACTTGTGCAGCTCTTTGGAAGAATTAATAATGGGCGGCATGGTAGCACAGTGGTTAGCACTGTTGCTTCACAGCACCAGGGTCCCAGGTTCGATTCCCGGCTTGGGTCACTGTCTGTGTGGAGTCTGCACATTCTCCCCGTGTTTGCGTGGGTTTCCTCCGGGTGCTCCAGTTTCCTCCCACAAGTCCCGAAAGACGTGCTGTTAGGTAATTTGGGTATTCTGAATTCTCATTCCGTGTATCCGAACAGGTGCCGGAATGTGGCGACTAGGGACTTTTCACAGTAACTTCATTGCTGTGTTAATTGAACCCGGGCCCTCGGCGCTGTGCAGCAACAGTGCTAACCACTGTGCTACAGTTCAACCAAACACTCTTTTCCCTCCCTCAGCCCTAGGTTCATGCTGATACTCTCTTCTTCGTCCCATCTCCAACCTTCCCACATTGAAGCTGAGACTTTCCTCCTGTATTGTAGTTCATACGTCCCCCCTCAGCCCTGTTGCACATTACACATCACTAAATATCACTGCTAGCTGTCATGGATTTAATCCAGTCTTAGAGTTGCCTTTGTCTTCATGGTTTATAACACTGCTGATGTGGCTTTGAAGGAAGGTCTTAAAGGCAAAGAAGCAAAAGTGTTCAGGGACGGTATCCCAGAGAATGGGGCCTGGGTAATTGAAAGCATAAACCACAAATGGTCTCGCTGAGGGAGGCAAGGAAAAATAGAAGTCGAAAAACAGAGAGCTCGCACCACAGAACTAAAGCAAAAGAATTGGACGTGAGGGACCTAATCGGTTTCAAATCGAGAACGATCATAAATCTGAACCCTTTCTTTCATCCATGGTGTTTATGTTAATATGCTGCCCTCTTGTTTCGGACAAGGCTGCTGAAAATTTGGTGCAGGTACCAGTCTTGTCTCATTAGTCACTGCTGACCTAAGAGCCGCTGTGGTGTTTGATCACTTCCTTCACATATCATAATTATATACTGAGACTAGTTATGATCCGGTTAGGGCTCGGTAATGCTGAAAGAAGAACAATGCCACAAGATTTTACATTTTTAAAGAAAAAACATCATTTTTTATTAGCATTAAAAAAAAAGCCATTAACTTAACACTAGGTGAGAGTCCAACACATTTATTTGGAATCACTAGCTTTCAGAGCATAGTTCCTTCATCTCCGGACTTTAACCTGGTGTTGTAAGACTTCTTACTGTGCCCACCCCAGTCCAATGCCGGCATCACCACATCACAACTGAACACTAGTTTATGCTAGTTATACATATGCTATGAATTCAGTTCTACTTTTTTCTCCCCCACCCTCCGTTCCAAGAATCCCTTTGTATCTTACAAGAAGGTTCATCTATTGGACTCAACCCAAAAAGTATACCACAGCCCTTTGGTTTCCAGCTGTAAGATTCCAGGGTCCTCCCATTAGCCTTTGGCTATGTGACCTTCTAACTTTTCCCTTATAGACCTCAGCTCCTTGTCCTGATCGCTGGCAGATTTCCAACTGCCTTTGCACAGCTTTCCAAATCAACTCCGTAAACTGCTTTATGCCACAATGCTCTGTGAGACCACTGCAGGATTCTTCCACCAGCTTAAAACTAGAATAAATCTCCCAGCTGCTTTTCCCCTCATGAAATCCAAATTGAGATTGAGCTCCAGCCATATTTCATATGGTGAACAATGAAGTCAACATTTTCTCTGTTTGAAATGCAGACTGACTGACCTGTTAGCTCTATCAATCTGGTGAGATGCAATCTATAACCAAAGCAAAGCTACAACTCCCTCCATCTGTTCCCAAACCTAACTGCCTGTTCCTGTCAAAACAGATAAATCATATAAAAAACTCTCTAAGCAAGGATCCATCCTGAATCATTATCTCTGTAGTAATCTTGCATGTTTTGGCATGATTCAACCAGAAACAGAAACAAATGATTTTACCTTCAACATAGCTCTTTGATTCTGTAATCTATATGGATAATTTGTATTCCTATTGCGTTTACAACTCTTTCTCCAACTCCCTAGTTCCATAACAAGTTTAGAGATCAACTCTGACCTTGCAAGCCAAACACCAGGCAACTTTTAAATGCAATAAAATCAGGCTAGTTTGAGTTGCATTTACATCAGAGCTGTTTTAACAGCCTGTCAACCAAGTGCCCTATTTATCTACAGTTAGAACTTTAATTTTTAAAATTAAAACTTATATTCTGAAACATATATATTACTAGATATTTGTGACAAAACATCACTACTCCAGCTTCATGGTATTGTTCAATATTGGTGCTCCCCACATTACCCTGCATGCCCTTTTATTCTACCATTCCCCCCTATGTCCCCTCATATTTCACATGGCCCCTCCATGCCTCCTCAAACTTACCATGCCTCATCATATGCCCCATATAACCCCATTCTCCTTGTACTCCCCACGCTCCCACCATACCCATCAAGGATGATCCATACCCACTAAGCCAGTATCCACTATGAGAAGACCTTAGGATATCTTTCAATCATAGATTATCATAGAATTTACAGTGCAGAAGGAGGCCATTCGGCCCATCGAGTCTGCACCGGCTCTTGGAAAGAGCACCCTACCCAAGGTCAACACCTCCACCCTATCCCCATAACCCAGTAACCCCACCCAACACTAAGGGCAATTTTGGACACTAAGGGCAATTTATCATGGCCAATCCACCCAATCTGCACATCTTTGGACTGTGGGAGGAAACCGGAGCACCTGGAGGAAACCCACGCACACACGGGGAGGATGTGCAGACTCCGCACAGACAGTGACCCAAGCCGGAATCAAACCTGGGACCCTGAAGCTGTGAAGCAATTGTGCTATCCACAATGCTACCGTGCTAATATTCAAATGGATATTGAACTTCCAACAGTCTAATAGAACTGCCGTTCAAATACACTTCATACTGAAAAATCCTCTAATTCTTAAAAGCCATTCAAAAGGTTTAAATCCCATCAAGTGGTCAGAATGAACACTTATTACCTTACCACATCAAGGGTAGATAATCCTTAAGTAACTGCTTAAAATAATCAATCAAATGGTGAACACAGCGCCGCCCCTTCAGATTACTACACTACTGTTCCCAAGCAGTGTTTTCCTTAGCTTGAAATGCGTAAGAGCACTTTTCCAAATGGGAAAAGTATTCTAATGCATCTCAGTACTTGCACAATGCCAACCAATGTATGGTCAGTTTACCACTGCAATAGAGGCCGATTCACTGCTGTAAAAGACATCCAGCTTACAATACTGCATATGACTATTGTAACTGAAAGAATGTTTTATTTTGTTTTTCAAAGCCCATCAATGAAAGAATTCCAGGAACCGATGACTGTTTTTGTTTGGTTCCCTGCTTGGAAAGGGGTTCCCTGTGGTTCACAACTCCTCTGAGAGGCCACGAATCATGTCTGCTTTCAGAAGGGGCACAATCTCATGAAAATTGGAGGGGATTGAACTGTCCTCCCCTGCAAGGGAACTGACAAGGGCGGGATGATTTCACACAAGCCAACTACCCAGACCATTATCACATACCACAAAAATTGCTCGTTAAGAGAATGGGGCAGAAATCCTGAACGCGCTCTCAAGTCGACCAAACTCAGCCTTTCTAACTCTGATAAAGAGTCATACGGGCACGAAACGTGAACCCTGTTTCTCTCCCCACAAATGCTGCCAGACTTGCTGAGTTTTTCCAGCATTTTCTGTTCTTGTTTCAACATATCCTTCCTCTCTTTCGAATCTGAATTTGAGTGGGCCCTCTGGGTGTGTGCGTGCATGTAAAAGGTGGTGTGTACTTTATTATTTTACCTAGATTTACAATCAAAGCAACCTCTTTCTTTGTTCACCTGAAGGAAACCTGCCCAAGTGTCTCTTTTATGATCACAGTACGAAAATTGTTAAACACTCACAGAATTGCCAAGTGCAACAGTCTAAATTTACAAACCTTGTCACGCTCAAACAAAGAGTGGAAAGAAAAGGGGAGTCATTGGACCCCTCCTCACCTGGTCATAACTACCATCAAGGTAATATTGAATGATTCACTGATATTAACACAAAATTACCCTCCACTAAATATAATAATGACGGTCACTAATTCTTTCTCAACTGGTGGGCCTTCATCAACCCTGAATGTTGTGTGTACAGAAGCCTGAGGAAGATCAGCATCTATTTGTAACCTGCTTCTACGCCAACTTTCGTTCCCCATAATAAAATACATAACAGCTTAGGATTCCAGAAACAAATGTTTTTTTGCATATCATCTAGATCTCCAAACCATTTAACTCTTGACCCAGTGTTGTGTAAACTGATGGTTTAAAGCCTGTGTGCACACCAGCAAAAGTGACAATAATAGTTGCATCTTTCACAAGGTTTTACCTTGTGATCAAAGCAACTGCCAACCAACAGTTCTCAGCTCTACACTTGATGGGCAATGGATAGCCATGGTCTCTCGCACAGCCTTCCAGCATGGGTTAGAATCGGCATCACCGAGTATCACACATCACTGATTTACATACATCCTGCACGCAGCAACACTGAAGAATAATATTTGTGTCTTGCATTTCTACAATCTCGGGTCCACTGAGACTCATTTTAAGATGTCAGTCCTGTGAATTTGCATTTCCAATATGAATGAAGAGAATATATTTTTAAAGTGTTGAATGTTCTCCGTGCAATCCAGAACGCTAACTTCTGATATATGTTTACCTGACTTTTTTACCTTTTACTTTTTTAGTTACCTTTAACTTGCAGACTTTTCAGGAGACACACACACAACGCAACGCTGCTGTAAGGCAGTCGGTGGATGCCGAGGGATCCTTCTTCCGAAATCTACCCAGCTCGCCATGCCTCATGAGATTGACGTCCATTGTGGATGGCTCACCTTTTGGCAATCTGAATATTAGAGTAAGACAGCTAGTCTCACTCTAATATGCACTCCCATGACCTACCCAAGGTGATCGGATCTAATCCCCTTGCCTAGACTTCAGGCGATGGCTGTTCAGTGCTGGTCTCCAAAAACGGGGGCGAGATGGAACGGCACTCGTGGGGGTCTCTCAGGGGATTAGGGGCCCTATGTACTTGCCATCTGGACATGGTGGCATCCTGGCACTGCTGGTGCCACCCAGGCACCTTGGTGCTGCCAGCCTGGCACCCTGATAGTGGCACCTGGGTGCTGGCTGGCAATTCTCAGGTGGCATTGTCAGGGTACCAGACTGGCACTGCCAAGGTGCCAAGCTGACATTATTCCCGCTCTGCGGATTGGTCCCCAAGTGCGGGGAGTTGTGGGGGGTGGGAACTGAGGCTTTGGAGGTGTTCAGGGTTGCGTAAGGGATCGAGATCAGGATGCCATTTTTAAATGGCGTCTTCCCGATCTCTTTCTGCACTGAGAGGTTCTGACGAGCGGAGCTCCTCAATGCAGAAAACAGGACTAAGTGCGGCCTTGTCTGGGAGTTCCCTGCTGAGGCCCCGTAACTACCTGAATGGAAGTTCAATAGTATTTCTTGGTCCTCCGGGCACTGGGAAACACCCGGCTAAACGCGCTCTACGGAACTCTGTTCCCATTTGGGTAGATCGTGCCCTATATATCTATTTCAGATTTCAAAAATACATCGATACACAGAAACACAGAATGGAACACTGAAATTTACTCTAACAAAACAGTCATCACAAGTGGACATTACAAAAACAACTAGTTCTTCAATAGAGGTGAAGGCTGATTTCTTCTAGATTTGCAACCAGGATTTGGTGGTTGACTATTTCAGGCGTTACACCAGTTTTCTCTTTCTTTGGAGAGTGTTTGTGGACAATTCTGAAGAATTGCCTATGCATCCTGGGCCAATAAAGACTGGCAGGCACTCTGGGGATGCAGGCTCCCGTGAAGGTGTGAGCCGAATGAATTGCTGACATTTATTTCTTATGCAATGCAGCTGGTGCCACAATTTTCTGTCCTTTGGTTATCAAGCCGCTTGTCCAGCTAGTTCATCTTGAAAGTCAAAGTAAACGTGGGAGGCATACAGCTACCTGCATCATGATGCTAGATTCGTCTTGCTGAATAACTGTTTGTCTTTTTAAAATAATTTTTATTAAAGGTTTTCATAAAATATCAATAACAAAATGAGAAAGAAAAAAGAACCCAACAGGGTTAAGTACAAAACACAATCTAAAAAAAAAACCCAACCCCCCCACCCCCCTCCCCCCTGTACATAAATAATAAATTAACATTAACACCCCGACTTAACACAACAGATGTATACACCCCCTCAGACCCTCCAGTGTAAATAACATAAACAAAAATAAAGTAAACCCCCCCCCCCCCCGAGCTGCTGCTGCCATTGACCAATATCTATCGTTCTGCCAGAAAGTCTAAGAACGGTTGCCACCGCCTAAAGAACCCTTGTACCGACCCTCTCAAGGCGAATTTCACCCTCCAATTTAATTAACCCCGCCATATCGCTGATCCAGGATTCCACGCTTGGGAGCCTCGCATCTTTCCACTGAAGGAGAATCCTTCGCCGGGCTACCAGGGACGCAAAGGCCAGAATTCAGGCCTCTTTCACCTCCTGCACTCCCGGCTCCTCTGCCACCCCAAATATTGTGAGCCCCCAGCCCGGTCTGACCCTGGATCCTATCACCCTCTGTCTTGCTGAATAATAATATACGGTTGTTTCAGAACCAGATCATCCCCTGAAGTGCAATTCAGTTGTTGCCAGTAAATCTCCAACTGGAAGTAATTCACCTTCATCAGTTTCTCTCAGCTCAGGTGTAACATCATGAGTTAGCATCTGACACGTTTGCTCCGCTCACTGAAAAGGCTGGAATCATGATCTCCTTTCTTCTAAGATACTTTGAGACAAAATCTTTAGTCTTAGCAACATTCTTTGAAGTCTCTTAGAGGTGCTGCTCAATGGCTTGCAAACTATTGATTCTAACAGACGGTATTCCATTTCAATATTCATCATGTTCTGGCCACAGATGTGAGCTTTAAATGTACCTCAGGCAAACACGATCGCTACAAGTTCTTTCTGGATCTACGCAGACAAGTCTGCATCACAAACCAGCCGACTGAGCTAAACCGGCCCTCATTGATTCATGAGTGAAGTCAGACAAGAGCAGCTCATTCCTACAGCCAGACAATTTAGCATTTTGAAAACCTTTGGGGAAGATAGACCTTAAATAGAGCCAGGGAGAAGGACGGAATGCTCCTAAGAGAGCAGTTTATAAATCAGGAGCTCCCAAATCTCTTAGATGATACTTACTCCAGTTTACAGCAAGGGAGTTAGTGAATTTTGTTTCATATTTGTTTTTTTCGCGGGCAGCACGGTGGCTCAGTGATAGCACTGCTGTCTCACGGCGCCGAGGTCCCAGGTTCAATTCTGGCTCTGGGTCACTGTCCGTGAGGAGTTTGCACATTCTCCCCATGTTTGTGTGGGTTTCACCCCCCCAACCCAAAGATGTGCAGGGTAGGTGGATTGGCCACGTTAAATTGCCTCTTAATTGGAAAAAATGAATTGGGTACGCTAAATCAAAAAAAATAATAAAACATTGTTTTTTTCTCTCAAAACAAAGAACGAAGAAAAGTACAGCACAAGAACAGGCCCTTCGGCCCTCCAAGCCTGCACCGACCATGCTGCCCGTCTAAACTACAATCTTCTCCACTTCCGGGGTCCGGATCCCCCTATTCCCATCCTATTCATGTACTAGTCAAGATGCCCCTTAAACGTTACTATCGTCCCTGCTTCCACCGCCTCCTCCGGCAGCGAGTTCCAGGCACCCACTACCCTCTGTGTAAAACACTTGCCTCGCACATCTCCTCTAAACCTTGCCCCTCGCACCTTAAACCTATGCCCCCGAGTAATTGACCCCTCTACCCTGGGAAAAAGTCTCTGACTATCCACTCTGTCTATGCCCCTCATAATTTTGTAGACCTCTATCAGGTCGCCCCTCAACCTTCTTCGTTCCAGTGAGAACAAACCAAGTTTATTCAACCTCTCCTCATAGCTAATGCCCTTCATACCAGGCAACATCCTGGTAAATCTCTTCTGCACCCTCTCTAAAGCCTTCACATCCTTCTGGTAGTGTGGCAACCAGAATTGAGCACTATACTCCAAGTGTGGCCTAGCTAAGGTTCTATACAGCTGCAACATGACTTGCCAATTTTTATACTCAATGCCCCGGCCAATGAAGGCAAGCATGCCGTATGCCTTCTTGACTACTTTTTCCACCTGTGTTGCCCCTTTCAGTGACCTGTGGACCTGTACACCAAGATCTCTCTGACTGTCAATACTCTTGGGGGTTCTACCATTCACTGTATATTCCTTACCTGTATTAGACCTTCCAAAATGCATCACCTCACATTTGTCCGAATTAAACTCCATCTGCCATCTCGCCGCTCAAGTCTCCAAACAATCTAAATCCTGCTGTATCCTCTGACAGTCCTCATCGCTATCCGCAATTCCTTTTTGTCGTCCGCAAACTTACTAATCAGACCAGTTACATTTTCCTCCAAATCATTTACATATACTATGAACAGCAAAGGTCGCAGCACTGATCCCTGCAGAACACCACTAGTCACAGCCCTCCAATCAGAAAAGCACCCTTCCATTGCTACTCTCTGCCTTCTATGACCTACCCAGTTCTGTATCCATCTTGCCAGCTCACCTCTGATCCCGTGTGACTTCACCTTTTGTACCTTTTGTACCAGTCTGCCATGAGGGACCTTGTCAAAGGCCTTACTGAAGACAGCATCCACTGCCCTACCTGCATCAATCATCTTTCTGACCTGCTCGAAAAACTCTATCAAGTTAGTGAGACACGACCACCCCTTCAGAAAACCGTGCTGCCTCTCGCTACTACAACCCCTTGCTTCCAAATGGGAGTAGATCCTGTCTCGAAGAATTCTCTCCAGTAATTTCCCTACCACTGATGTAAGGCTCACCAGCCTGTAGTTCCCTGGATTATCCTTGCTACCCTTCTTAAACAAAGTAACAACATTGGCTATTCTCCAGTCCTCCGGGACATCACCTGAAGACAGTGAGGATCCAAAGATTTCTGTCAAGGCCTCAGCAATTTCCTCTCTAGCCTCCTTCAGTATTCTGGGGTAGATCCCATCAGGCCCTGGGGACTTAGCCACCTTAATATTTTTCAAGACGCCCAACACCTCGTCTATTTGGATATCAATGTGACCCAGGCTATCTACACACCCTTCGCCAGACTCAACATCCACCAATTCCTTCTCTTTGGTGAATACTGATGCAAAGTATTAATTTAGTACCTCACCCATTTCCTCTGGCTCCACACATAGATTCCTTTGCCTGTCCTTCAGTAGGCCAACCCTTTCCCTGGCTACCCTCTTGCTTTTTATGTACGTGTAAAAAGCCTTGGGATTTTCCTGAACTCTATTTGCCAATGACGCTTCGTGACCCCTTTTAGCTCTCCTGACTCCTTGCTTAAGTTCCTTCCTACTTTCCTTATGTTCCACACAGGCTTCGTCTGTTCCCAGCCTTCTAGCCCTGAGAAATGCCTCCTTTTTCTTTTTGACGAGGCCTACAATATCCCTCGTTATCCAAGGATCGTGAAATTTGCCATATTTATCCTTCTTCCTCACAGGAACATGCCGGTCCTGAATTCCTTTCAACTGACATTTGAAAGCCTCCCACATGTCAGATGTTGATTTACCCTCAAACATCCGCCCCAATCTATGTTCTTCAGTTCCCACCTGATATTGTTATAATTAGCCTCCCCCAATTTAGCACATTCACTCGAGGACCACTCTTAGCCTTGTCCACCAGCACTTTAAAACTTACTGAATTGTGGTCACTGTTCCCGAAATGCTCCCCTACTGAAACTTCTACCACCTGGCCAGGCTCATTCTCCAATACCAGGTCCAGTACAGCCCCTTCCCTAGTTGGACGATCTACATATTATTTTAAGAAGCCCTCCTGGATGCTCCTTACAAACTCTGCCCCGTCTAAGCCCCTAGCACAAAGTGAGTCCCAGTCAATATTGGGGAAGTTGAAGTCTCCCATTACAACAACCCTGTTGCTTTTACCCCTTTCCAAAATCTGTCTACCTATCTGCTCCTCTATCTCCCGCTGGCTGTTGGGAGGCCTGTAGTAAACCCCCAACATTGTGACTGCACCCTTCTTATTCCTGACCTCTACCCGTATAGCCTCGCTGCCCTCTGAGGTGTCCTCCCACAGTACAGCTGTGATATTCTCCCTAACCAGTAGCGCAACTCCTCCACCCCTTTTACCTCCCCCTCTATCCCGCCTAAAACATCTAAATCCTGGAATGTCCTTCCCTCAACCAGGTCTCTGTAATGGCAACAACATCATAGTTCCAAGTACTAATCCAAGCTCTATGTTCATCTGCCTTACCTGTTATACCTCTTGCATTAAAACATATGCACTTCAGGCCACCAGTCCCGCTGTTTTCAGCAACATCTCCCTGTCTGCTCTTCCTCAGAGCCATAGTGACCTTATTCCCTAGTTCTCCCTCAATTTTTTCACTTTCTGACCTATTTCTCCGGTACCCGCCCCCTGCCATACTATTTTAAACCCGCCGTGTGACACTAGCAAACCTCGCGGCCAGGGTATTTATGCCTCTCCAGTTTAGATGCAACCCGTCCCTTTTAAACAGGTCACACCTGCCCCGGAAGAGCTCCCAGTGGTCCAGGTAACTGAAACACATCCTCCTACACCAGCTGTTTAGCCACGTGTTTAGCTGCTCTATCTTCCTATTTCTAGCCTCACTGGCACGTGGCACAGGGAGTAATCCCGAGATTACAACCCTTGAGGTCCTGTCTTTTAACTTTCTGCCTAGCTCCCTGAACTCCTGCTGCAGGACCTCATGCCCCGTCCTGCCTATGTCGTTAGTACCAATATGTACCACGACACCTGCCTGTTTGCCCTCCCCCTTCAGGATGCCGGCTACCCCTTCTGAGACATCCTGGACCCTTGCACCAGGGAGGCAACATACCATCCTGGAGTCTCTTTCACGTCCACAGAAGCACCTATCTGTGCCCCTGACTGTAGAGTGCCCTATGACTATTGCTCTTCTGCGCTTTGACCCTCCCTGCTGAACATCAGAGCCGGCCGTGGTGCACCTGCTCTGGCTGCTGCTGTTTTCCCCTGATAGGCTATTCCCCCCGACAGTATCCAAAGGGGTATAACTGTTCGAGAGGGGGACAACCGCAGGGGATTCCTGCACAGACTGCCTGCCCCTTCTGGTGGTCACCCATTTCTCTGCCTGCACCTTGGGTGTGACCACATTTATATAACTGCTATCTATGACGCTTTCCGCCACTTGCATGCTCCTAAGTGCATCCAACTGCTGCTCCAACCGAACCATGCAGTCTGTGAGGAGCTCCAGTTGGGTGCACCTTCTGCAGATGAAGCCATCTGGGATGCTGTAAGCCTCCCGGACCTGCCACATCTCACAGTCAGAGCACTGCACCCCTCTAATTGACATTGCTTTAATTAATTAGTAAATTAAATTAAATTATTTTATTTTTTTAAAGTTACTGTTAACTATATGTTTCCTAGCACTAGATTTCTACTATAAATGTAAAAGCTAAATACAGTACTCTCCGACCTCTGGCTTAGATAACCCTCTAAATTATGATTAAGTAATTAATTAATTATGTTTAATTAGTTTAACAATGTTTAATTTTTAAATTTAGTGCAGATTCCCTATCAGCCAATCAGGTCACAGCTTTCCTGTATCGTCACTTTTCATTCCCCCCCAAGTCGGATCACTCAGAATAGCAGAATATCTATCACTTACCTGTTCCCAAGCTGCTCCCCAGCTCGCTCTCTCTCTCTCCTGAAAATGAAGGCCGTTGGAACCTGGGGGTAAGATTTTATATCACCTACCTTCCTTGCAATGAATCTCATTTCATTCCCTTGCTTGAGGGTGGTGTCATGACAATGTGCGTGATGATGGACTGACCGCTACCTATGTCTCCACAGGCTAACGACAGACATACTGAGCGGTTCGAAGAAGGCCTACCTTTCAAAAAGAAATGTTCCAAAATACCAGAGATTGACCAAGCATGGATTCCAACATCATCTGACGTCTGATATTTGTCATGATATGCAGACATGCACATAATGAGATACAGACAGACAGCTAATGAACATAGAGAACAGGACATAACCAATCAGCAGGCAGAACACTTGGGGGTGGTTTCCCACTATAAAAGGCAAGAGGCGCTCACCGTCCACCTCTTTCCACTGGGGACATCTACAGAGTGAGTCAGGTGTATATATCACATAACACCTACAGCACGTGGCTAAGAGCTAGTCTGGTTCAGTCAGACAGAGTAATCACACTTAGGTTAGCAGAGAATCGAACTCACAGAGAACTGAGCTAACTGTGTAACAGGTTCAATAAATCAAATTGAATTAACTTCAAGGTCTGGAGTATATTTCAGTTATAGCTGCATCCAGTTGCAGCCAGTGTTATCTCAGTTTGCTGCACACGACAATATTGTGATTGATCCCTTTTCTGGAATGTTCCACATGGGTTGTGCCGTGCACCTGTTCTCAGATGTAGCGTAGAATTTCACACCGGGGGGGGGGGGGGGGGGGGGGGGTGTTGTCAATGCCTACTTCAAGCAGAGGTTCTTGAACTGAAGGAATTCGAAATTCAAAGTATTGGACTGTAATTCTGTGAGGACAACCA
The DNA here is from genome assembly GCF_047496885.1 of Scyliorhinus torazame. Taxonomy (NCBI): domain Eukaryota; kingdom Metazoa; phylum Chordata; class Chondrichthyes; order Carcharhiniformes; family Scyliorhinidae; genus Scyliorhinus; species Scyliorhinus torazame. The sequence continues at coordinate 123,693,601 of NC_092719.1, read as the reverse complement.
GCCAGTTACACCACCACTAGACACTCAAAACTCCCGGTGGAGGACAAAATAAAACATCTCCTGTTGGTTTATATCGTAAAGTCGTGTCAGAAGGTTTCTGAGATGAAACATCAAAATACTGTGGTGTGCGAGCATGGTGTGAGTGAGCAGTGCACGCGCGTGGTGTGCGCGAGCGGTGTGAGTGAGCAGTGCGTGCGCGTGGTGTGCGCGAGCGGTGTGAGTGAGCAGTGTGCGCGCGTGGTGTGTGCGAGCGGTGTGAGCCAGTGGTGTGAGCGAGCAGTGTGAGCCAGTGGTGCGATTGAGCAGTGTGAGCCAGTAGTGTGTGCGAGCGGTGTGAGTGAGCGGTGTGAGTGAGCGGTGTGAGTGAGCGGTGTGAGTGAGCAGTGTGAGCCAGTGGTGTGAGCGAGCAGTGTGAGCCAGTGGTGTGCGTGAGCGGTGTGAGCCAGTGGTGTGCGTGAGCGGTGTGAGCCAGTGGTGTGAGTGAGCAGTGTGAGCCAGTGGTGTCAGTGAGCGGTGTGAGTGAGCGGTGTGAGCCAGTGGTGTAAGTGAGCGGTGTGAGCCAGTGGTGTGAGTGAGCAGTGTGAGCCATTGGTGTCAGTGAGCGGTGTGAGTGAGCGGTGTGAGTGAGCGTTGTGAGCCAGTGGTGTGAGTGAGCAGTGTGAGCCAGTGGTGTCAGTGAGCGGTGTGAGCCAGTGGTGTAAGTGAGCGGTGTGAGCCAGTGGTGTGAGTGAGCGGTGTGAGCCAGTGGTGTGAGTGAGCAGTGTGAGCCAGTGGTGTGAGTGAGCGGTGTGAGCCAGTGGTGTGAGTGAGCGGTGTGAGCCAGTGGTGTGAGTGAGCGGTGTGAGCCAGTGGTGTGAGTGAGCGGTGTGAGCCAGTGGTGTGAGTGAGCAGTGTGAGCCAGTGGTGTGAGTGAGCGGTGTGAGCCAGTGGTGTGAGTGAGCAGTGTGAGCCAGTGATGTGAGTGAGCGGTGTGAGCCAGTGGTGTGCGCGCGCAGTGTAAGCCTGTGGTGTGAGTGAGCGGTGTGAGTCGGTGGTGTGAGTGAGCGGTGTGAGTCGGTGGTGTGAGTGAGCGGTGTGAGCCAGTTGTGTGAGTGAGCGGTGTGAGCCAGTAGTGTGCGTGAGCGGTGTGAGCCAGTGGTGTGCGTGAGCGGTGTGAGTCGGTGGTGTCAGTGAGCGGTGTGAGTGAGCGGTGTGAGCCAGTTGTGTGAGTGAGCAGTGTGAGCCAGTGGTGTGAGTGAGTGGTGTGAGCCAGTGGTGTCAGTGAGCTGTGTGAGTGAGTGGTGTGAGCCAGTTGTGTGAGCGGGCAGTGTGAGTCGGTGGTGTGAGTGAGCGCTGTGAGCCAGTTGTGTGAGTGAGCGGTGTGAGCCAGTAGTGTGCGTGAGCGGTGTGAGCCAGTAGTGTGCGTGAGCGGTGTGAGCCAGTGGTGTGAGTGAGCGGTGTGAGTCGGTGGTGTGAGTGAGCGGTGTGAGCCAGTGGTGTGCGTGAGCCAGTGGTGTGCATGAGCAGTGTGAGCCAGTAGTGTGTGCGAGCGGTGTGAGCCAGTGGTGTGCGCGAGCGGTGTGAGCCAGTGGTGTGAGTGAGCGGTGTGAGTCGGTGGTGTGAGTGAGTGGTGTGAGCCAGTGGTGTGCGTGAGCCAGTGGTGTGCATGAGCGGTGTGAGCCAGTTGTGTGAGTGAGCGGTGTGAGCCAGTAGTGTGCGTGAGCGGTGTGAGCCAGTGGTGTGCGTGAGCCAGTGGTGTGCATGAGCGGTGTGAGCCAGTAGTGTGTGCGAGCGGCGTGAGCCAGTGGTGTGAGTGAGCAGTGTGAGCCAGTGGTGTGCATGAGCGGTGAGAATCAGTGGTGTGCGCGAGTGGTGTGAGCCAGTGGTGTGCACGAGCGGTGTGAGCCAGTGGTGTGAGTGAGCGGTGTGAGCCAGTGGTGAGAGAGAGCGATGTGAGCCAGTGGTGTGCGCGAGCGGTGTGAGCCAGTGGTGTGAGTGAGCGGTGTGAGCCAGTGGTGAGAGTGAGCGATGTGAGCCAGTGGTGCGAGTGAGCGGTGTGAGCCAGTGGTGTGAGTGAGCAGTGTGAGCCAGTGGTGTGAGTGAGCGGTGTGAGCCATTAGTGTGCACGAGCGGTGTGAGCCAGTGGTGTGCGCGAGCGGTGTGAGCCAATGGTGTGAGTGAGTGGTGTGAGCCAGTGGTGTGCGCGAGCGGTGTGAGCCGGTGGTGTGAGTGAGCAATGTTAGCCAGTGGTGTACGTGAGTGGTGTGAGCCAGTGGTGTGAGTGAGCAGTGTGAGCCAGTGGTGTGCGTGAGCGGTGTGAGTCAGTGGTGTGAGTGAGCAGTGTGAGCCAGTGTCGTGCGCGAGCGGTGTGAGCCAGTGGTGTGAGTGGACGGTGTGAGCCAGTGGTGTGAGTGGACAGTGTGAGCCAGTGGTGTGAGTGAGCAGTGTGAGCCAGTGGTGTGAGTGAGCAGTGTGAGCCAGTGCTGTGCGCGAGCGGTGTGAGCCATTGGTGTGAGTGAGCGGTGTGAGCCAGTGGTGTGAGTGAGCAGTGTGAGCCAGTGGTGTGCGCGAGCGCTGTGAGCCAGTGGTGTGATTGAGCAGTGTGAGCCAGTGGTGTGCGCGAGCGGTGTGAGCCAGTGGTGTGAGTGAGCAGTGTGAGCCAGTGGTGTGAGTGAGCGGAGTGAGCCAGTGGTGTGAGTGAGCAGTGTGAGCCAGTGGTGTGCGCGAGCGGTGTGAGCCGGTGGTGTGAGTGAGCAGTGTGAGCCAGTGGTGTGCGTGAGCAGTGTGAGCCAGTGGTGTGAGTTAGCAGTGTGAGCCAGTGGTGTGAGTGAGCAGTGTGAGCCAGTGGTGTGCGCGAGCGGTGTGAGCCAGTGGTGTGAGTGAGCGGTGTGAGCCAGTGGTGTGAGTGAGCAGTGTGAGCCAGTGGTGTGCGCGAGCGCTGTGAGCCAGTGGTGTGAGTGAGCAGTGTGAGCCAGTGGTGTGCGCGAGCGCTGTGAGCCAGTGGTGTGAGTGAGCAGTGTGAGCCAGTGGTGTGCGCGAGCGTGTGAGTAGGCTGTCTTTTATTAGTTTTCTCAGGCTTTAGCCAACAAACTTACTCGTTCTCTTTGTTCAAAAAAACCTGGTTTGGATGGCCCCTTGTTGCAAATATATTTGGACTGGAACAGGTATCCACAGGGGAATGAATTTTACACAAACCCTTGTTACCACGAACCAAGGGGGTTGAATAAAATAAGACCAGCTCAATCCTCCTTACCTGGTCACAACAGATATAATGCTTGAGATTATAGCACTCGAGGACTGGCCTGCTGGGGACCATCTCTGATAGAGCTGTTGCAGTTCCAATTCTTACAATTACGCTCACAACCATTCTGCATCAAATCTCAGAGTGGCTTCATTAACTCTAACCCTTGAGGGGGGAAAGTTAGTCAGATATAAAACAGGAAAACAAAGAAATACAAAGAAATACATCATGAGCATCAGTTTTCTCAAAGTACTTTGTAGCCAATGACGTACTTTTTAAAAAGTAGTCACTGTTGCAGTGCAGGAAACATGGCAGCTAATTTGCACAGAGCAAACACCCACAAACAACGATGTGATAATGACCAGATGATCTGCTTTTAGTGATTTTGGTTTGGGATTAATATCAGCCTCGACACAGGGGATAACTTCCCTGATCTTTGTCAAAATAGTGACACATATGGCGGCTTCTCCGTCCAGCGATGCCAGAATCGCAAAACGCGATTGGGTGGAGAGTCGCACATGAGGTGAAAGTTGTGGCCTGCGCCCTGCGCCCAACAGAATACCGTGCTCCGGTGCCCCGACAGCGGCGTGAATGTGTTCTATTCCGCATGTATAATAAACATCGTTGGCATGTCATTAACGGGCACGAGCCAGTATTCTCCGGGCCTCTCGCGATCCTCCGCCACTGCCAGGAGGAATTACCGATGACGAGTTTCTCTTGCAGTTTTAAAAATCAGGAACAGGTACCGTGGCTGCTGAGGGAGAAAGAGGAGGTCGGACATGTTCCCAGAGGTGTGACCATGGGCTGCCAGTCCTGCAGCTGGCATGGCTGGCTGAGGGGTGTAGGGGTGGAGGTGTGTGGTATCTGCCAGGGCCAAGGGGGTTGCAGCAGGGAAGGTGACCTCCCTGGGACCGGGATGACCAGGCACGGACCGCCACTGCTGCATCCTACAAGGCAGCCATCTTGTTGCACACCCCACTGACCACCCACCATGGCCCGTGGTTGCGCAGAGTGACTCCGGCCATTTGGGTGCCCCTACCTACCACCACGTACTCCACCCCACCGCATTAAGCCTCATGTGTACCGACAGCGTCTGTCATTTGAAGATCTGCCAGACCGGTCATGCCGTCGAAGACTCAGGCTGAGCAGGGGTACAGTGCAACATATCTGCCAGAGTATGGCGCACCTGCAAACATGGGGGTTTGGGGAGGACACCCGCTCCTGGTGGCTGTCAAAGTGACGGTCGCCCTGAACATCTTTGCCACGGGGTCCTTCCAGGCGCCGAGTGGAGAGCTGTCTGGTATCTCTGACCTCGATGCGCTGATGCACCCGGGCCGGTTTAAAAAATTTTTTTTTAAATAAAAAAAATTAAATTTTAATTTTAATTAATTGACGCAATGTCAGTTAGAGGGGTGCTGTGCTCTGACTGTGAGATGTGGCAGGTCCGGGAGGCTTCCAGCGTCCCGGATGGCTTCATCTGCAGAAAGTGCACCCAACTGGAACTCCTCACAGACCGCATGGTTCGGTTGGAGCAGCAATTGGATGCACTTAGGAACATGCAGGTGGCGGAAAGCGTCATAGATCGCAGTTATGTAAATGTGGTCACATCCAAGGTGCAGGCAGAGAAATGGGTGACCACCAGAAAGGGCAGGCAGTCAGTGCAGGAATCCCCTGTGGTTGTCCCCCTCTCGAACAGATATACCCCTTTGGGTACTGTCGGGGGGGATAGCCTATCAGGGGAAAACAGCAGTAGCCAGAGCAGTGGCACCACGGCTGGCTCTGATGTTCAGAAGGGAGGGTCAAAGCGCAGAAGAGTAATAGTAATAGCGGACTCTATAGTCAGGGGCACAGATAGGCGCTTCTGTGGACATGAAAGAGACTCCAGGATGGTATGTTGCCTCCCTGGTGCCAGGGTCCAGGATGTCTCCGAACGGGTAGAGGGCATCCTGAAGGGGGAGGGCAAACAGGCAGAGGTCGTTGTACATATTGTTACTAACGACATAGGCAGGAAGGGGCATCAGGTCCTGCAGCAGGAGTTCAGGGAGCTAGGCAGAAAGTTAAAAGACAGGACATCGAGGGTTGTAATCTCGGGATTACTCCCTGTGCCACGTGCCAGTGAGGCTAGAAATAGGAAGATAGAGTAGCTAAACACGTGGCTAAACAGCTGGTGTAGGAGGGAGGGTTTCCATTATCTGGACCACTGGGAGCTCTTCCGGGGCAGGTGTGACCTGTATAAGAAGGACGGGTTGCATCTAAACCGGAGAGGCATAAATATCCTGGCCGCGAGGTTTGCTAGTGTCACACGGGAGGGTTTAAACTAGTATGGCAGGGGGGTGGGCACGGGAGCAATAGGTCAGAAGGTGAGAGCATTGAGGGAGAACTAGGGAATAGGGACAGTGTGGCTCTGAGGCAGAGCAGACAGGGAGAAGTTGCTGAACACAGCGGGTCTGGTGGCCTGAAGTGCATATGTTTTAATGCAAGAAGTAATACGGGTAAGGCAGATGAACTTAGAGCTTGGATTAGTACTTGGAACTATGATGTTGTTGCCATTACAGAGACCTGGTTGAGGGAAGGGCAGGATTGGCAGCTAAACGTTCCAGGATTTAGATGTTTCAGGCGGGATAGAGGGGGATGTAAAAGGGGAGGCGGAGTTGCGCTACTGGTTCAGGAGAATATCACAGCTGTACTGCGAGAGGACACCTCAGAGGGCAGTGAGGCTATATGGGTAGAGATCAGGAATAAGAAGGGTGCAGTCACAATGTTGGGGGTTTACTACAGGCCTCCCAACAGCCAGCGGGAGATAGAGGAGCAGATAGGTAGACAGATTTTGGAAAAGAGTAAAAACAACAGGGTTGTGGTGATGGGAGACTTCAACTTCCCCAATATTGACTGGGACTCACTTAGTGCCAGGGGCTTAGACGGGGCGGAGTTTGTAAGGTGCATCCAGGAGGGCTTCTTAAAACAATATGTAGACAGTCCAACTAGGGAAGGGGCGGTACTGGACCTGGTATTGGGGAATGAGCCCGGCCAGGTGGTAGATGTTTCAGTAGGGGAGCATTTCGGTAACAGTGACCACAATTCAGTAAGTTTTAAAGTACTGGTGGACAAGGATAAGAGTGGTCCTAGGATGAATGTGCTAAATTGGGGGAAGGCTAATTATAACAATATTAGGCGGGAACTGAAGAACATAGATTGGGGGCGGATGTTTGAGGGCAAATCAACATCTGACATGTGGGAGGCTTTCAAGTGTCAGTTGAAAGGAATTCAGGACCGGCATGTTCCTGTGAGGAAGAAGGATAAATACGGCAATTTTCGGGAACCTTGGATGACGAGAGATATTGTAGGCCTCGCCAAAAAGAAAAAGGAGGCATTTGTCAGGGCTAAAAGGCTGGGAACAGACGAAGCCTGCGAGGAATATAAGGAAAGTAGGAAGGAACTTAAGCAAGGAGTCAGGAGGGCTAGAAGGGGTCACGGAAAGCCATTGGCAAATAGGGTTAAGGAAAATCCCAAGGCTTTTTACACGTACATAAAAAGCAAGAGGGTAGCCAGGGAAAGGGTTGGCCCACTGAAGGATAGGCAAGGGAATCTATGTGTGGAGCCAGAGGAAATGGGCGAGGTACTAAATGAATACTTTGCATCAGTATTCACCAAAGAGAAGGAATTGGTAGATGTTGAGTCTGGAGAAGGGGGTGTAGATAGCCTGGGTCACATTGAGATCCAAAAAGACGAGGTGTTGGGTGTCTTAAAAAATATTAAGGTAGCTAAGTCCCCAGGGCCTGATGGGATCTACCCCAGAATACTGAAGGAGGCGGGAGAGGAAATTGCTGAGGCCTTAACAGAAATCTTTGGATCCTCGCTGTCTTCAGGGGACGTCCCGGAGGACTGGAGAATAGCCAATGTTGTTCCTCTGTTTAAGAAGGGTAGCAAGGATAATCCCGGGAAATACAGGCCGGTGAGCCTTACTTCAGTGGTAGGGAAATTACTGGAGAGAATTCTTCGAGACAGGATCTACTCCCATTTGGAAGCAAATGGACGTATTAGTGAGAGGCAGCACGGTTTTGTGAAGGGGAGGTCGTGTCTCACTAACTTGATAGAGTTTTTCGAGGAGGTCACTAAGATGATTGATGCAGGTAGCGCAGTGGATGTTGTCTATATGGACTTCAGTAAGGCCTTTGACAAGGTCCCTCATGGTAGACTAGTACAAAAGGTGAAGTCACACGGGATCAGGGGTGAGCTGGCAAGGTGGATACAAAACTGGCTAGGCCATAGAAGGCAGAGAGTAGCAATGGAAGGATGCTTTTCTCATTGGAGGGCTGTGACCAGTGGTGTTCCACAGGGATCAGTGCTGGGACCTTTGCTTTTTGTAGTATATATAAATGATTTGGAGGAAAATGTAACTGGTCTGATTAGTAAGTTTGCAGACGACACAAAGGTTGGTGGAATTGCGGATAGCGATGAGGACTGTCGGAGGATACAGCAGGATTTAGATTGTTTGGAGACTTGGGCGGAGAGATGGCAGATGGAGTTTAATCCGGACAAATGTGAGGTAATGCATTTTGGAAGGTCTAATGCAGGTAGGAATATACAGTGAATGGTAGAACCCTCAAGAGTATTGAAAGTCAAAGAGATCTAGGAGTACAGGTCCACAGGTCATTGAAAGGGGCAACACAGGTGGAGAAGGTAGTCAAGAAGGCATACGGCATGCTTGCCTTCATTGGCCGGGGCATTGAGTATAAGAATTGGCAAGTCATGTTGCAGCTGTATAGAACCTTAGTTAGGCCACACTTGGAGTATAGTGTTCAATTCTGGTCGCCACACTACCAGAAGGATGTGGAGGCTTTAGAGAGGGTGCAGAAGAGATTTACCAGAATGTTGCCTGGTATGGAGGGCATTAGCTATGAGGAGCGGTTGAATAAACTTGGTTTGTTCTCACTGGAACGAAGGAGGTTGAGGGGAGACCTGATAGAGGTTTACAAAATTATGAGGGGCATAGACAGAGTGGATAGTCAGAGGCTTTTCCCCAGGGTAGAGGGGTCAATTACTAGGGGGCATAGGTTTAAGGTGAGAGGGGCAAGGTTTAGAGTAGATGTACGAGGCAAGTTTTTTACGCAGAGGGTAGTGGGTGCCTGGAACTCGCTACCGGAGGAGGTGGTGGAAGCAGGGACGATAGTGACAATTAAGGGGCATCTTGACAAATACATGAATAGGATGAGAATAGAGGGATACGGACCCAGGAAGTGTAGAAGATTGTAGTTTAGTCGGGCAGCATGGTCGGCACCGGCTTGGAGGGCCGAAGGGCCTGTTCCTGTGCTGTACATTTCTTTGTTCTTTGTTCTTTCGTTGTCATGGAGGCTCTGTATGCCCGGTCGGCGCAACACATCAGCCTGAATATGGACCGAGCCCACTAGGATGCCCGGGCAGCGGGGTTCGCCACCATTGCCGGAATGCCCCATGTCCAGGGGTGATCGATGGAATGAATATTCTCCTATGAGCACTGGCCCATGACAGGCTGGTCTTCACAAACCAAAAGGGGTTCCACTCGATGAACGTGCAGCTGGTGTGTGACCATGAGCTGCACATCATGCACGTCTGTGCCCGAAACACAGGCAGTGCGCATGACGCCTCCATCCGGGCACACTCAATGATTTCTGACACCTTTGAGGCACATCCCCAGGTGAGGGGTTGGCTCCTGGCTGACAGGGGTATCCGCTGCGAACATGGCTGATGACTCCTATCCGGAGGCCACAGACAGATGCGGAGACTCAGCAGAATGACGCCCTTGCAGTGACCAGGGGCGTGATCGAGCGGTGCATTAGCATCCTGAAGATGCGGTTCAGGTGCCTGGACTGCTCTGGAGGAGTCCTCCAGTATAGCGCTCGGAGAGTCTCCCACATCGTGGTGGCTTGCTGCATCCTACACATCGTGCAACATAGGGGCTGGAGGAGGGAGATGAACGCCAGGCCAGATCTGAAGAGGAGGATGCATGTCAGGGCCAGGATGGCAGGGCATGGGGCTTGGGAAGGCACAGGAGGCCGCACATTGTGTGCGCCAGGGCCGGCGTGCACAGGACGCTCTAATAATATTAATCTTTATTTATGTCACGAGTAGGCTAACATTAAGACTGCAATGAAGTTACTGTGAAAAGCCCCTCGTCGTCACATTCAGTCACCTGTTCGGGGACATTGAGAGAGAATTCAGAATGTCCAATTCACCTAACAAGCACATCATTCAGGACTTGTGAGAGGAAACCGGAGGAAACCCACATAGACCTTGGAGAGAACGTGCAGACTCCGCACAGACAGTGACCCAAACCGGGAATCAAACCCAGGTCCCTGGCGCTGTGAAAGCAACAGTGTTAACCAATGTGCTACCGTGCCGCCCAATCACCTCCAGGTTCACCGACTAGGGGGCCTGGCCAAAGGCACGAACATCCAATCCCGCCTCTATGACCTCATCCAACCACCCCTTCCCATGACCATCCTCCTTGCACCAGCACAGCCCCCCCCTCTGCACCTGCAACCCCCTCTGTGATCCCTACCTGCCAGGGTGTGGGCCCTTGTTTGGCAGTAACACAGGGTCTGCTGCATGGGATGGAGGGTGATGACAACCCACTCTGCGATGAGCTCTGGTGCTCCATGTCTTGTGACAATATCTGACGCCTGCCCATGGTAGCACTTTACACCATCCACCTGGCTGAACCCTGCATGCAAGCTGGCCGATCCATCACACAATCCCACCAAATCCTTTGGAAGGCAGTTGGAGTCCGAGGCGCTGCGCTGTTTCAACACCTCACCTGCGGGAGTCACTGGCAGGGTCCCCATCACCTCCTCCAACCTCAGGGTGTCGGTGGCCTCCAAGCTACTCCATGGGATGGGAGTGTGAGCGGAGCTATCCCCTGAGGCTCCCCCGCCACCTGGTGCCATGAGCTCTGGAGTCCCGCTCTCGTCTCGACCACGGGCTCCATGCTCGCAGTCATGGAGCACAGGGACTGGGTCACCTCCCGCTGGGACTGTGCCACATTTGTCACTGACTGTGCAACCTCCCTCCGGGATTGTCTCACGTCAGCCACCACCCAGGCATAGACGGCGATACCCTCAGCCATAACCCGTGACTGGGTCAAGCTCTGGAGCGCTACTGCAATGTCAAGGTGGCCCTGGTACATAGCTGCCTGTGACCGGGCAGCCCTGCCCTGTGCCTCGGCCACCATCCGTACAGAGTGCCCCAGGCCTTCGGCAACCTGACCCATAGCGTCCACCGGTTCAGTGTTGGCCTGGATAACAAGCACTGGATGGTTGCTGTCAGCCCCTCAAATAATCCCTGGCTATGTGTCTGCACCTCCATTATTGATGGGACTGCCTTTGCAGAAGACTGAGACCCTTCTGGATGACCGTTAGTCCCTGGGGCCGGGCTGCCCTCTGACCATCCGCCCCCTCAGATGTTCCTACCTCCACCTGCTGCACCGCAGCACGTGTGTCGTGGGCACCAGATAGTGATCCAGGAGCCTCTTCACTCAGGGGCCCAACCAAGGTGAGTGTCTCTGGGATGATGGTGGGTGTTGGAGACAGTTGTGACGGGCAGTCAGTGTCGTCCACAGACTGGTGGTCTGGGATGCTTCGGGCAGACGTTTGGGGATTTGTGTCACTGTCTGTTGCCTCCTCATCACACTGTTGGTGGGTGGGGTTCAGTTGCCCTCCGGGTTGAGGTGGGGGCGGGGGGGGGGGGTGGGGTGGGGAATGGGTGTTTAGGACAGGGGTCGGTGCCAGGAGCACAGTGCTGCCTACTCACCTGGCCACCCTGAGGAGGTGCAGCTTCTTGTGACTAGGGGCTTTTCACAGTAACTTCATACTTGTGACGATAAAAGGTTATTATTACTGCTAGCCGATCCTGGCAGTGGGGACTACATCGCTCATGGCCTCTGCCACTTGCGCCCAGACGCGGTGTACAGCAGCGGGTGGCAGCCTCCTCCCCACCCCGAGGAACAGGTTGGCCCGCCTCTCTTCCATGGCATCCAGCAGAGTCTCCAAAGTGGTGTCTAAAAACCAGGGTGCCGCCTTGTTGGCTGGGATGAGTGTATGTTTGGGGAGTGGTGTCCTAATATGCAGCTGAGGCTTGTCAGGCCCTCGAGTGACAATCCCGACCCCGGTGAATCGGACACTATTTGCTATTGGAATCGATCGAGTTCCACATGGTGCCAGCGCTAGCTGAACGCATCCTGAATCGCTCCGGGGGTGGCTGAGAAGTCCACCGATTCAGTGCCAGCGTCACCACTTACTTTCTGAAAAAGAGAATCCACCTGTGATCTTTTACATCCACCCTGTTTAAAAAGTCTTATTCGAAAGATGGCACCTGCGACGTTGCAGTATTCCCTCAACTACTGCACTGCTAGTGTCAGCCATGACAACTCTCTGACTCAGAGGGGTAAGTGTTACCCACTGAGCCAAAGCTGACACAGAGAGAAATATTGTCAGATTTTTTTCATCTGTATTCATCAGCACACAGGTAACCGTGCCAAATTTCAAACAATCACAATTTGCTACTTACTGAATCTCACACATGTGGAAGAGAGAGAGAAAACACTAAGCAATCACCCGACCCATCATCACCTCATCAGTCACATGACAAATTCCATGTTAATAACTCATGCTACATGTTTACACCCAGCTTACGTCTCAAATCACAAAAGTTGATAAACAGAACGCGGTGGCCAAAAATCAATCTATTGTCTTGCTTTCTCCCCAGCTCGATGTGATGGTTTATCACTGCATCTCAGGGGAACTCTGCTTCACACACATAAAAATATTAATGGCTGTAAACAAAGAACAGAATTCTGGGTCTGGTAACGATGTTCAGCATGAGATCATCTCAGTGCAAGCTCCAAGTGTAGTGCTGTCGTTCACCTCCTGTCACCTTAGATTATTACATGCTGTAGCTTTTCTACTGTGCATTAGGTGTGACATAGAGGGCTGATGCTGGGAATCTGCTCCCCAAGGTTTATTCTTGTACAACAATTAAACTGCGTGTCATTTTGCTGAAATGAAATACTTAAAAATGTATATATCTTTTTGTGTAACGTTAGGTTGAGAAAAGTTCTGACCGAAAGGTTTTGGCCACAAGAGGTGCCGGAGGACTGGAAGATAGCCAATGTGGTACCATTATTCAAGAAGGGAGGAAGGGATAAACCAGGAAACTACAGACCTGTCAGTCTAACCTCAGTGGTGGGGAGACAGAATTAATCTGCATTTGGAGAGGCAGGGTTTTGTTAAGGGGAGGTCATATTTGACCAACTTGATTGAATTTTTCAAAGAGGTGACCAGGGGTGTAGAAGAGGGAAATGTATTTGACATAGTCTACTTGGACTTCAGCAAGGCTTTTGGTAAGGTCCCACATGGGAAACTAAAAGCAAAGGTAAGAGCCCAAGGGATCCAAGGAAATTTGGCAAATGGGATATAAAAGTGGCTGAGTGGCAGGAAGCAGAGGCTGATAGTCTCGGGGTGTTTTTTGGACTGGAAACCTGTGTCCAGTGGTGTCCCGTAGGGATCAGTGTTGGGGCCCTTGCTGTTTGTGGTTTGTATAAATGATTTAGACATGCGTGTAGGAGGGTTGATCAGTAAGTGTGTGGATGCCACGAAAATTGGTGGAGTGGTAAAAGTAAGGAGGATAGCCTTCGATTGCAGGGGCATATAGACAGGCTGGTCTGATGGGCTGATTAGTGGCAAATGGAATTCAATCCGGGTAAGTGTGAGGTGATGCACTTGGACAGGACAAACAAGGCAAGGGAATACATGATCAATGGCAGGACCCTGGGAAGCACCGAGGACCAGAGGGATCTTTGTGTGCATGTATACCATTCCTTAAGGTAGCTGAGCAGGTGGATACAGTGGTTCAGAAGCCATATGGTGCACTTGCCTCTATTTGTTGAGGCATAGAGTTTAAGGGTAGGGAGGTTATGCTGGAACTGTTTAAAACATTGGTTAGGCCACAGCTAGAGTACGGTTTGCATTTCTGGAATCCACATTTTTGACGGGATGTGATAGCACTGGAAAGGGTGCAGAGGAGATTTACCAGGATGTTGCCAGGGTTGGAGAGTGTTAATTATGAAGAGATATTGGATAGACTTGGATTGTTTTCCTTTGTGCAGAGGAGGCAGAGGAGGAATTTGATTGAGATATATAAAATTATAAGGGGCATATGTAGAGTAGGCGGGAAGAAATCTTTCCCCTTGGTGGAGGGGTCAATGATCTGGGGAAATAGATTTAAGGGCAGAAGGTTTAGAGGGGATGGGAGGAAAAACTTTTTTACCCAGGGGATGGCGGGCGTTTGGAATTCGCTGCCTGAAAGGGTGGTGGAGGCAGAGAGCCTCATAACATTTAAGAAGTATTTAGATGTGCACTTGCAATCCCAGGGCATACAAGGCTATGGGCCAAGTGCTGGAAAATGGGATTAGAATGGTGAGGTGGTTGCTTTTGACTGGCGCAGACGTGATGGGCCGAAGGGCTTTTTCTGTGTTGAATGATTCCATGACTCTCGGACTCTAAAACTTTGCAAATCTTCAGTGCCATCAAGACTCACACATCAGCTATGGATAGTTATGTGCAGATTAAAGCTCTGTCTGTTCTTCACAATAACGTGCTTCAGTCCTAGCCCCAGACAAGTTTGCTAATAGTACCAGTGCAACATGTATCCATACATCACACTGGCCAACCCTGGGCACTCATCAACTGTTTCCACACTGGCCAAAGCCTTTGTGCAGCAAATCGTCACATGTGGGACCGTTCAGGGAACCCGGACTGCAACTGTGGTCACCATGAATCAATGAATCACATCATTGAAGACTGCTCTGACAGAATTCACCGGAGGGTTTAGAGACCTCCATTAAGTCACTGCAAAGCTGTTGCCTGGCTTAGTGATTACTGCACATGCTAAAACAAACTAGCCACCTTCAACAAACTTTCCAACCCTTCAGGAATGGCCTGAAGTCTCATGAAAGTGAAAAACAATGTCCAGGCCACTGCTGTGTGCAACCCTGGAGAAATACCATTGGGACATTAAAAAATTGGGTAGGATTTTCCAGCCCTTCCTGCCAGCAGGATTGGAAGATTCTGCCAAAAGCAACCCCCCCCCCCTTCCTCCCCACACGGCGAGTTCCCTGGTGGTGGGGTGGGCAAGTCATGCAAACCACAGACTTTGGCAGGACCGGGAGATCTCACCGACGGCCAATGGTAAGCCTTCTCCGCTGTCGGAATACACGCCGCGGGGGGAATCCCAGCCATTGCTTTTTTGGTAGTTTTCTTTGAACATGAGCTTTGCTATGTTACAGACTGGAGGGGGCTTAATTTAAACAGCATTAATTTCCATTCTCATCACCCATCCACAAACAGAAAGGTGTTTTGATTTGTTTCCCCTTAATAAGTGGTAGCATATTTCCCTGCGATGGTTTTGTTCTGATCCAATTTCTATCAATATTCCTATTGCAAACTCAAGATAGGATGAACTCAAAGGGTTAGTTTATTTGCACACACTCAACATGTTGGAGGATGGTCCCAATATTGCCTCCTATGCATTCAGACAGTAAGATAAAGATAGAGAAGAGATTTACAGTGCACCGACCATACAGAAAATAGTAATTATTTAATGTGGGTTCCTGAATCAAAGTCCAATAAGGATTCCTTCATGGAGGTCAGCAGGTTGAAAACTGACGCTGGTTAATTTACTTTTCTGGTGGTGTTGACTTCATGCAATGATGAAGGTAGACAACAATGAATCAGTCTTGTAGGTGATGGTACAGAAGTGTCAGTAGAAACAGTGGAGATAGCTTAGATATTCTACCTATGAAGAGCCCCTTTACTGTGAGGCTGCTTGTAGGATGGTAAAATGGCAGATCCGAGTGTGCAGTAGAGCAAGGCAATATAATGGGTTCCAGAAACTCGAGGTCAATGGCACATGATTCCCATCCCTCGACACGTCTTTTGACAAAGGACGTGTATTCCTCACCTGGGATCCCAAAATTGTTAAATGTCCCAGCCGTAAGAATTGAAAGGAATGTTGCAGGGCCCTTTATCCCAGCAGATGAATAGGCTCTGGTTGGCCAACCTGGATTATGAAATGCAGTTGACCTTTGTATAGTTCTCTTTGAATTTGGTCTGTGCAACCCACAGGGAGTTGTTCATGATTCTTCAGAGATAATGAGGTGTATGTTTCTTTGATACTGCAAGGTAGCCCCTTTGGTTCAGGGATCACAGGCACAGTCATAGATTAAGCCATTTTAAAAGGTTTTTGTCCAGTTTTGTAAATATTAGAAATAGCCATGAAGATATCTACATATATTTTATACAAAATAAAAAGGGAGGTATAGGTCCCCTCACAAGTACATATAAAAATATTGAAAATCTGAAAAGGCTGTTTTGGCTGACAGCTGAGCATCATCCAATAGTGTAATCAGTATTTTTGTTTTCCAATTGCTGTCAAAAGGTAGTATGCCACATGAATGGATTTATTGGTCAACTAATGGCGGAGCATGGGGGCAAATCATCTGCTGAAACATCCAGGAATACATTTAATCACATTTGGTAACTCTATTTGCCACCGAGCATTTTAAAACTGTCACTAGTGGTGCCGAGGACCTGGGTTCGATCCTGGCTACATAGGTCTCATCCCCATAACCAAGAAGATCTGTAGGGTAGATGGGATTGGCCATGCTAAATTGTTCCTTAATTGGAAAAAATGAAGAAATGGATACTCTAAATTTTTTTTAAAAACTGTCACTAGCTCAGTGCGTCTCACTGCAGCTTCAATTCAGCAGATTGTGTTCAAGAATGACCTGAGAGATTCTGGCAAAAAATCCAAGCTGTGTTCTGGAACGGTACTGAGGGAGTGCTGCTTTGTTGCATCATCTTTCCACTGAGATATTAAACCAAGGCACTGTTGATCACCATTACTCATAGAACCATAAAATTCCCACAGTGCATAAGGAGGCCATCCATCCCATCGAGTCTGCACCGACCCTTTGAAAGGGTCTAAAATGGATCTAACAGATCCCATGGCTCTATTTTGAAGGGGGTGGGAGTCCAGGCCAATATTGCTCCTTCGACCAACATCAGTAAAAACAGATTTGGAGCAGAGCAGCAGGAGCTAGATGTTCAGCTCTTCGCGTCTGTTCCATCACTCAATTAGATCATGGCTAATGTGTATCTCAACTCCATCTGTCCACCTTGATTCTACAACCCTTGATTTCCTTGCTTAATGAAAATCTTATAAATCACCATTTTGACATTTTTCTTTTCAGCTTATCTCCACAGGTTTTGAGGGAAGAGATGGCAAATTTCCTCTACCTTTTGGTGTGAAGACATTTTAGTTGATGAGCTGGTTATTGTTCTGTTGCTGTTTGCGCACAAATTGCTGGCCACGTTTCAGACATTAAACAGCGACTACACAAGTACCTCATTGACTATAAAGTGCTCTGGGACGTCCTGTGGTCATGAAAGGTGCAATAAATACAAATCTTTTTCTTTCTTTATTACAGGATCAACAGAGGTAAACACAGACTTATTAGAAATACATGGAGCCTCTGGAACAAATCATCTTCAAATTGACGGAATAATTGCCTCAGTGCGCCAGAGATAAACATTTAGATTGTGCTGTACATGAGCAGCGCTTTGCAAGGTCTCGGTTTACAATTAGTTTGAAAATTACTGGGAGCTGATTGGCAGTTTGTGTTGATGCCTTTCATTCATACTGCAGATGATATAATTAACTGGAAGGCTGTAAGCATAATGACCCTGGGATACATTATTTTGGGGAAATCATCAAAATTAATTGCTTTTGTTCTTCGGGTGGAGGTTCGGAGCCCCATGTTGAAGAGGTTTGTAGGCACAAGTTAACCATTTCATCTGCTCCACCATCATGAGGATCCGAAGGGGTATGCAAGAGATGCATTTGCAGGCAAATTTACTCAGAGTTGCCATGGAAACAGTGAGACGGGACATGGAGCAGTTTGCCATTATTTTTTTTAATGGAAACCTATGGGGTAGGAGAAGTTGACGAGTCTGGTGACTGCAGTCACATTTCAAGCACACTTCAAATGATTTTCTGCAGCCTACTCCATCATTGTTTCACATTCTTAAAAGGGTCAAAATGCTGTCAGTAAGAATCCCAGTACAGGATATAAGGTGGTAACAGGTCACAGAGTATCGATGCGGCCCATGAAAGCTCAGCATGTTTTTTCAGTTCAGTATCAACAGAAAATTATCAATTTAATTGGAAACACTATTTTTAATGCCCAAGTTGCTTTTCTTTTTTTCAAATTTAGAGTACCCAATTCATTGTTTTTCCAATTAAGGGGCAATTTAGTGTGGCCAATCCACCTACACTGCACATCTTTGGGTTGTGGGGGCGAAACCCACGCAAACACGGGGAGAATGTGCAAACTCCACACGGACAGTGACCCAGAGCCGGGATCGAACCTGGGGCCTCGTCGCCGTGAGGCAGCAGGGCTAACCCACTGCGCCACCGTGCTGCCCTTCAAGTTGCTTTTCTTGAGGGAAGCTGTTCTAACCCTCACGAGGACCACAGAGGGAGTGGAATCGCTGTCTGCTTTCCCTATGGGCTTCGTAGAATATGAGTTCCTGTGTTGAGCAGGCGGAGGCCCGACCAATAGGGGCTCACCAGCGGGGTCCTAAATATCGATCCCCAGACCCGGACGGGCAGTTCCTGATAGTCCCGGCTGGGACATGTGTTTTGGATGCTGCGGCAGCACTTTATTTGTGCTGGAGAATAAACCCGTTTGGCTTTTTAGCTTGCATCTCCCGGAATTATTACATTGGCGACGAGGATCAAGAGCGGGAAACTGCACAGCCCTTTTAAAATTTTAGAAGACAGCTCTGGTAAGAACAAAAAACAAACCCAGAAGTGCTGTTCTTTGGAAGACCTGAGGCACCCGTAGAGGACTGGCGGTAGTATCTCGTATCACCAACCCCGTGAAATAGAACAGAGTTGAAATCATTTTTAGGCTTGACAAATTACAGTGGGAAATTCATCCCAAATTTGGCCACTTTGTTGTCACCCCTGCATGTGTTACTCAAAAAACATCAAAGGTGGTCATGGCAGGCAGCACAGGATGAAACTTTCGCAGCCGTAAAAGAGCAACTGTGTCCTCGAATATACTCGTCCATTATGATCAATGCACGATGGCACAGAGAAGCCCATTGCACGTATGTCCAGTACCCTGGTGTACACTGAGCGGTGTTATTCATAGATTAAAAAGGAAGAGTTGACTGGTATTTTTGGTGTGAAAAAGTTTCACCAGTATGTCTATGGCCGACATTTTGTAACCATAACAGACCACAAGCCTTTGCTGGGACTTTTCAAAGAAGATAAAACAATTCCCCCATCACCTTGTCTCAGTTCCAATGTTGGGCCTTGATACTGGTGATCTACAAGTACTCCCTTGAGCACCGCCCTGGAGCGCGTTTTGCCATCGTGGATGCTCTGAGTCACCTCCTGCTGCCCATGAGCTTAGTCCCTTTGCCAGCGCTTGAAGAAGTTGTCATGACTTTAAGCTTTTTAGATACCTTCCCAGGATCTGCAAAGCAGATCAAAGCTTGGACCCAAAGGACACTACATTGTGCAAGTTACGTGATATTATCCTCAGTGACAGAATCTGTGGACATCCCTTGGACGACATGAAGCTCTTCCTCACGAAAAGACAATGGGCTGGATTCTCCGCTTCCCAACGCCGAAATCGCATTCGGCGACAGGGTGGAGAATCCGTTTTGGCGCCAAAAATGGGAGCACCGCCGGTTTATAAATTCTCCACCCCCCGAAAATCGGCATACTCATGGAGTACACCGCGCCGAGTATCTACCGCCTTGGGCCATTGCCTGAGGCCCGCCCCGCGATGTTCCATTGCCAACCGGCCAAATTCCCGATGGCGTGACTTACATGTGCTCACACCGTCCGGGATCCTCACGTGGTGGCTGTGGACTCAGTCTGGGGCCGCCAGAGTCGGGGGAGGGCCGATCGATGGGCAGGAGGCAATGTGGTCCGGGGATCCAGGGCGCAGACACTGCAGGCTGCCGCCATGCGCATGCGTGGCCTCTGACCCGGAAGTGCTGGGGGCCGTATCGGCAACTGGAGCTGCAAGCTCTACGACGGCTCCCTGGTTGCCCTGAGCAAAACGGGGAACCTGTGGGCTTTTGATTCCAGTTTCCTGCTTTAAAAGACCACAGTTTTCATGACGGCGTGTGGACTTAGTCCCAAAAACAGAGAATCCAGCCCAAGAACTAAGTGTTGAAGATGGTATTGTCCTATCATTCCCCACCCAGGCTAGGGCCTAATTCTGATGGCATTACATAATGGTCACCCGGAGTATCCAAGATGAAGATGCTCATGAGGAACTATGTTTGGTGGCTGAAGCTTGATTCAGATATCGAGGACTTGGTGAAGCAATGTTCCTTGCACCAGTGGAACCACAGGGTCCCACCTTTGGCCTTCTTACACCCATGGGAATGGCCAGGAAGACCGTACGAATGGGTGCACGTAAACTTTGGTCCATTCTTCGGGCCAATGTTCCTCATTATGGTCAATGGCCATTCTGAATGTTTGGAAGTGCATCATATGGCCTCCATGGCTTCTCATGGACCAATAGAAAAACTCTGGCAAAGCTTTTGTACCCACGGCATACCAGAGGTCCTCGTATCCAATAATGGTACCATCTTTACAGTGGGGTGTTGCAGGCGATCTTGAAGTCGAATGGCATTAAGCACATCTGGATGGCACCATACCACCAGTCATCCAATGGTCTGGCAGAGTGGGCGGTAGTCATTCAAGAATGGAATGAAGAAACAGCCAGTGGTGTCTATGGACACAAGGTTGGCTCAATACCTGTTTGATTACCAAACCACGCCTCACACCACGATGAGAGTCACCATGGCGGAATTATTGATGGGACGATAGCTACACACTAGGCTAAGCCTGATATTTCCCAATTTCGTGGGGAAGGTGGAGTCCAAACAGGAGAGTCAAAAGAGGAATTACGATGCCAGGAGACTTGAGAGAGCACTTAAAACAGGAGATGCCGTATATGTACGGAACTTCAAGGACAGCTCCCGTTGGATCCCTGGAGCCATGTTGGAGAAGACAGGGCATGTCCATCATAACGTAAAAGTCTAAGGAAAGGCCGTGAAAAAGCACATGGACCATCTGAGGAGGAGGGAGCCCAATCCAGTGGAAACTACACCTCAATGCCAGTTGCGGCCACCTGCGAAATAGGGTCTCAGCCAATGGGGGACCCTTGGATCATTTCCCCGACAGTGAAGACTTGGGATCCGAGATGCAGACTGAGGAGACTGGCTTGCCCCTAGACACCAGCACCGAGGACAAGCCCCCTTCTGCAACCCTCAGGTGTTCGAAGAAGCAGAGGTCCCCAGACTGCTTCATACCCCCCGATCCGGCTCCAACTGCCACAGGCACGGGGCTGAATGCCAAAAGGCGAAGAGGCCCCATCGTCGTGGGAATGAAGGGGATGAAAGGGACTTTGGGGAGGGGAGGGATGTTATAACCCTCACGAAGATCACAGGGGTTCGCTGACTGATCCTTGGAATACGAGTTCCCGTGATGAGCAGGCGAAGGCCTACCAAATAAGGGCTCACCAGTGGGGCCTTAAATATCGATCCGCTGACCTGGATTGGCAATTCCCAAAAGGCCCGGGCTGTACACCACGGCTGCATCTTTATTTGTCTTGGAGAATAAACCTGTTTCGCCTTTCAGCCTGCACCTCCTGGAATTATCACAGAAACAAACACAACTGAATTCCGCCAAGGTTCACCAGTTACAACACTGAAATTCCTCTTTTTATTTGGTGTAAGTATATGAAAATTGATCCCTAGTTGCTCTGGCGATATTAAGAGTCAGCCACATAGTAGGACTAGAGTCATGTGTAGTTCAGAGGAGACAGATTCTCTTCTCTTAAAGACAGGAGTGAGCCAGTTGAACAACAAAGTAATAGTTTTCATGGCCATTAACCCCACTTATTGAACTTGGTTTCACAAATCAGATGGGAAGTTAACTGGACATCTCTGCTGGGAATCGAGTGCCATGACCACGAGGCTACCATATCCTTTATTTAGCCTCAGCGCCAACGAGTTATTTCTGCAGCAACTTTGGATAGAAAGTTCAGTTCAGGTTTGAAGAGAAAACACCAGGCACAACTTCACAGAGGCCACTGATGTGAGGACTAGAATGACAGAGGTGTGGATGATAGCTGAGCAGGCTGGCTTCAGTTTTACCAACATTGCTCATCCAGAATTTAAACTGAAAAGCTGGAAAGCTGGGGCCATCAATGATGGCTGCGCAAAAGTAGATTTGGACATCCATGACAGATATGAGGCACCTTATCCATTGCTTTTGGATGATGCCCCAAAGAGTTAATCAATAGTAAATGATTCAGTTCTCGTGTTGGATGGTCCTCTATCTTCTGTGGATAACAGCAAGCCTTTATTAACTACTTGTAACTTACATACATATATACTGTAAATGGCACTTTACAAGTCATTCTGGGTTGGAGACCTGGGGCGAAATTCTCCGGAAACGGCGCGATGTCCGCCGACTGGCGCCCAAAACGGCGCAAATCAGTCGGGCATCGCGCCGCCCCAAAGGTGCGGAATGCTCCGCAACTTCGGGGGCCGAGCCCCAACCTTAAGGGGCTAGGTCGGCGCCGGACGAATTTCCGCCCCGCCAGCTGGCGGAAAAGGCCTTTGGTGCCCTGCCAGCTGGCGCGGAAATGACATCTCCGGGCGGCGCATGCGCGGGAGCGTTAGCGGCCGCTGACGGCATTCCCGCGCATGCGCATTGGAGGGAGTCTCTTCTGCCTCCGCCATAGCGGAGACCGTGGCGGAGGCGGAAGGGAAAGAGTGCCCCCACGGCACAGGCCCGCCCCCCCCCAGGACCCCGGAGCCCTCCCGCGCCACCTTGTCCCGCCGGTAAGGTAGGTGGTTTAATCTACGCCAGTGGGACAGGCATTTTAGCGGCGGGACTTCGGCCCATCCGGGCCGTAGAATCGCGCGGGGGGGCCCGCCAACCAGCACAGCGCGATTCCCGCCCCCGCCAAATATCCGGTGCTGGAGACTTCGGCAACCGGAGGGGGCGGGATTCACGCCAGCCCCCGGCGATTCTCCGACCCGGCGGGGGGTCCTGGTTTTGGTCCGTAATTTCATAGAATCTTTGAATATCTACAGTGCAGAACGAGGCCATTCGGCCCATCAAGTCTGCATTGACCGTCTGAAA
Source organism: Scyliorhinus torazame (assembly GCF_047496885.1). Lineage (NCBI taxonomy): Eukaryota > Metazoa > Chordata > Chondrichthyes > Carcharhiniformes > Scyliorhinidae > Scyliorhinus > Scyliorhinus torazame. Next base: position 123,671,103 of record NC_092719.1, on the reverse strand, counting down.
GAGCACCCCACGCAGGCCCACACCCCCACCCATCCTTAAACCATACAACCCCAATTAACCTTTGAACACGAAGGGACAATTTAGCATGGCCAATCCACCTACCCTGTATATCTTTGGACTGTGGGAGGAAACTGGAGCACCCGGAAGAAACCACTCAGACATGGGAAGAAAGCGCAAACTCCACACAGACAGTCACCTGAGGTTCGAATCGAACCCGGATCCCAAGCACTGTGAGGCAGCAGTGCTATGCTAACCATTGCACCAAAGTGCTGCTCTACAGCTCAGGTTCGACTTGTTTAGAAAGACGGGTTGTGGCCCAGGTATCTTATGTGGTCAATAAGAAGATTGTCAAAAAGCACGTCGACCACTTGAGGAGTTGAGGGGTGGATACCCCGAACTTGGAGTCGGCAAGTTCAGCTAGCGTAATGAACACTCCTGTAACTGTGTTTAGCCAAGGGGAGCCAAGGGCTGTTCAACCAGCTGTACCTGAAATCCAGTTCGCCGGTCTTGAGGTGGTGCCTCCTGAAATGGTGACTCCCAAGGTGGCACTGGCTGTTGATAACTCAATCGCCCAAAGGAGTGCCGACCCTGTGGCAGGGCGATGGCGGTTTGAGAAGACCCGGAGGTCTCCAGATCGATTGACTTCTTGATGGGCTCCCTTTCCGCTTTTGTCTCCATTAACATTTGTAACTCCCCTATATAGTTTTTGGAGTGGTAGCGTGGCCCCTTTAAGGGGGAGGCGCTCAATGGACCACCTGACCGACTCGGAGCTAATTGAGTGGTTACGCATCAACCTTTGCCAATGGGGAGTTTGCCCAGGGCCCTGGGAGCAGGATCCCAGGCGCTGTGAACCAGGGAGCCGAGTGTTAAGACCTGTTGTACGGTGTTCTGTTCCTGTTATTTAACAGCCTTTGCCTTTCATCAATAAATCCCTTTGTTAACTAGTAGAAGCCTCCAGTGTGTATCTCGAGCCACCACACGTAATATTTATCTTCTTTTGCTCTACTGACTCTGACCTGCAGTTTACACTGTTTAGATTGTATTGGTTGTAGAATGGTGTCTTTTAAAGAAGTCTTCATAGTTTTCAGAAGGGTAGCAGCACATCTTTATTGACTACTTGTAACTATATACATATGTACAATAAAGGGTACAGGCAAGGAGCTAAATACATGTATCGGTATTCAGTTGTCTCTGCCTAACACCACCAAGACACTAGGTATGGGCCATGCGCTTTCTTACATCACTACGTGGGCGGTACTGTACTCAGTTCCACATCAACCCTGTATGGACAACCCCAACAGCAACAGACCTGAATGTTGCACTGCACCAGAAAACAGGTACGGCGGGACAGAGAATCCCACCCACTATATGACTTATGCCTCCCAGAGGAATCTGAAACGTGGGGCGCGATTCTCCGCTCCCGCGCGGATGGGAGAATCCCCTGGTGCGCCATTATTCCCCGCGACGCCGGTGCGCCACCCTCCCGCGATTCACCCAAGCGGCGAGAATGGCCCCGTCGAGTTCTACGCGGCGCAGGACGGAGAATCGCCCAGGACACCCAAAATAGCGATTCTCCGCTACACCCGCTATTTCCGAGCGGCCTGCCCAAAACGATGGCATCCCGCCGGCGCCATCCACACCTGGTCGCTGCCGGCGGGAACAGCGCGGGAGCGCTGGGGGAGTGGCCTGTGGGGGGTGCGAGGGGGCTTCTTTCACCGGGGTAGGACTCAAAAGGGGTCTGGCCCGCGATCGGTGCCCACCGATCGGCGGGCTGGCCTCTCTGAAGGAGGACCTCCTTTCCTCGGCGCCCCACAAGATCCATCCGACATCTTCTTGCTTGGGGCTTTGGGGAGGACGGCAACCATGCATGCGCGGGTGACGCCAGTTATGCCTTTTACATGGCGCCAATGCCCGGCGCGCGCTGACGACGCTGCTTTCGCGACACGCCTCCCGAGTTTCTCGTGGTCCCGATCCTAGCCCATTTTCGGGCCCTGAATCGGTCGAGATCGGGGCCGTTTCGCGCCGTTGTGAACCTCGACGGCGTTCACGATGGCATGGGCACTTAGTCGCGGGAGTGAGCGCGATTCTCCGCGCTGGTTGGGAGAATCCCCTGGCGCGCCATTTTTCCCATGCGACGCCGGTCCGACACCCTCCCGCAATTCACCCAAGCGGCGAGAACGGCCCTGTCGAGTTCTGCGCGGCGCAGGCCGGAGAACTGCCCGGGACACCCAAAATGGCGAATCACTGCTACACCCACTATTCTCCGGCCTGGATGGGCCGAGCGGCCTGCCCAAAACGACGGCTTCCTGCCGGCGCCATCCACACCTGGTCGCTGCCGACGGGAACAGCGTGGGAATGCTGGGGGGGGGGCGGCCTGTGGCGGGAGCGAGGGGGATTCTTTCACCGGGGTAGGACTCAAAAGGGACCTGGCCCGCAATCATTGCCCACGCGGGTGATGGCAGTTACGCCATTTACACGGCGCCGGCCGCGTCATTTAAGCGCCGCCGCTTTTACGCGGCCCCAATGCCCGGCGCACGCTGACGACGCTGCTTTCGCGACACGCCCCTCGAGTTTCTCGCGGCCCCGATCCTAGCCCATTTTCGGGCCCTGAATCGGTTGGGATCGGGGCCGTTTCGCACTTAGTCGCGGGAGCGGAGAATCGCGCCCACGATCTCTGGGTTGCCAAACAAATCGAAGAAAAACTGTTGAGAACAAAACCAGGAACTCTTCATTACATTCAGCAGCCTGACAATACATTTGACTCAGTAACTCGCACGGCTCTTTGAATTGTGCTCGCAACAGTACAAATGTCCAAGAATCCTCATCACAATCCTGCAATTGCTTCATAATGATATGACTGTTTTTCTCCAGTGGGAGATCTGAAATAGGTGTATTCAAAATCTAGGCTGGGTGTGCAAGCAAGACTGTGTGGTGGTCCCCCATACCATTCACAATCTACCTGATGGTGGCTATTCACCTCAAAGATCAACTGACCTCTGCTGTCGTTTTAAATTCCGTTTGGATTAAAACCCTTTAACCTGAATAATCACCTTTGTGCTAAAACTAATAAACATGAATGATCTACAGTTTATAGATGACTGGAGTGTCATTACCCATGCTGCACCAGATTCACAAGTCACGTTCAAGATTTTCAATTCTGCAGACCGGAAATTTGGTCTGTTCTTGAATGTTGCCAAAATAAAGCTTGTATTTTGTCATGTGAGTGTCTCTTTAAGGAAGGCTTTTGTCTTATCACATGGTTTCAGTGATGTGTGGGTGGAGTTGAGCTGTGGCTGTGTGAGAGTTTTACTTTCGCTTTCAGATTTGACTGCTGCGGACTCAAACAGGAGAAAGAAATGTTTTGGCCTATCTCTCTCTATTTTCATTTTAAATATCTGTTCCAGTCAAAATCATCTGCTTGATCTGTGAATCTGTGGTAACTTAAAAGATATAGTTTGCTTTCCGGAAGGGTTTAAACCTGCTGGTGGGAGGGGGTCAGAATCTCAGAGAAAGCCTGTCTTATTCAAGTGAGAATGCAGAGTGCTGGGCCCTTGAAAAGGGGTTTTCGGTTTATGGGATTTTGTTTTTGAATTGGAACAGTTAAGGGGGAATTCATTAAGTGTTGTGCATAAATTACCATAGCTGTGGGGTATCTTTACGTTTGTAATTTATAAAAATTCTTGTTGTTTGGTTATATACAAAATGTTAACCAAGTTCTTAGCATAAAGCGTATTTTGATTAAAGTGTATAGGAAGACTGTTGAATTACACCTCAAGTGAAGACTCTTGTGCTCATCCTAGCCAAATTCAACAAAAAGTTATAGGTCAGGTGAACTCCATAATACACTTTGGAGTTTCTAAACCCTGGCCCATAACAAAATCAACTCACATGTAGTCAGCCCAACATTCCCTCTTACAAATGTTGAAAGAGAGATTTTGAAATAAGTTTAGTACTTCCTATACCTCAGCAGTTACCCCTCTCAAAAGGAAACCATTGGTGAGGAGCTCCAACAGTGAATCAGCAGGGCTAGTTCAACCGTCTACTAACTATGATAGCAGGTCTTTAACAACAAAGATCTCCGCAAGAAAAACCTTCAGAATACAGAGCAGCTGTCGCCACCACGTTCATGGCCTGCAGCAAGACTTAGACTGTATTAACGACACAGAGCGTGGGGAAGATTCCAACAGCAACATCTCCCTAAATCTCCCAGATTAAATGGGAGGACCATTGAAAAATAGATGCCAGTGTCCTTCTTGAAACCAGATCCACAAGCATTCATGCCAAATCTGTGCAAAATCAGCTTTGATGGATTTGGTCAGTGTCTGCAAGACTGAAAATCAATCATCTCCTCTGCCAGGTCACATTCTCCAAGCTCTCAAATTGCTAACATCCTCGGGGAGGACAAAGAAAACTCTGCAAGGCACTCCGAAATTCTCCTTCAAGCACAGAAGCATTGACCTAATGACTGGGAGGAGCTTGCTACCAATCTCTCAGTTTGTCAACAACTTGCCCATCAAGCTGCATCACACTTTGAGTCTCAATATCTTAATAACAGAACAAAGAGAACAAAGAATACAGTACAGGGACAGAACCTTCGGTCCTCCAAGCCTGCACAGGTCATGATGCCACTCTTGACCAAAGCCCTCAGCATTTCCTAGTGCCATATACCTTCATACCCATCCTATTCATGCAATTGTCAAGATGCCTTTTGAACACCATTAGTGTATCTGTTGCACAATCTCCCCTGGCAGCATGTTCAAGGCACTCACTATCCTCTGTGTAAACAAAACTGCCTCACATATTTCCTCTAAACTTTGCCCCACAGTCCTTAAACCTATGTTCCTTGGTGACTGACCCCTGCACCTTGGGAAAGAGTGCCTGCACATCCACTCTATCCATACCCCTCATAATCTTGTAGACCTCTATCAGGTCACTTCTCAACCTCTGTTCTAATGAAAACAGTCCGAGTCTATTCAGTCTCTCCGCATAGCTAATACCCTCCAGACCAGGCAAGATATTGTAAACCTCCTACGCACTCTCTCCAAAGCCCCCACATCCTTCTGGTAGCGTGGCGACCAGAATTGTGCGCAATATTCCAAGGCGGCCTTATCAAGGTTCTATAAAACTGCAGCATGACTTGCTAGCTTTTATGCTCGATGCCCCATCCAATGAAGGCAAGCATTCCATATGCCTTCTTGACTACCTTGTCCACTTGTGTGCCACTTTCAAAGATCAGTGGACCTGCACGCCCAGATCTCTCTCACTTTCTATATTCCTAAGAGCTTTGGTATTTATGGTATATTTCCCCTCTAAGTTAGACCTAGCAAAATGCATTACCTCACATTTCTCTGCCCAAGTCTCCAAACTATATATGCGCTGTATAAACTACATTATCTTCTGGTAATCCTCAACACTATCTGCCTTGGTGTCATCCGCAAACATACTAATCAGACGAGCTACGTTTTCCTCCAAATCGTTTATGTATACTACAAACAACAGAGGCCTCAGCATAGATCCCTGTGGACCACCACTAGTCACAATCTTCCATTCAGAAAAACACCCTTCTACTGCTCCCCTTTACGTTCTGTGACCGAGGCAGAGCAACGTCAAGAGAAAGAAGCAGATCCTGCACTCTGGATCCCACTATCTCGTGGGACTGCCTGCCTCAAGAATCCAAAGATCTGGGGATGGAGAATCGACTTGTCCAGTCACATGAAGCCCCATGGCAGAAACATGCGATCCTGAGTATGCATCATCTTCAAGTTGAGGGACAGTCGCTGCCACCACCAACCTCGAACACCAAGCCAATGGTTCCACTTACATCTCGCAGTGTGGAGTCATTGGCCTGATTGATACCTTTGTGCCCAGTTATTGACACCAAACATTCCCCACGGTATCCTGCTAAAGATCTCAATTGTAATCTGAAGTATCCAGATAACGGCTCCAATTATATCTCAATACACAGTCACTGATTGAATTAGACCTCACATTTCCAGTCATGCCATTCTATTTATAAACTAACTTCAATTACTCTTCACAGTCCCCAGCCATTGTCCCATTAGACCTCTATATCCAATACACTGACAGCAGCCCAGTCTATAATACCCAGCAATAACTATTCACCCATTCAATAATATGTCAAAATAACCAGTGATTGACCCAATGATACCTCACAATAAGCAGCGGCTAGCCCAACAATATCTCACCAGAGATGACAACTAAGTGAATAATACCTCATACTGTCCATCCAGTGATATAATAACCAGCCAATGATCTAATTGATAAATCTCAGTACAGTATCTGGCTCACTGACCTCACAACACTTACACTCACCTGAGCTGCCATGGCTGCTCAAAGGGTCTATTTGCAACACCGCAGTTCCCTATGGAATATGTGGCAGTCCAATGGGTATTTGGAGGGGGCGGGTGCTTCCTTCAACTGGGCCTCCACAATGATGTTACTTTGTAGATCAAACCTGTGCAGCAAAAGTTCTATATCGCATATATAATTGATGCTATACATCTGAAACCTCGGCCAACAGGATAACGGCAGGAGAACTGAACCTGGGGTTGATCTAGGTTTCAAAAAAAATCTTGGTCAATTCTGTCGAGACAAGGGGCAGCATGGTGGCACAGTGGTTAGCATTGCTGCCTCACGCCGCCGAGGTTCCAGGTTCGATCCTGGCTCTGGGTCACTGTACGTGCGGAATTTTCACTTTCTCCCCATGTTTGCGTGGGTTTCGCTCCCACAACCCAAAGATGTGCAGGGTAGGTGGATTGGCCACGCTTAATTGGAAAAAATGAATTGGGTACTTCAAATTTTTTTTTTTTAATTCTGTTGAGACAAAGCTGAAAATGGGTTTTTGACAGAGGAAACTTCTGCTTTTCTCTGACCTCACCAAACTGCCAAATGTTGGCTCCTTTCCATTCTTGTTCTCAATGAATGTTCTTTGTAGTACTGAAGTATTGATTGTTTTTTCACCCTCTATATAATTTGCTTCAACTGCTGTCTAATGGAAACCTGTAATTACATTTAACATTATTGTGAAATAAGATTAAGTTGTGCTTTCAAACAAAGCCTGAGCCCATTTTGATGTTTTTCATGCAGAACTGGAAGTTGACAGAACAGTCCTCAGAAGTATTTATATAGTAAAGTAAATCAACATAGTCCCAGATGACCATAGGCTTTTTGCCCCTTTGAGGGGGAGAGCTGACTGGTAGTGATTGAACCTGAGGGGCAAGGTTGAGAAGGCGGGGCTTCATGAGTAACCTCAGCCGGTACGGGAAGTGAACCCGTGCTGTTGGCCTCACTCTGTGTCACAAACCAACTGTCCAGCCAACTCAGCTAAACCGGTCCCCAGTATTTATACACCACCTTTCATAACCACAGGACATTCCAAAGCGTTTTCATGCCAATTAAGTACTTTTAAAATGTAGTCACTGTTTTTGTTTGGGAAACATAACAGTTAAATTGCAGAAAGCAAACTCCCCCAAACAGCAAGATGATAATTATCAGATAATCTGTTTCTTGAACATTGATTGAGGGATAAATGTTGGCCAGGGCTCGAAGGATAACTCTTCATTCTCCTTCAAAATAATGCTGTGAATCTTATTTATACCCACCTGACAGGACAGTTTAATATCGAATTTGAAAGGCAGCACTTCTAATAGTGCAGCACTCCCTCTGTAACACATTGCAGCGTCAGCCTTTTTGTGTGTGCGCAAATCCTGAAGTGGAACTTACAGTCACACCTTCTGACTCAAGGAGCAAGACAGCTACCAACTGAGCCACAGCCCAATCACATTTAACTGATGATAAGGAAAGGTGGCTACTTTTGGCAAGATTTTTCACTCAGTTCAACAAAATGAGTTCCTTCATAACTGTATCCCTCGATTTAACTACCATGGCATATTCTTTGGATCACATTTCTCAAGGGCCCATGTTAGAACATTTTCACCCTTTCAAAGGCTTACCATTTATTGGCGTGATCCACAAAGGACCATAGACATCTTGCTCCATTAGAGAAAGAAGCAGGTGGTTCTATAGCTTGAAGTGCACCTCTCCACGTCAAGTTTAGGTCAAGGCAAGGAGGCAGGCCTCCTCAAACTACCCCAGCTGGTACTTTGGCACAGTGGTTAGAACTGCTGCCTCACAACACCAGGGACCCGGGTTCGATTTTGACCTCAGGTGACTTTGTACATTCTCCACATGTCTGCGTGGGTTTCCTCTCGGTGCTCTAGTTTCCTCCCACAGTCCAAAGATATGCCGGATAGGTGTGTTGGCCATGCTTAAATTTCCCTGCATGGTTACGGGGATGGAGTGGGGGAGGGTTGGAGGTGGAGTGAGTCTAGGTAGGGTGCTCTTTCAGAGGGTTGGGGCAGACTTGAAGGACCGAATGCCCTCCTTCTGCACTATGGGGATTCTATACTACTATGGTGTGGGGTTGAATCCATGCTGTTGCAGTCTTTCCATATCATACTCAAGCCAACTGAGTGACCAACCTCCACATTAATTAAAAATACTATAAAGTCAAGCTAACTCTTAAGACCTTCAGTGTACCACGGATAGAAAACTCACTGCAAAATGGTTTGTAGAACCAGAAAGAGTTATCCTACAGTTTTTGGGAGGATTGATATCTTCTCACAATAATGTAAACACCTTGATTTGTCACATATTAATACTGTGGCTTCCAGGACAGGTGAAAGGCTAGGTCTCCTACGGCAAGTAACTCAGCTGTTGACCCCCCTCCCCCCCCCCCAAAAAAAAGCCAATCCACCATCTAAAGGCACAACTCAGGAGTGTAATGGAATACTCTCCACTTGCCTGGATGAATGCAGTTCCAACAACACTCAAGTAGCTCGTCACCATGCAGGACAAAGTAGCCCGCTTGATTGCTCCCCCTTCCACAAATATTCAAACACTACACTACCGGTGAAAAGTGGCAGCCGTGTGTACCATCTACAAGATGCACTGTAGTAACTCATCAAGGTTCTTTAGACAGCACCTTCCAAACCCATGACCACTACCATCTAGAAGGACAAGAGTAGCAGATACATGGAACCCCACCATCTGGAGGTTCCCCTCCAAGTCACTCAGCATGCTGACTTGGAAATATATCGCCGTTCCTTCACTGTCGCTGGGGCAATATCCTGGAACTCCCTCCCTAACAGCATAGTGGGTGTACCTACACCTCAAGGATTGCAGCGGTTCAAGAAGGAAACTCACCACCACCTTCTGAAGGGCAACTAGGGTTGGGCAATAAATGCTGGCCCGACGAGCAACACCCACCCACATCCTGTAAATGAATAAAATAAAATTTAAAAATAGGATCCCGTTACCTGTTCCAGTAGGAACAGGTCTCCACTAAAGATCTCCTGAGGAGAAAAGAGGAAGGTGCTTTCCCAGTATTGAGACCAACATTCCTCATTTAATATCAGCAAAATCATATTGCTTGGTCGTGGGATATTGGGGGTACCATATAGCTGTTGCATTTATCTGCATTATAACCTTCACTGTATTTCAGTAAGAACATCTCTCACATTTTGAGATGTGGCAGGATGTAAATGTAATCGCTCCCATGCAATGTTTTGACATTTCTGCAAGTGTGCATTCTTTGCAGCTCACTAAATACGGGTTTTCGGTTACAAAGATTGTGACAGGTGACTTTACTGCAACCAGGTAAGCAACGGGGAACTCTAAAGGCAGCAAACAATTTCCTGGGCTTATTCATGCTTGAGAAGTCTTCTCTGATATGCTGGCTGGCAGGATAGCTGCTCAAGAACAGAGGTGATAACATGGTGTGGCAACCTGAACAATAATCATGTTCATTCCCACAAATTGCCTTTGCATTAATTAGAACAAAAAACTGTTGCAAAGATCCCTTTATTTCAAATTTGTATTCAACATTTAAATGCATCTTCCACACTCTAGTGCAGCTGGTGGAGCATCGGAAAGCAGGATTATTCCTGTACCCACTTAACTGTTCCCCAAAAATAAATGAATGCCTAACAGACAAAAGCAGTGGAACTGAGAGGAAAGAAAGTGGCATCCTCTACACTTTGCTTACAATAACCCATTAAATCAATAAAGAGGACCTTAGTCGGAGAAGCAGTCACACATCAAGCTCAGGAACTTCATTTAGGACAACATAGGCTAGAATATCAACCGCTTTGGACCTATTTAATGGGTGTAAAGCGGGGCACCACAAGGTCCAGTTTTGGCAAGGCCATTTCTAGGTGTTCCTAGGGTCCATCTAAACAGGCATTAGGTCCTCCGGCTACGTAAATATGGTTGGTGCCCATAGCCGTGGCATACAGGCCTACAGGCCAAGGGCTGGAAAAAAGAGAGGGAATGGTTAAATAAAATGTAAAGAATTTTTGTTGCGCCAGAAAGAGGTGTGCCTCCCCTAACTCCATTGTGATCCCAGGCCCTGCATTCCATTTCAACTCCGCATTCGACATGTGCGCGCAAGATGCGCAGACAGATCATGAGGCCTGAGGCCCAATTTAGGGACCCTCAGCCAAAGTGCCCACGCAGAGTGTCCACATCCACATACAGGCCTGTACAAATCCCAGTTGATCGACAAAAGAACAGCTAAGAAAAAGTGACAAGTATAACAAGCCTCACCACGGCAAAGCAACAGAAGAGTGGCAGGGATGGAAACATCTTTCTGTGTTAAAGAGATAAACAGGAGCCCCTTGAACAAAGATTTGTACAGTTACTTATAACAGGATCAAGAACAATTGCAGGAAATGGGGATTCATGCTGTGACTGACAGCAATCCTACTGTTTTGAAGAGAAGGCAAATTATTGTTGTTAACACCCCTTACTCAGGAAACAAATCACTAACTGTTGGGTTTAAGCCACCCCCAATTCTGAAGCACGGTTGGGTTCTGATGGCCTGCAGTGATTTGTTTTCCAATCAGTTACTAAGTAGTCATGTGGTTTGTTCCACATGGGAAAATAAATAAACTTACAGGCAACCAAATTAATTCACAGTTCCTGTCTGCGTGAAATGCAGAATCAACTGGTGTGTGGAAGTGTGTGCCAGCATTTTGATATGATGTGTCCTGGAATGATAGAACATGGAGGACAACAGAGAGGGCACCTCAAACATGATGAATGTGCATTGAAAACATATCTACAGAGAAAAGTCGAAGATGCCTCACAATAGTTGGGCCTTTTCATACATCAGTTCCATGAACATAATTTTTTGCTATTGCGAGAGTGGGTGAGGGTGGGTGCTCCCATCAATAATTACAAAAAAGTTAAGACTTAGAAGTATTTGTTGCATAAGAGAATATCTTTTATTACAATAAACATATACATAAGATATAGAAACATCTTTCAATTTTGTTTTTGTATGTTTGTACCTAGTGCGCAACAGTAATCATTTTTTTCTGGTTTAGTTCTTCGATGTTTTCTCAGGGCTTCCCCTTGAGAGGTCAAAAGGGTTCTGCGGCTGGGAAAGTTTGGGAAACCATAGTCTAGTCCTTCCCTCGGTTAACGTTCACCAAGAATGTACACATATTTACTATTTTCATTGTATTGACGTTTAAAAAATGGTAAATCAAGCATACCAAAGGTTTGTGCTAAGCCACATGGATAAAACTATCCATGAGTATACAGAACAAGATTCATGCATATCCATCCAACAAGAAAATGGGTTTGCTCCAAGCTAAATAATTCTAAAGTGAAATAAATTCTGACAAGTGATAGATCCTTGAGTAAAGTGATAATATTTCAAAGTATAAATTCCTGAAGACAGATTTGAATTCCTGCTGAGGACTAATGACTCCTCTCCCCACAACTCCTGGAAGTCTAAGGCCAATGGTGACATCATCGGTCAATGCTCAACCATGCTCTTGTTCAACTTGTGACAGCATTCAATGAAAGGCTTAATTTGACAATTATTACAATTCCGGCAAATGCATTTCTACAATTTTGAATTCATCACGTTGAATTTAGTAGCAGGGCTTTTGATCGTTAAACTAGGACACGGCTGTCCAATAAAATCAACCTGATGACTTCTGACTGGTTTGGGGTACTACGCCAATCCCCGTCAACCTCAATGCCTTTCCGTCTGAATGTCCCTCTTTATAATCTGCCAACAATGACTGCAAATTCACTATGATGGGATAGAAGGATTGGACAGTGCCTCCATAGTTCTATTAGTTCTTATCAAATCACAGAACCAAAGGGCAGAATAAAATTGGGAAATCTTACAGACCACAACAGAACCATGAACCATGACGGAAACGAGAGGCCACTGAAAAACAAAGAGCCAATAAATTGCAAAGTTCAAAACGCTTTTCGTCTTCACCTTCTGCAAGTCTGAAGCATAAGTTCACTGATATTGGGTACCCTTTGCTTCGTAGCTTAGTCTAAAATGTTGCTGCAAAATTGTGTCACCTGACACTAATGACACGATTAAGACAGTAACAATATATTGTAACCACATCTGCCAACCGCTCCACATTCAACATAAGTCTCGTATAGGAACATGTGATTTCCTCCCTTAGGATTACAGTCTTCTGTGATATTGACAGACATATCCTGGTAATTCTTATCATTCCAGTCGCTGAAGAGAAAGAGAATATTATGAAGGTAGAGCTGCACCAGGATCTCATCATTCAGAGCATTCGAACCATTCATTAAAACTACCAGTAGGACCAACATTTGATTTCAAACTAAAACGTAAAATACTGGACAATCGCAGCAGATCTGACAACATCTGTGGGGAGAGAAGGGAGCTACCATTTCGAATCTGGATGACTCATTGTCAAAGCTTTGAATCTAAACCTTTCCGTTGGAAGGGGTGTGGTAGGTTGGTGATGAGGTGCAGTATCTAAGCAAGACAATGTTGTCATGACAGAAATGTTTTATATATCAGTGATACATGGATATGTGTTTGGATTTTTATGGCAGATACTTTGTCACATTCAGTTTCACCAGCCATTCCTATAAGTTGCTCTCAATTGCCCTTACAATTCAGAATGCACCATTTTGTGCCCAATATTTAGATAAACAATAGTGAGCATGAGGAATCATAAGACTTAGAGGTCTTATTCTGTGCTGTTGGAAAGTATTATGTACTTCCATATGATGAGAATGCACGCTGAATTCATATTCCTACCAGATCAGATTTCAGTAAATGGTTTTATGTATGCGAGACAGATGAATGAACATTAAACAGCATAATGCAATGAATTGTATATTACTCTACCTCCTTGACATCTAATGAATATGCCACTTGCTTTCTCTCTGAGGAGACTTTAAAAAATAGATTCCCTTCATACCTTGTAGAACAACTACCACTTGAGCAATGGTTCAGCTATCCCCATTACTAATAACCCAAAACTTCAGAAACATGGGCAACACTTTTGCCTGCCAACTACAAACCTCAAACGACAACTGCAGACTGCCTGTTGAACAAAACCCACTCCAAAATAATTCATAATAATCATAATAATATAGATTTCATAGATTTCATAGAATTTACAGTGCAGAAGGAGGCCATTCGGCCCATCAAGTCTGCACCGGCTCTTGGAAAGAGCACCCTACCCAAGGTCCACACCTCCACCCTATCCCCAAAGCGCAGTAACCCCACCCAACACCAAGGGCAATTTTGGACACTAAGGGCAATTTATCATGGCCAATCCACCTAACCTGCACATCTTTGGACTGTGGGAGGAAACCGGAGCACCCGGAGGAAACCCACGCACACACGGGGAGGATGTGCAGACTCCGCACAGACAGTGACCCAAGCCGGAATCAAACCTGGGACCCTGGAGCTGTGAAGCAATTGTGCTATCCACAATGCTACCGTGCTGCCCTTGTAATATGTATTATTGTCACAAGTAGGCTTACATTAACACTGCATTGAAATGACTGTGAAAATCCCCAAGTCGCCACACTCCGGCGCCTGTTCGGGTACACTGAGGAAGAATTCAGAATATCCAATTCACCTAACAAGCAGGTCTTTCAGGACTTGTGGGAGGAAACCGGAGCACCTGGAGTAAACCCACGCAGACACGGGGAGAACGTGCAGACTCCGCACAGACAATGACCCAAGCCAGGAATCAAACCCGGGTCCCTGGCTCTATGACCCATGCCGTCCATCAAAGTATACTGCATCCAATTGTTGGCCCTGCCCTTTCCTCAAAGATCACAAGCACAACTGTCAATCAAATCCCGATGAACGTTCAATGGTTCGCCAGTCTTTGACAATAATATTAGGTGCTTCGCAATGAATAGAATAGCTCCAGCTGGACTGCATAAATTCCCTACATTAAGCGATTACCTTCTGTACCCGCCACAGACTTTGATGCTTGAATCCCATCTCATTCCATGGTCAGCTCCCTGGCCTGTAGAATTCTTTCCTTAAACCTCTCTGCATTTAAGAGCTCATTCCTGGCTTAAGACTCTCCTTAAAATCTATCTTTTTAATCACATTTTTGATTATCTGTCCTAATACGTCCTTAGATTGCTCAGTGTCAAATTGTGTTGATAACGTTTTTGTGAAGTGCCTTGGAACAGTTTACCACATGAAGAGTGTTATACAAGAGTAAGTTATTTAAGAGTAAGCTATTTTTGTTGTAAATTACTTAGACCAGTGGTGGACAAACTGCGGCCCTCGGGGGCCACATACGACCCAGTGTTCTGAGTGTGGCCCATCACTGACTTAGACTTATCAATTTGCACTCATGAAAACCACTGCACTCAACTCTTCTGGTACCTGTAATGCTATGGAGACAGACATGTAACTGAGAGGTTATCACAACACCTAGCTGTAACACTATCACTAGAGGGCATTACTAGATCCACTGTATAACTGAGTTCCCAGAAGCTCTAGCTCTCTTTTCCATGCAGGAGTTACCAGATAGCAGCAGTGTAGCAGAGTGAGATCACAGCCAGAAACCACGTGTAGCTTAGAACAATGTTTGTACAGTTATTGATTCTTACTTTATTAGTTCAGTGAAGTGTCAAACTCATGTATTAGTTTTATCGTTACTTAATAAATTCTTTCAGTTTACTTTGAAGATTCGAGTGTTTTTCAACATCATCTACAGTTCGTAACGGCATATATTACTTAAATCCAGTATTATAACATGGTACCATGAGTGGCTGTTGAATCTACCTAGTTAAGTTTAGTGAGTACAGAAAGAATAGACAGCTATTCTGCAACAGAAGCATCACATTCGGAACAAAACCTGATGAGTCCCAGCACAATGGACAGACCATAAGCTCCTCATCACCTCAGGATCATCGGTAACCTGAATGCTAACTGACAGTTGTTTAGACAACAATTCCAACTGTATTTAGAAGCATCTCACTTAACAAGCGTGCCAGATGCTCGTAGAATTGCTCTTATATTGACTATGGCTGGTCCACACGTGATAGAGATCTACAAATCTTTTAACTACTCAGAAGGTCAAGATAAAATGAGTATGAGACCATCCTTGAGAAATTTGATAGCCACTGTAAAGTTCAGGCAAATGAGATATTTGAGCGCTACATCTTTTAAAAAAGGATGCAAGGGAAAGAGGAATCTTTTAACAGCTTTTTCACTGACCTTAAACTGTCCTTAATCCTGCAATTTTGCTGCACTAAATGACTCAATGATCCGTGATCAAATAGTGTTTGGAATTACTGATGAGAGAGACTACTTCGGCAAAAAGATTTGACCCTTGAAGTCGCGATTGAAATGTGTTTGGTGCATCAACAATCCAAAAATCAGTACTTGCAGTATAAAATCGGTGAAAGAGGCGTCAAAACCCTCCACGAGGTTGTGTGTATCAAGGCAGTGTCGCAATTGAAAAGGTTCCTCGTTTCGGATGGCAGCCATCTTGCGCGCGCTCACTCGGGCCCGCACATACGCACTTCGCAAAAAGGTGCGAGAAGGCTGTGAACCGTTCTGCAAAACACGAGAATGCACGGAACATCATGACGTTGACGCGATGACGTGCACGAGGTGTGGAACTGCCCACTTACGAAAAAAATGCCCTGCAAAAGGAAAACAATGTCTCCAATGTGAGAGACTGAATCACTATGCTGCACAGTGCAGATCAGCACTCCAATTTAAAACTCATGAACAGAATTTCAAGAAGAGTAACATTGGCAGTGTGCAGCTTAAAACAGATGAGTCTGATCAAGATAGTGCAACAGATCCTGACGATTATTGCCTCGATAAAACATTCCAAGTGGGAATTATTGAAAAGTTTGAAAACTCCACAGAGAATGCATCGCAAGTAAAATCAATCCATGCCATTGATTCCGACGCTGAATGGAACATAGTGTTGGATGTCAACAGATGCCCGATCAAATTCAAACTGGACACAAGTGCCTCCGCTAACCTGCTTTTGAAGCTTGACTTCTCGAAGCACAAGCAAGCTCCCAAACTCCTTCCAGCTGCCTGCAAACTTCAAGACTACAATGGCAATGCAATCTCGTCATTGGGGTCATGCCATTTCGTAGTGTCCAACAAACACACAGAGACGAGTCGGAGATTTGAGATTGTCCGATCAGACAAGTCGTCGCTCTTAGGTGTGAAAGCCTTCAAGCAATTAAACCTCATTCAAAGGATCTACACATTGATGTTGTCTCATCAAGCTCTTCAGAACAGAATTGAAGGAATACTGGATCAATATCCAGATGTTTTCAGCAGAATTGGCACACTTCAATTTGAGTACAAAATGTTGCTGCATGTTGATGCAAAATCTGTAGTTCACCCATCAAGGAGAGTCTCTGCTCCACTGAGGGAATGGTTAAAATCAGAGCTAGCAAGTCTACAGAAAAAAGGCATCATCTCCAAAGTTACTGAACCAACTGACTGGGTCAGTTCAATGGTGTGCATAAAAAAGGCTTTGGGCGATTTAAGAACGTGGATAGACCCTAAGGACCTAAACAAGAACATAATGCGGGAACACTACCCGATCCCAAAAAGGGAAGAGATTACAAGCGAGATGGTACACACGCGCATCTTCACCAAACTGGATGCATCTCAAGGATTCTGGCAAATACAACTAGCAGAATCCAGCAGATAGCTCTGCACCTTCAATACACCTTTTGGCAGATTTTGTTACAATCGAATACCTTTTGGAATCATTTTAGCGTCTGAAATATTCCACCGCATCATGGAACAGATGATGGAGGGAATAGACGGAGTTTGTGTCTACGTGGATGATATAATCATCTGGTCTTCAACTCCAGAGGAACATGTGTCGAGACTGCAGAGAGTCTTCAAATGCATACACGTGCATGGCCTCAAGCTAATCAAATCCAAATGCAGCTTTGGAACGTCCACGCTCACGTTCCTGGGTGACCAGATATCGGAACACGGTGTATGACCGGACACAGACAAGATAAAAGCATTTGAAGCAATGAAAGTCCATGAGGACAAGAAAGTAGTTTTTTGCTTCCTTGGAGTGGTGAATTTTATAGACAAATTTATCCCAAATGTGGCCAACCACACAACATCTCGAAGGAATTTAATCAAAAAATCAACCTCGTTTGAGTAGATGACGGAACATCAAAAAGAGGGATTGAAGTTAAAGGTGAAACTCACAACTGCACCCGTCTTAGCATTCTTTGATCCAGATCGTGAAACCAAGATCTCGACTGACGCAAGTCAGGATGGAATTGGAGCAGTGTTGTTACAGAAAGACGACACCTCATCATGGGTTCCAGGAGCATATGCATCACGTGCAATGACACCGACAGAGACTCGGTATGCTCAAATTGAAAAGGAATGTTTAGGTCTCCTCACTGGTATCCTAAAATTCCATGATTACGTTTACGGCCTGCCAACATTCACCGTTGAAATGGATCATAGACCGCTGGTGCACATCATTCAAAAGAATCTAAATGACATGACTCCCCGATTACAAAGAAAACTACTCAAACTTTGAAGATCGGGGGCGGGATTCTCCGCTGGCGGGATTCTCCATTTTGCCGGCGCCTGGGGGTTTCCCGACAGCGTGCAGCTGCCCCACAATGGGAAACCCCAATGACCGGCCGGCGTAACAAAGAAGCCCGCCGGCGGGTCAGGGTAGAAAAGTGGCGTGGCGGGTTGGAGAATCCAGCCGCTGATTTCAATCTTGTGTATATACCTGGCAAAGATATACTCATTGTAGACCATTGTCCCGTTCAGTCACTTCGCCAAGTGAACCACTCGAGATAATCCAACACATCGAGTCTCAGATACAAATGTGCGCAGACAACCGTCCTGCAACGGATGAAAAAATAATTCTCATAAGAGAAGAAACAAAAAAAGGTCCATTGCTGCAATGAGTCATTCAGAACCTCAACAATGGGTGGCCGAGAGGGCAATTTCTGCAATTCCACAATGTTAAAGCCGACTTCACGATGATTAACAGAATACTACTGAGGCTGGACAGAATAGTCATTCCACTGCGTCTCAGGCCTATGGTACTTGGTCAAATTCACGAGGGACACCGCGGGATAGAAAAATGTAAACAAAGGGTCAGGCAAGCCGTCTACTGGCCTGGCATCAATCAGGACATCACGGACATGGTCTTGGGATGTGAGGCCTGTCAGAAGTTCCAACCAGCACAGTGTAAGGAGACTCTTCAACCGCACGACTTGGAAACCTCTCCTTGATCCAAGGTAGGCATTGACCTATTCCATTCTAATGGTTGTGACTACATACTCCTTATAGACTACTACTCGAACTACCCTCCGGTAATAAAGCTGTCCGACCTCACCTCAAAGACCGTGATCAGAGCATGCAAAGAAACTTTCTCTCGTCATGGCATATCGAACACTGTTATGACTGATAACGGACCGTGCTTTCAATCAAGACTGGACTGAATTTGCAAAACGCTACAACTTTAAGCATGTCACCTCTAGTCCGTATTACCCGCAGTCCAACGACAAGGTTGAAAAGGGGGTGCACATAGTCAAACAGCTGATCAACAAAGCCTCGGATTTAGCATCTGGCATTCACTTAGCACTACTCTCATATCATGCTACTCCATTATCGACTGGCATGTTACCAGCTCAACTTCGGATGAACAGGGATCTGAGAACAACACTTCCGGCTCTGCAATTACCTGATCCAGATCACGTACCGGTGATAGAGAAGATGAAACAGCTTTGTAATGCTCGAACATACTACTACAACAGACATGCAACCACTCTGGAATCGTTATCTCCAGAAGATACCATCAGAATCTAAATTCCTGATGGAGGTTTGTCTGCTCCAGCTGTCATCATTCGACAAGCCGCACCCAAATCCTATATTCTCAAAACTTCTGATAGCAGACACCACGTGTAGCTTAGATACAGTTTGTACAGTTATTTATTCTTACTTTATTGCTAGAGTTAGTTCAGTGAAGTGTCAAACTCATTTATTAGTTCTATCGTTACTTAATAAATTATTTCAGTTTATTTCGAAGACTCGAGTGTTCTTCAACATCATCTACAGTTAGTAACGACATATATTACCTAAACACAGTAATATAACAGTACCGAACCAATTTGTTTTTTCTTTGAGAAA
The DNA here is from genome assembly GCF_047496885.1 of Scyliorhinus torazame. Taxonomy (NCBI): domain Eukaryota; kingdom Metazoa; phylum Chordata; class Chondrichthyes; order Carcharhiniformes; family Scyliorhinidae; genus Scyliorhinus; species Scyliorhinus torazame. The sequence continues at coordinate 123,651,584 of NC_092719.1, read as the reverse complement.
TCTGTGTTGCTGCAGATTGTTATTTCCACAAATACTGATTTTAGTATTTAAGAACTTGCATTTATATAGCACTTTTCACAATCTTCAGACATCCCAAAATGCACCATAGACAAAAAAGTACTTTTAATGTGTCATCACTATTATCGTATAGGGAAAAACAAAAATGAGATGGATGATCAGACAATTTGTTTATTGGCCAGGAGATCAGATCTCCCTGTTTTTCTTAAAGTAACATGGCATCATGTATGTCCACCGAAGAGTGCTGATGGGGCTTCAGTAAAATTACCCATTTGAAAAATGACTGTAAGGCAGTGCAGCGCTCCCTGAGTATTACACTAAGGCCTAGGGGTGCTCAAGTTGCTGGAGTGGAGCTTAACCCATAAGTGCAACCACTGAGCCAAAGATGAGTAAAGAATACAAGTTCATATTCAGCACAGTAAAGTGTATGTTTTTAATCACCAGAGCCATTGTTTTCCTCTAGAGTCCAGAGATCTAAAGCATGCAGTTCTAGGGATAGCCCTATCACCGTAGATGCTTCTTTCTATATCATGTCCCAAAATAAGAGCAAACACTGGCAAATCCCAAAGCTGAGCAAACAATAGCATGTGGATAAGATGGTCAAGAAGGCAGACAGCATGTTGGCCTTCATCGGTCGGGGCATTGAATATAAAAATGGGCAAGTCATGTTGCTGCTGCATAGGACCTTAGTTAGGCCTCATTTGGAATATTGTAATCCATTCTGGTCACCACAGAAGGCTGTGGATGCTTTGTAGAGGGTACAGAAGTGGTTTACTAGGATGTTGCCTGGTATGGCGGGGATTAGCTACGAGGAGAGGTTAGATAAACTCGGTCTGTTCTTACTGGAATGACGGAGGTTGAGAGGCGACCTGATATAGATCTACAAGATTACGAGTGCAAGGGCAGAGTGGATAGTCAGATGCTCTTGCCTAGAGTGGGCGAGTCAAGTACCAGGGGACACAAGTTTAAAGTGCGCGGGGAAAAGTTTACAACAGATGTGTGGGGCAAGTTTTTTCACACAGAGGGTGGTAAATATATGGAACGCGCTGCCTGGGAAGATGGTGGGAGCAGGTACGATAGCGTTATTTAAGGGGCATCTTGACAAATATATGAATAGGGTGGGAATGGAAGGATACGACTCCGTAAGTGCATACGGTTTTAGTTGAGGCAGGTACCATGGTCGGCGCAGGCTTGGGGGGCCGAAGAGCCTGTTTTAGTGCTGTATTGTTCTTTGTTCTTTTGGTCTTAAGACAGTAAAGGGAGGACAAAATGTCAGGAGGGCAAACAATAGAAGAGAAGAATAGAATGTGCTGTTTGGACATCTACTGGATCCTGAACAATGGATACAGCATGTTTCATTCAAGCATGATTAGTATTGGTGCAAAGCAATGCCTTGGATAGACGTTGCAAGTGAAAACTTCACACTTAAGATTTTCCTAATACTGGCAAATTGAATAACAACCCTCTTAGCTATATCACAACCTACATATAAACAGATATGTTTTAAAATTGTCTAAAATATATATATTTTTATTCATTTATGGGATATGGCATGACTGGTTGAGTTAACATTTAATGCCCACCCCAAGGGCATTTAAGAGCCAACCACATTGCTGTTGGTCTGGAATCACATGTCGGCCAGACCAGGTAGGAATGACAGATTTCCTTCCCCAAAGGACATTAGAGAACCAGATGGGTTTTTACGACAATCGACAATGATTTCATGGTCATCATTAGACTTTTAATTCCAGATTTTTTAAAAATCCAATTCAAATTCCACCATCTGCCGTGGTGGGATTCAAACCCAGGTCTCCAGAGCATTACCCTGGCTCTCTGGATTATTAGTCCAGTGACAATACCACTATGCCACTCCCTTCCCAATATGGCAGTGTTTATTCAGGAGATGCTCATTCCAGAACCTTCCATGGAGTTGTGGACTGGACATCTGTACTAATTCTTTTGAAAAGGTAGGAAGGCATACTTGTACCCATGGTGTATCTTGCACATTACAACTCTACTCCTGAATCACACATGCTGTGATGGCTGGGTGCCGATCAGGCTCTTTTTGAATCAGATAGTTATTTTATGCATGATCAATATTTGTAAAGCGCTCCATCAAAATAACAGATTTTCTTTTTCACTGAACAATGTCAGCCAACAGAATTGAAGGGAACAGAAATATATTACACAACTTGATAAATCCTCTGTCTTCTATCACACTAACATCTGTGGTCTAAAAGAATATTATTCGGCATCAGTCTGACTGTGGTTTCCCTCTGTTTCATACCATTGGATTTGGCAGCGTGATTGTAGAAACGGCAATGCAATGAGAAAGGGGAGAGGAGCCAGAAGTAATTGAAAAGCACAAAGCTGGAGTTTTTTTTTAGATATTATGAAGAAAGTATATTCCACACAGATGTCCAAGGGTATAGTGTTAGGATTCCAGACGAGACCTCAATTATTTGCAATTTGTAAAACTGAGGAAAGGTTATCCGCACCACAGGAGTGATATAACACTGACCAACAGGTTCCTTTTATTAAAAAAAACTTTAATATAAACATAGAATTGACCACATTAACAATGAAGAATTAGCTTTACAGTTAACAGTTATAACAGTTCTCATGTAAAAGGAGAAACCTTAACTTACTTCCTAAACCTGCCTCTATATTCCAATTAGGCAAACCAATACGGCTCAAATAACACTCAAGAATAAAGTTAACAACCAGGTTTTTTAAAACTTGCTTTTCCCTGTGCAAGTTCTTTGGAGAGAGAGTCTTTCAACTGAAACACCTCTGTTCAGATTAAAATCGAGGAAGAAGTAACTTTTCTGACAGACCTGGCTCTTCCTTTAATTACACCATCTGTACCTAAAGTATAAGGCATTCTTCTGTCCCCTCCCACAAGATATCCCATGACCAGTTTAGCCAGGATCAAACCCAATAAATCTCATAAATTATCTATACTCCAGTTGTTCTTTAAATGTAAACAATATCCATTAGCAGAACACTTCGCCTGTAAAATCAATGATTTTTTTCACTTGTATGACCGCTTAATCGCAGCTTTAGCAGAAATATTGTCCGTTTGTATCTAAATCCAAGTTTTAATAACATTACTGATAAAAATATAAAATACAAAATGTGACAGTTTCTTACATTCATCACAATAGGCATGTATGCCATATGCATATAACTTCCATTATAAGCACAAGCTGAGATAAGTAAAGTTCTGGTTCAACGATGTTGAAACCCCAGAGTAGTATATTATGGGCTGTTGAAGTAAAGCACCTCTTTCCTTTTCTCCTTTTCATACTCAGCCCCATTTGCCAAACTATTAATCTTAGCCACACTGAGAAATCGGCAAGCTGAGACAGATATTGCGTCCAAATCATAGATCAAAGAAGGTTTATCATAGAATTTACAGTGCAGAAGGAGGCCATTCAGCCCATCGAGTCTGCACCAGCTCTTGGAAAGAGCACCCTACCCAAGGTCAACACCTCCACCCTATCCGCATAACCTAGTAACCCCACCCAATACTAAGGGCAATTTTGGACACTAAGAGCAATTTATCATGGCCAATCCACCTAACCTGCACATCTTTGGACTGTGGGAGGAAACCGGAGCGCCCGGAGGAAACCCACGCACACACGGGGAGGATGTGCAGACTCCGCACAGACAGTGACCCAAGCCGGAATCGAACCTGGGACCCTGGAGCTGTGAAGCAATTGTGCTATCCACAATGCTACCGTGCTGCCCTCTTTTTAAAAAAAATAAAAATCCCATCACACATACAATGGATTCTTGTAAAACACGATGAGTGGTTTATTAAGAGATGTTGCTCATACAATCAAGGTGATGATCTTCCCAAAGCCATGTAAACACTCTGCTGATGTCACGACACATCCGTGATGCAAAACCAGTAGGAATGTATTCCGAGTTGTGTAACAGGGCTGATGTTGTATTTTATGTTTAATTCAGCTGAAGCAGAGAGTGGGACTCACAGACAGAGACTGCATCAAAATTATGGTTATGTTTTGTTTAAGAGGAACAGTGGAAGCCAAAATCCTCGGACCCAGTCACATGCATGAAGCTGAGAGCATGATATGGAGGACAATATTTTTGATTCTATACACATACATCTGGTAGAGATGCCAAAAGAATTGATGTCTCCATTTGTACTTGGTCTGTTATTGCCTTTACACTGTTACAGAGGAGACATGTATTGTGGCAGCTTTAGTTCGATTCAATAAGGGGACAAATCAGCATATTTCAAATTGACTGCAGCTTGACAGAGCAACAGCAAAAAGCATATCTCTCTCTCTTGATGCTAACTTGGTGTTACTGGCATCAGATAGTGCTATCTCTTGTTTGATTACACTTTTCCACTCTTTCTCCCTCGCTAACCTCCCTTCCCCAATAAATGTTTCTAATCCTGCTTCTAACATGCTGAAACAAAGTGCAGTCAATTAACTCAGTGACTGTTCGGCTTCAACAAAACATAACCATAATTTTCATGCTGTCTCTGTCTGTGAGTCCCACTCTCCGCTTCAGCTGAATTAAACATAAAATACGACATCAGCCCTGTTACACAACTCAGAATACATTCCTACTGGTTTTGCATCACGGATGTGTCGTGACATCAGCAGAGTGTTTACATGGCTTTGGGAAGATCATCACCTTGATTGTATGAGCAATATCTCTTAATAAACCACTCATCGTGTTTTACAAGAATCCAGAGTGTGGGCATCTTCATGCCTTTGCTGCAACATAGAAATACAACAGAAGAGAAAACTGGCGATGAGGATTGGGGAAGAAAAATCACTAGAAAGAAGATTTCCATCAAGTAACTGTGGGAATGGCATCGGGAGCAATGGAAGATTCTAGTGTCTGGACTCACACACCCACAGACCAGGGCAAAGCACTGCCCTGGCATCACAAGTGTACATCTAAATACTTTTGAAATGTTGTGACGGTCTCTGCCTCCACCACCTTTCAGGCAGTGAATTCCAGACTCCCACCACCCTCTGGATGAAAAGGTTTTTTCACATCCCCTCTAAACCTCCTGGCCTTAAATCTATGCTCCCTGGTCATTGATCCCTTCACCAGGGGGAAGTGTTTCTTCCTATATACTCTATCTATGGCCCTCATAATATCATACATCTCAATCATATCCCCCCTCTCAGTCTTCTCTGCACCAAGGAAAACCATCCCAATCTACCTTCATTTAAGGACCAGTGTACATGCATACCAAAGACCCTGTGATCTTCATTTATCATTATTCCCTTGCCTTGTTTGTCCTGCCCAAGTGCATCACCTCACACGTATCTGGACTGAATTCTATTTGCCACTGAGCAGCCCATCTGACCAGCCTGTCCAGATCCTCCTGTAATCTAAGGCTATCCTCCTCACTATTTACCACCCCACCGATTTTCGTATAATCCGTGAACGTACTGATAAACCCTGCTACCTTCATGTCTAAATCATTCATATAAACCACAAACAACAAGGGCCCCAATACCGATCCCTGCCGGACCCCATTGGATACAGCCTTCCAGCCAGAAAAACACCTCTCGAACATCACCCTCTGCTTCCTGCCATTCAGCCAATTCTGGATCCAATTTGCCAAATTCTTCTTGGATCCCATGGGTTCTTACCTTTGCTACCAGTTTCCCATGTGGAACCTTATCAAAAACCTTGCTGAAGTCCAAGTAGTCTATGTCAAATGCATTGCCCTCATCTACACACCCGGTCACCTCTTCGAAAAATGTAATCAAGTTGGTCAGATATAACCTCCCCTCAACAAAACCATGCTGACTGTTTTTGATTAATCCCTGACTCTCCAAATGCAGATTAATTTTGTCTCCCAGAATTGCTTCCAATATTTCCCCACCACTGAGGTTAGACTGAGTAGTCTGCAGTTTCTTGGTTTATCCCTTCCTCCCTTCTTGAATGATGGTACCACATTGGCTATCCTCCAGTCCTTTTGCACGTCTCCTGTGGCCAGAGAGGAATTGAAAATTATTGCCAGCGCCCCTGCTATTTCCTCCCTTGCTTCACTCAACAGCCTGGGATACATTTCATCTGCCCCTGGAGATTTGTCTATTTTTATGCATGACAGACCACTCGGAACCTGTCTATGCTAATTTCTTTAATTTAATCACAGTCCTTCTCCCGGATTTCTAAACCCACACCGGCCCTTTCACTTGTGAACACTGGCACACGTATTCATTTAGAACCCTATCTACGTCCCCTGGCTCCATACAAATTACTACTGTGATCCTTAATGGACCCTACTCTTTCCTTAATCTTTTTACCCTTCATGTACTTGTGCAGCAATTTAGGATTTTCCTTTATTTTACTGGCCAGTATCATTTCATGTACCCTTTTTGCTCTCCTAATTTCCTTTGTAAGTTCCCTCTGGCACATTCTAGGGCTTCTGCCCTCAATATCTGCCATAAGCCGACCTTTTTCTCCTTATCCAATGTTTTATATCCCTCGATATCTAGGGTTCACTAGATTTACTGGTCCCACCGTTTTTCTTGTTTGGAGCATGTTGGGACTGTCTTCTCCCTATTTCCTTCTTGAATGCGTCCCACTGTCCTGTCACAAATTTACCTAAACATGTCTGCTCCCAGTCCATGCTGGCCAAATCATATCTGATCTTATTAAAATCAGCCATCCTCCAGTTTAGAAATTTGATTTCAGGTCCATCCTTGTCCTTTTCCATAACAATCTTGAACCTAATGGAATTATGATCACTGTCTGCAAAATACTTCAACCAATTGGCAGCTTCACTACTTAAAATCAAGCCCAGGACTGTCCCCTCTCTTGTCGGACCTTTTATGTACTGGCTTTAAAAGTTCTCCTGGATGCATTTTAAGAAATCTGCTCCCTCTAAACCTTTCATATTATGACTATTCCAGTTAATGTTGGGAAAGTTTAAATCCCCCACTATTACTTTTCCACTTCTCTGAAATTTGACAACATATTTGCTCTTCTAGTTCTCCTGGAGTATTAGGGGACCTATAGAACACTCCCAGCAATGTGATTACTCCTTATTGATTAAGTTCTATCCATATGGCTTCATTTGAAGAGTCTTCCATGATATTGTCCCTCCTTACTGCTGTAACTGATTAAAATTGCAACACCTCTTTCCCGTCTCACCTGAAGATACTCCTGATGATACTCTTCGAGACAGGCTGGTTTGGGGACTCCACATTCAAGCTATTCAGAGTAAGCTGCTGACTGTAAGTAATTTAACTTAAACGCTGCTGTGGAAATTGTTACATCTATGAAACTTGAAACTGGAGAAAGATTTGTAGATAGGGGCTGGAGCATCCAGCAGGGGAATGCTGGAGTTAATCAAATACACACAAGAATTGTGGCAAGAAGGACCACATTACCCAGGCTTATTGGGCACAGAAAACTTCACCTACGCCAAGAAAGTGCAAGGAGAACTATACAAGTGAACAATATAATCATGCTACAATTGGAAGATGAAGTTCAAGATCACTCAAAAAACAACGCAACTGCTGCAAGACTGCAAAAGCTAAATATAGGTGTTTTGTCAATGCTGAGAGATCAACAATGTTTTTAGGCATATCCAAAACTTGAAGATCATGAAATTAAAATGGAACTGGATACAAGCGCAGGAGTATTGCACATACCAGAGACAATTTATCATCAAAAACTGAAGCATCTGCCTTTAAAACCGTCAAATGTGCTCTCAAGTAATTACACTCAAGAGATTGTACCATTAAAAGGATGCATTATGCATTATGGGCAGCACGGTAGCACAAGTGGATAGCACTGTGGCTTCACAGCACCAGGGTCCCAGGTTCGATTCCCCGCTGGGTCACTGTCTGTGCGGAGTCTGTACGTTCTCCCCATGTCTGCATGGTTTCCTCCGGGTGCTCCATTTTCCTCCCACAGTTCAAAGATGTGCAGGTTAGGTGGTTTGGCAATGATAAATTGCCCTTAGTGACCAAAACGGTTAGGAGGGGTTATTGAGTGACAGGGATAGGGTGGAAGTGAGGGCTTAAGTGGGTCGGTGCAGACTCAATGGGCCGAATGGCCTCCTTCTGCACTGTATGTTCTCTGGTCTCTGTTAAACAATGCGCATCCTAACAATATAATTAACAGACCATTGACAGTTAGCTCAGTTGGGGCAGCACGGTAGCATTGTGGATAGCACAATTGCTTCACAGCTCCATGGCCCAGGTTCGATTCCGGCTTTGGTCACTGTCTGTGCAGAGTCTGCACATCCTCCCCGTGTGTGCGTGGGTTTCCTCCGGGTGCTCCGGTTTCCTCCCACAGTCCAAAGATGTGCAGGTTAGGTGGATTGGCCATGATAAATTGCCCTTAGTGTCCAAAATTGCCCTTAGTGTTGGGTGGGGTTGCTGGGTTATGGGGATAGGGTGGAGATGTTGACCTTGGGTAGGGTGCTCTTTCCAAGAGCCGGTGCAGACTCGATGGGCCGAATGGCCTCCTTCTGCACTGTAAAGTCTATGAAAATTCTATGATAAAAGTAGAAACAAGTGGGCAGACGGCAAAGTTGTCTCTTCACATTGTCTGTGGAAACTTTGCTGATTTATTTGACAGAGCATGGTTGGCTAAGATTAGGCTTGACTGGGAAACAGTCAATCAATTAGTGGATTCAAAGAGAAAGTTGCAACAACTTCTGAAGAAGCATGAGAAGGTGTTTGAAGATTCACTGGGCTCTATGACTGGAGTAGAGGTACACTTCAAAATCAAGCCAGACAACACACCCAAATGTCTCAAAGCTAGAACCTTAGCATACACCATCAGACCAAAATTTGAAGAAAAACCTAGAAAGATTAGTAAGGACAGGAGTCGTTGAATCTGTTGCTGCACGTGATTGAGTGACACCAATCGTTCCTGAATTAAAACGGAATTTTAAAACTACTATTAAACCAGTTTTGCGAACAGATCATTATCCACTGCTGTTGATTGAAGACTTGTTTGTTGGTCTTTCTGGGGGACAGAAATTCAGTAAAATTGATCTTTCACAGGCACATCTGCAGATGAATGTGGCTGCCAAATCACAGCCTCTACTAACTATAGTGACGCACAAAGGTCATTACAGAAGACTTCCTTTTGGAATAACAGCTGCGCCTGCTCTTTTTGAAAGATCCATGGATCAAATTCAGTGGGTTGAATTGGGTGCAATGTTATTTTGAGTATTAACCAGGAGCTACAGCACCAACAAGAAATAGGTGGCAGCTATGATCCTAGAGAAGACCGGTCCGTACACCGTACAGACGGATGACGAAAGAGTTTGGCAACGCCATGCTGATCAGTTACTTGCTGCCTGAAGTGAGTTTGCAGAAAACTCTCAAAAGGTTCGACCTTTAGAAGATGTGGAGAACAATACTTCAGAACAGAGAACAGATACAGTGACGAGTTCAGATTCTGTTTCTGGGGACTTTTCAATGCCTATAGTGACAGATGCTGAAATAATTACTCAAGAAGTACCATCCACAGAACGAAATGAGGACACTTCTGAGGTTGCAAGTAGCCAAATTCAAGAACGCTGAATTCTACCACAAAGGAATAGACGGCCACTGCAGAGAGTGCCTTATTGAATTGTATATGTAATAAAAATAACATATCAGGGGATTTATTATGTAAATATTAATTGTTGTTGCACTAATGAAGTTAAGGGCAGCACAGCGGCACAGCGGTTAGCACTGCTGCCTCACTGATCCAGGGACCCGAGTTCAATTCCGGCCTTGTGTGACTGTGTGGAGTTTATACTTTCTGCCTGTGTCTGTGTAGGTTTCCTCCGGGTTCTCAGGTTTCCTCCCAGTCCAACGGAATGCTGGTTAGGTGAATTAGCCATGCCAGATAGCCCGTTAGTGTCCAAAGATGTGCAGGTTAGGGTGGGTTACAGGGATAGGACAAGGGAGTGGGCCTAGATAGGGTGCTCTTTCAGAGGGTTGGTGCAGACTCGATGGGCCGAATGGCCCCAACTGCACTGTAGATATTCTATGGTTCTATGGGGAAGGGGTGTATATACCTGGGAATATATTCCTGCTGGTTATGTATCACATGATGTGTAGTGACGTCAGAAGAGTGTTTGCGCAGGGTTTGGGCAGATCACCATCCTTGATAAGCAGCGTCTCTTAATAAACGTCTCAACGGGTGCTCCGGTTTCCTCACACAAGTCCCGAAAGACTGTTGGGTGAATTGGACATTCTGAATTCCCCCTCGGCGTACCCGAACAGGCGCCGGAGTGTGGCGTATAGGGGATTTTCACAGTGGCTTCATTGCAGTGTTAATGCAAGCCTACTTGTGACAGTAATAAAGATTATTATTATCGTGTTTTGCAAGAATCCAGAGTGTGAGCACCTCCATACCTTTGCTCATTGCAGCAACAAAGAAATATAACAACATCTTCCAGTGGTTCAAGTTCAAAGTCACTAGCCTACCCCTATAACCTGAGGGCTCACCCGAGCACCAGAGACACAGTCAAAGAATTTTGGACTTTATTGCTTTACAGTCCTGTACATTTTGCAATTTAGCTTGTAACATAGAAAACAGAAGCAGGAGGAGGCCAATCGGCCCTTCGAGCCTGCTCAGCCATTCATTATGATCATGGCTGATCATCGAGTTCAATACCCTGTTCCAGCCTTCCCTCATATCACTTGATCCCTTTAGCCCCAAGAGCTATGTATAATTCCTTCTTGAAATTACACAAAATTGTGGCCTCAACTACTTTCTGTGGTAGTGAATTCCACAGATGCACCACTCTCTGGGTGAAGATATTTCTCCTCACCTCAGTCCTAAAAGATTTACCCCTTATCCTCAAACTATGATCCCTATTTCCAGGCTCCCCCACCATCGGGAATATTCTTTTGAATCTACCCTGTCTAATCCGGGCAATGGAAGGCAACCAAAGAAGACAAGGAGAAACATACTGCGCAGAAGAACATGGCAAACAGGAAAATTCAGCAAATTTTTATCCTTAACCAGTGGAACCCCTCCAGTGGAAATCTCCCACGGACTGCAATCTAAACATATTCCAGACCCCTGGGGCTGGATTCTCCGTTTCAGCGGCTAAGTGCCGGCTGTAACGGAACATTCGCGGGAGTTCTACGACAAACAAATCAGCGCCGACACCTCACCCATTCTGGGACCGGTGAGGGGCTAGCAGCGGCACCGGGTAAAACTCCCAGCTCCCATGCTGAAAAAGGCCGGAGAATGGCCGGGTCCTGCCGTACATTGCGCCGTCTGTGCACAGACCCGACCCACCATCCGGCGACCCCTCAGGGCACCCCCTGGCCACCCCCCACCAATCCCCCCAGCCCTCGCAGAAGTCCGCCCGGCCAGCGACACGGCTCTCGGCGGCATGTGGCGGCGCTGGACACAGTCTGCAGCCGTCACCCCGGGTTCCCTGCAGTGCAATGCAATTACTCCATTTTGGAGGGGGCGGGCCATGACTGATCAGCGTCAAACTGGCGCCTGCCCCGATTTGGGTGTCAGAGTGGATTCTCCGCCCGATCGCCGATTAAGATAGCGGCATTGGGCAACAGAGAATCCCACCCATAATATGTAAAAAACAGCCATTCACACTATTTCTTCAAACAATAAATTTTAATCTGCGTTTTTTTTTTCAGCAGAAAGCCAAGAAGCCTTCAGTAATTAGGACCTGACTCTACTCTTGGTCAACTGTCACCATGGGTTCCGAACAAATTCTCAGTGAAAGCCATCAATAAATTATTCAGGTACAAACATTCAAATGTCTTTCCCAGTCCAGCAATGCATTGTATTCTGTAGATGAAATGATTGATCTGATAATACAAACTGCTAAATGATATTGGTTTGATTTTTGTTTAAAGTGAGGTAAGAAGTGAAATATTTATTGGTGGAGAGTGGTTTCCTGATTTGGTTAAGAATGTTATCCAAAGGTTCAATTTACTTCTAATCCCAGTGAACACAGGTTTATTTTCCCCGTACAGCAGGCCTTTTCGCGGCATGCACTAGAGACACACAGCCAAACAGAACCCAGCTTGTGATAGGATGCCCAACACTCTGTGAATTGATGCGTGCATTTAAATTGGGAACCCAAAGGAATAGCCAGGAAGCAGTTCGCAATTAAATCTTTTAATACACTTCCTTCCATTTACAGTGTGCTGAAGCAGCGCATTTCCCTTTGCGGAATGTGCATCCTGTTAACTCTTGACCGTCCAGCAGTGTGATGGCATGGTAGAGCTGACCCACTGCTACCTTTGGCTTACCAGAGCCCAGGTCATAACATCAAATGAGTCACCAATCTGTATTTAGAATTACACTCCATCACTTATCGACAATGGTGCGATTCCGGAAACGTTGCAAGAGGGAGAAGAATGTCAGCACCTCATCCAGGAAGAGATGTGGAGGGGAGGAAAGAAGCCTTTGAAAAGGAGGAGTGTGTGAAGAAATGAAGGAAAACGAGCAGGGGGTGGAGGAGGACGAAATGGTGGAGTTAGAGGGAGGCGCAACAAGGAGGAGAGTAGGGGAGAAGAAGAAAGTGGTGTTAGAGGAAGAGAATGCTCGGGGAGGAGGAGGAGGAGAGTAGGTGTAAGGCAGGGGGCAGGATTCTCCACTCCCGCGCCGAAGTGCCCACGCCGTCGAGGTTCACGACGGCGCGAAACGGCCCCTATCCCGACCGATTCAGGGCCCGATAATGGACTAGGAGCGGCGCCGCGTCATTTACACGCGGCAGGCCTTGTCGCCACGTAAAGGCGGCGGAGCATACATGACGCGGCCGGCGCCGCATAACTGGCGTCACCCACGCATGCGCGGGTTGGCCGGCGCCAACCCGCGCATGCGTGGTTGCCGTCCTCTCCGAGTCCGCCCCGCAAGAAGATGTCAGATGGATCTTGCGGGCCGCGGAAGAAAGGAGGTCCTCCTTCAGAGAGGACGGCCCGACGATCAGTGGGCACCGATCGCGGGCCAGACCCCATTTGAGGCCCCCCGCGGTGCAGGATCCCCCCTCCCCCCACGCAGGCCGCCCCCACGCAGGCCGCCCCCCCAGCATTCCCGCGCTGTTCCTGCCGGCAGCGACCAGGTGTGGACGGCGCCGGGGGGAACCCGCCGTTTTGGCCTGGCCGCTCGGCCCATCCGGGCCTGAGACTACCAGGGGTGCCGGAGAATCGCCATTTTGGGTGTCTTGGGCGATTCTCCGGCCTGCGCCGTGGGGAACTCGGCGGGGCCGATCTCGCCGCTTGGGGGAATCGTGGGAGGGCGTCGGACCGACGTCGCAGGAAAATTCGGCGACCCAGGTGATTCTCCCAACCGGCGCGGGAGTGGAGAATCCCGCCCATGGTTTTAGGGGAGAAAGAAGAGTCAGGATAGCAGCAGAGTTGCAGAGGAGTGGGGAAGTTAAGAGAGGAAGAGAGCAGGGAAGGAACAATGGTAGATAAGTAGTAGGCTAGGGGTGGTGAATTACAGAGAGAGGGTGAGGGCAGTGGTAAGGAAGGGCATCAGGCTGGAGGGGTGGGGGGGGGAAGAGAAACAGCTGAGAAAAGAGATCACTTGAACTAGCATGAATTATTTGGTTCCACTGACCTTAAATCAAATGAATGTACTCACTGTCAACAACTCTGGAAGCATCTAGGAATTTGTAAACAAACAAACAGTCTTGGCTTGTATTATTCAACAAACCATTCGGATCTTCCTCACAGAAATAGGTCATCTCACATTGATAAGCATGTTACCACATTGAGTCTAACTCAAGTGAAAGTCAAACTGTGTTTATAAAGGACTAAGAGAGTTCTTTTAACCTCCTGATACTTTCCAATCTGAACACAATACGTGTGTTAAGGTGACAGCTGTCTTCCAAGAGCTCGCTCCAAGACTGGCATATGCAGTTCGGCAGTAATAATCAAAAATGTTACCAACTATAATCAGATCACCAATCACAAGGATCGTCATGCATTCCCACTTTCACATTTAAATTTCACAAACATGTCCAACAATCACACTCTGTCCGAATCTCCACACTTGTTCACTTCAGCTCAATATGGATTTATAGCACCTTTGAAGCAGAATACTTCAGTTAGGCCCAAAGCCTAACTACACGGATGTTAGCCTGTCTCCTATTTCCTTGCATATAGTCGGGTGATAACAATTAGTCTATGATCATGGCTCTGGAGTAGTGAGCACAGAACAGAGACAGTCTGAAACCTGATGGGACAGTAAGCTGGCAGTTAATGTGATGATAAGCCCAGTCAGGCATGTTCAAGTTGAAATACACATAACATTTGTGAAAACAAACCCGACTGGTTTCAACGCCCTGAATTTTACCTCCAGGATCGGATACCCATGGATGAGAGAGAGAAGGAGGCAGAGAGAAAGAAAGAGAGAGAGAGAAAAAATGGACAGAAAATGGTAAAGTGTCAGGTTCTGACTGAAAACCAGTGTGTATCTCCACAGAAACACAGCCAGGTTTTCTGACCAGATCTTCTGACATTTTGCCAGAGAAAAAAAAAATTGGTGGGCATGTTCAGTGCCGTCACTCTGGCAGGGCAGGGCTCCATCGAGCCGCCAAGTCTGGTTACACAGAGATCAATGCACCCTGATCTGTGCTAAATATGTAATTCCCTCCACCACCCCCAATAGCCATGGAGGACCCCCTCCTCACAAGCTTTAGGATGATCGCCCGCTCCCCCCCTTACCATGAAAGTATCGGGGGGAACTCTTCCCCCTCACCTCCCCCCCCCCCCCCCCCCAATGCGTTCTCTGGAACGCACCCCATCCCGTCCAAACACACATAAAGGGATGGCCGCCTCCCCAATTTAGAAAGATTTGCCCCCCGGCATTGCCCTGTCTGTGCCCCCGGCAGTGCCCCCACCATGCTGTCAGCAGGCAATGCTCAGCCTTGGCATGAACCCAGGGGCCTCCAGGCATCTCTGCACCCCATTCACGATCATCACAGACAGTAATGTCATTTAACACAGTGAATCGCGCCGGAATGACATCACTCCATCAGGGGAGACCATCACATGGGGCTGGAAGATACGATGTAAAGCCATTTAATGATATTTAAATAAATAGAAATCAGGATTGTGCCCCGTGCAAAAATCAGACAGACAGGTGGCGAGAGAGAGAGACTGGCAGACAGGTACCGAGAGAGAGACTGGCAGACAGGTACCGAGAGAGAGACTGGCAGACAGGTACCGAGAGAGAGACTGGCAGACAGGTACCGAGAGAGAGAGACTGGCAGACAGGTAGTGAGAGAGAGAAACTGGCAGACAGGTACTGAGAGAGAGAGACTGGCAGACAGGTACCGAGAGAGAGACTGGCAGACAGGTACCGAGAGAGAGACTGGCAGACAGGTACCGAGAGAGAGACTGGCAGACAGGTACCGAGAGAGAGACTGGCAGACAGGTACCGAGAGAGAGACTGGCAGACAGGTTGTGGAGAATGTATTACTGCTACCATTCACCATTGTAATTGCATTACATTGTATTGTATTATGTTGATGCCTTTGTGGGCTCCGCCTCCTCGGGGAGATATATAGAGCTGCAGCCTGTAGGCGGTACTCAGTACAGAGCAGTCGCAGGCAGGCACAGTTCTAGCTGATTAAAAGCACTGTTCACTTCAACTCTCCATCTCGTGTGAATTGATGATCGCATCAATTTAATCAGCTACAATATCGCTATGGAAGCAACCCTCAAACCTGATCGACTGGAACTCGACCCACAGGCAGCTGAAGCCAAAGGAAATTTTTCGCACTGGCTCCGCTGTTTTAAGGCCTACCTCGCCGCCTCCTCCTCGCCCTCCGTCACCGAGGAACAGAAACTGAGTCTCCTTCACGCCCGGGTGAGCCACAGAATCTCAGTGCAGATCGAGGAAGCGATCCTGAAAAGGCAGTGCGTGAGGCCGGTGAACGAAGTGTTCGCGCGGCATCGCCTCACCACTCGTTGTCAATGCCCCGGGGAATCGCTGGAGGAATACCTATGCGATCTGAAGGTATTCACTCGAAACTGCAACTACAACGACGTCACGGCCTCGCAGCATATGGAACTCGCCATCCGGGACACCTATGTGGCGGGAGTCCGGTCCAACTACGTCACACAGCGCTTGCTCGAAAAAGGCGCCCTCGACGGTAAAATATCCACCTCCTTAGAAGTAGCGTTTCAGAGCCACAATGCTTTTCCCTCCAACCAAGCGATCCCTTCGTGGACACCCAACCAGAGGGTGTCCCAGGCCTGTGCCGCGTGGCTGCCCGCCCAACCCGGGGGGCTGCCCTGCTATTACTGTGGTCAGAACCAGCACCTTGGGCAGCGTTGCCTGGCTCGGAAAGTGACCTGTAGCGACTGCGGCAAGAAAGGACACTTTGCCAAAGTCTGCCTGGCCAGATCCAAAGCTCCTAAATCACAGGCCCGACTTTCAGACTCACACGCCCGCAGACCCCGCAGTGTGGCTGCGTGTCTGCCGGTACCGCCCTCTTCAGATGTGTCATCAGCCTCGTGCTGTCGGTGGGGGCATCCATCTTTAACCCTGCTCGACACATCTGACTCATGGGGGCCGCCATCTTGGCCGCCATCTCCAACGCCGCCTGACACGTGCGACCGACGGGGCCGCCATCTTGGCCGCCATCTTCAATGCCGCCTGTTACGTGCGACGACGATGCTGCCATCTTGGGACCGCCCACCACCTCCGACCACGCCAGCTACCCGCAGCTCGGCGCTGTCACCCTCGATCAGTCATGGCCCAAGCATCTCAGGAACTCGATGATGACCGACCGGCTCAATGGGCACGAAACTCCCTGCCTGTTTGACTCTGTGAGCACGGAGAGCTTCATACATCCAGGCACGGTAAGGCGCTGTTCTCTCCAAATTTCCCCCGCATTCCAAACAATCTCCCTCGCTTCCGGATCGCATTCAGTGCAGATCCGGGGGTACCGTGCCGCGAACCTCGCGATACAGGGAGCCGAGTACGCCAATTTTAAACTATATGTCCCCCTTGACCTCTGCACTCCTCTCCTGTTAGGACTGGATTTCCAGTGCCACGTCAGGAGCCTGACCCTGAAGTTCGGTGGGCCCCTACCCCTTCTCACCGTATGTAGCCTCGCGACCCTTAAGGTCGCACCTCCCTCGCTCTTCGCGAACCTCACCACCGACTGTAAACCCGTCGCCACCAGGAGCAGGCGGTACAGTGCACAGGACCGGACTTTTATCAAGTCAGAGGTCCAGCGGCTCTTGAGGGAGGGGATCATCGAGGCCAGTAACAGCCCCTGGAGAGCCCAAGTGGTGGTTGTCAGGACCGGGGAAAAGAACCGGATGGTTGTAGACTGCAGCCAAACCATAAACCGGTACACGCAACTCGATGCGTACCCCCTTCCCCGGATAGCGGGCATGGTGAATCAGATTGCACACAACCGGATGTTCTCCATGGTAGATCTGAAGTCCGCAGACCACCAGCTTCCAATCCGCCCGGAAGATCGCCACTACACTGCCTTTGAGGCAGACGGCCACCTCTTCCACTTCCTCCGAGTCCCCTTCGGCGTCACCAACAGGGTCTCGGTCTTCCAAAGAACAATGGATCGAATGGTGGACCAGTATGGGCTGCGGGCCACATTTCCGTACTTGGACAACGTCACCATCTGCGGCCATGATCAGCAGGACCACGACGTCAACCTTCAGAGGTTTCTCCAAACCGCCCAAGGCCTCAATCTCACCTATAACAAGGAGAAATGCGTTTTCCGTACAATCCGACCGGCCTTCCTTGGCTATGTCATGGAAAACGGAT
This sequence comes from Scyliorhinus torazame, assembly GCF_047496885.1. Classification (NCBI taxonomy): domain Eukaryota; kingdom Metazoa; phylum Chordata; class Chondrichthyes; order Carcharhiniformes; family Scyliorhinidae; genus Scyliorhinus; species Scyliorhinus torazame. Next base: position 123,633,809 of record NC_092719.1, on the reverse strand, counting down.
TCCTAGGGCCCGACAGCATGCGCCCCCTCCTGCAACTCTCCCTCCCCCACTGCCCCAAGGCCCTGAAAAGATGCCTCGGGTTCTTTTCATATTATGCCCAGTGGGTCCCCAACTATGCGGACAAAGCCCGCCCACTTATCAAAGCCACCATCTTCCCCCTGACGACTGAGGCCCGCCTGGCCTTCAGCTGCATCAAGGCAGATATTACCAAAGCCGCGATGAACGCGGTGGATGAGTCCATCCCCTTTCAGGTGGAGAGCGATGCGTCAGATGTCACCCTGGCCGCTACCCTTAACCAGGCAGGCAGGCCCGTAGCCTCTTTTTCCCGTACCCTCAACGCCTCCGAGATTCGACACTCCACGGTCGACAAAGAAGCTCAAGCCATTGTGGAAGCTGTGTGGCATTGGAGGCACTACCTGGCTGGTAGGAGGTTCACCCTCGTCACCGACCAATGGTCGGTAGCCTTTATGTTCAACAATACACAGCAGGGCAAGAGCAAGAATGATAAAATCTTGAGGTGAGGGATCGAACTCTCCACCTATAATTACGATATTGAAATGAAATGAAAATCGCTTATTGTCACAAGTAGGCTTCAAATGAAGTTACTGTGAAAAGCCCCTAGTTGCCACATTCCGGCGCCTGTTCAGGGAGGCTGGTACAGGAATTGAACCGTGCTGCTGGCCTGCCTTGGTCTGCTTTCAAAGCCAGCGATTTAGCCCTGTGCTAAACCAGCCCCAGATGCCCTGTCCCGTGGCACATGCGCCAGTGCGCAAGATGACTGACTCCAGGCCATCCACAATGATCTCTGTCATCCGGGGGTCACCCGGCCTCTCCACTTCATCAAGGCCCGCAACCTGCCCTACTCCACCGAGGAGGTCAGGGTCATGGCAAGGGACTGCCAAGTCTGCGCGGAGTGCAAGCCGCACTTCTATCGTCCAGACAAGGCCCACCTGGTGAAGGCATCCTGGCCCTTTGAGCGTCTCAACATCGATTTCAAAGGACCCCTCCCCTCCACTGACCGCAACGTGTACTTTCTCAACGTCGTTGACGAGTATTCCCGTTTCCCCTTTGCCATACCATGCCCTGACATGACCGCGGCCACTGTCATTAAGGCCCTGCATAGTATCTTCACCCTGTTCGGTTTTCCCACTTACGTCCACAGTGACCGGGGCGCCTCGTTTATGAGCGATGAGCTGCGTCAGTACCTGCTCGGTGAGGGCATTGCCTCGAGCAGGACTACCAGCTCCAACCCCCGGGGAAACGGACAGGTGGAGAGGGAGAACGCGATGGTATGGAAGGCCGTCCTTCTGGCCCTGTGGTCTAGGAGTCTCCCAGTTTCCTGCTGGCAGGAGGTCCTCTCCGACGCGCTCCATTCCATTAGGTCACTCCTCTGCACAGCCATGAACGAGATCCCTCAAGACCGCCTATTTGTTTTCCGCAGGAAATCCACCTCCGGGGTCTCGTTTCCGGCCTGATTGACAACACCGGGGCCTGTCCTCCTCCGAAAGCACATGAGGAGACATAAGTCCGACCCCCTGGTTGAGAGGGTCCAGCTCCTTCACGCCAATCCCCAGTATGCCTATGTGGCGCACCATGACGGCCGGCAAGTTACAGTCTCCCTCTGGGATCTGGCACCCCCCCGGTTCCCTTGCGACCATCACCTACAACCCCCCCCCCCCCCCCCCCCACCCAACACTGAACACCGTCCCCGCCCCTACATGGCCTACACCCCCCTCCCCCCATCGCCGACCTACAGTGATGAAGCTCCTGAAGAGATGCTCCCAGATTCAACGAGCCCAACACCCGTGCTCGCAACGACGAGTTCAACACCATTGCCTGCAGCAAAACCAGAGCTCAGGCGATCGCAGCGAACGATCAAGGCGCCGGACAGACTCGATCTGTGATACTGGCAGACAGGTAGAGAGAGAGAGACTGGCAGACAGGTAGAGAGAAAGAGAGACTGGCAGACAGGTAGAGAGAGAGAGAGACTGGCAGACAGGTAGAGAGAGAGAGAGACTGGCAGACAGGTAGAGAGAGAGGGAGAGACTGGCAGATAGGTAGAGAGTGAGACTGGCAGACAGGTAGAGAGAGGGAGACTGGCAGACAGAGAGAGAGTGGCAGACAGGTGGAGAGAGAAACTGGCAGACAGTTAGAGAGAGAGAGACTTGCTGACAGGTGGCTTGAGAGAGACTGGCAGACAGGTAGAGAGAGAGAGACTGGCAGACAGGTAGAGAGAGAGAGACTGGCAGACAGGTAGAGAGAGAGAGACTGGCAGACAGGTCGAGAGAGAGAGACTGGCAGACAGGTCGAGAGAGGGAGACTGGCAGACAGGTCGAGAGAGGGAGACTGGCAGACAGGTCGAGAGAGGGAGACTGGCAGACAGGTAGAGAGAGAGAGACTGGCAGACAGGTCGAGAGAGAGAGACTGGCAGACAGGTCGAGAGAGGGAGACTGGCAGACAGGTAGAGAGAGAAAGTGGCAGACAGGTGGAGAGAGAGACCGGCAGACAGGTAGCGAGAGACAGAGACTGGCAGAAGTTAGAGAGAGAGACTGGCAGACAGTTAGAGAGAGAGACAGACAGACTGGCAGACAGGTAGTGAGAGAGAGACTGGCAGAGAGAGGGTGGGGCAGGCAGATTCTGTTTTGGGTGCATAAAGAGGGGTCTTTCTCAGCATAAACGTAACTCTATTTTTTCTGGCCTGTCAGCAGCGCCCCGCTGAGGCTGCATGTACCTCTATTCCTGCACTGACAGGACACCGCGACCTCCGATTCCCCCCACTGCCCCGTTTCCCTTTGGGGTTCCTTGCGCATCCCTGTTACGTCACCTCTCAAGGGCACTCCCAGGCCCGATCCTTGGCATGGGCAACCTGGCATGCATCCACCTTAGCACTGCCACCCTGGCAGTGCCATGCAAGTACACTGCCAGGGTGCCCAGTTGGCAGTGCCAGGGTGCCCGTGTGGCAGGTGTACCAGGGTACCACCTATCCAGGGACCAACCACTCAGGGACCTCTGATGTCCTGGGAGACATTTTTCTCAGGTATCATTACACGTGGTCCATGTTTGTGTGGACTGGTGCTAAACGGAACCATGGCAAAGTCTCCCAATCTCAGCCATTCATTCTCGGCCTTGAGAGAATTGGGCGCCGACGTATTTAAATGAGTCTAATGGATCACTTAAACAGCGGGAGCGAGATCCAGGTTGCGACGTCTCGTGAGATTACGATAAATTTTGCGAGGCATTCTGAGCATTGAAAATCTCACGAGAGGTAATGGCCTTGTCACGGCACTCGAGCATAAGCTTTAAAGAAGAAACTCCATAGGGATTGGATTGGATTGGATTTGTTTATTGTCACGTGTACCGAGGTACAGTGAAAAGTATTTTTCTGCGAGCAGCTCAATAGATCATTAAGTACATGAGAAGAAAAGGGAATAAAAGAAAATACATAATAGGACAACACAACATATACAATGTAACTACATAAGCACTGGCATCGGATGAAGCATGCAGGGTGGAGTGTTAATGAGGTCAGTCCATAAGAGGGTCATTTAGGAGTCTGGTGACAGTGGGGAAGAAGCTGTTTTTGAGGGATAGACATGGATGAAATATTTGACAAATTTGCAAATTAAAAGAGGATAAGACCCCAGGCCCAGATGGTATGCACCGAAGCAGAGGAAACTAGGGAGGAAAGAGCAGCGGCACTTCCACAGAAGAAGAATAGTGCCAGAGAGCTAGGTATAAAAGGGAGTGCTGGCAAAAACTAGGACAAAAGCTATAAGCCAGGCAGTTTAGCATCAGTGAGAAGCAAGTTTCCAGAATCGACACCAAAAAGTGATGGAAGTGTTCAGATTTGGGTTTGGGAGACCGAAAGTACAATAAAATCTGCAGATTCCAAAAAGCTAAGACACTCTGAAGATGTAATAGGAAGAGAAGACAAGGGTAGTGCCGTGGATGTCCTATTACTTGAATTTCCAACATGCCTCTGATAAAATACCACACAATCAGCTCATGACAAAAGTCACAGCATGTGGAATCGGAGAAGAGTTAAACCAAATGGATAACAAATTGGCTAAAACAAATAGAAAGTGAAATTTGTGGAAAAGGGTAGTTACGGGCATTGCTGGAAGTTTGGAAGTGGTGTTCTGCAAGGAATAAAGCTGATACTTGTATTATTCACAATTCACATTCATGATGTGGACTTCAAAACAATTAAACATAATGTTAAAATTTGAAGATGGTGCCAAACTAATACCTAGCACAGATAATACAGAGAAAGAATGCAAAATAATACGGGGGTACATTAGAAAACTTGTAGACTGGGCAGTTGGGTAGCAAATGAACTTTAAAATATTCAAAGGTGAAGTGATGCACTTCAGTAGGATAAAAATGAAAAATCACTTACATTTCAGAAATTAAGAAACCATATGCAGTACAAGAGCAAAAGAGACTGAGCAATAGGGGGGGAGAAATCATTAAAAGTAGCATTGCACACCGTAAAGCGCAATTTAAAACAGCAACAATGCACAGAAATGTATTTCTACGGGTGTAGGTTCAAAAGTTATGTCGAGTCTTTCTAGGGCATTGCTCAGGCTGCACTAACGGAGTACTGTGCACAGTTCTGAACTCCATGGTATGACAATATCAAGGATGCACAGAATAAAGTGCAAACACGACTGACTAGGGTGGTACCAAAATGAAGAGATTATAGCTATCTGGTAAGATTGAAAAGATTGGAGCTTTTTTCTTTAGAAATGACTGAGCAGTGACAAAAGACCAAAAATAGGGACCGTAAATACAGAGGTAGTCACTCATAAATTCCAATAGGAAAATAAGGAGAAAATTCTTTGCACAGAGAGTGGTTGGTATGTGGAACCAGAGATGGTTGGGCCAAATAGTTTAGGTGCTATCACATTGAAAAGAGAAAGATACATGGGAGAAAAGGGAATAAAGAGACATACTGAGTTAGAATGGGTGGAGACTTGTGCAGTGTGTAAACACCTGCACAAACTAGATGGGCCGAACAGCCGGTTTCTGTGCTGTATCTTCCATGTAGTCTCAGTGAAGAAGGCAATGTAGCATCAGTATGAAGAGGTACTTAAATCGAGGGTGTGCCACTCTTCATGCTGAAGTTACATTGGAGGCACAGGAACCTCTGTGAAATGTTTGAGCCACTGTTGCTTACTATCTAATACTTAGATCATAACCCAATGCAAGGGCCTGTAATTAAATGACTACCAATTTAGTTCCAATTTATGTTCGGTTGGTGCGATTTGTGAACTGTGAGCCTGGGTTGAGACTCGTCTCAAACGTACCATGGCTCACAACAATGCTTTCCCCTTACTTGCATGGAACTGCCCCCGATGAATGGGTGCTTCATTATGCTGTCAAAACAAATTTAGGGAAAGAGGGAATGTTGATAAATGAGGACTGAGTTCTGGCTTTGTGCAACTATGGACACTATGCAAATAAAAATCCAGGTTTCACTGGTTAAGCTCACACATTAAGACTGGCCGATTGGGTGACAACGTAGAAAAGCCTCACCTGTACCAATCAAACATTAGCCCCGCAAGAATCACCATCTTCCTGCAGAGACCTCCATGAAAGTACTTATATCCAGGGAACTTTGGCGGTACAATGCATGAAGCACTGTCATTTCACCCATGGAAATTGGGCTCAAATGTCAGTAGGCCATATTTGAAGTTGCAGAAATTTCAATCCAGGATTTCATTTGAGGTAGTGTTTTGGTATACTGTCAGGTACAGGAATGGAAGCTTCTTTCTACATCTGGGTTTACAATGTCTGATTTGGAGAATGCTCGATGCCAACACTGGCTGTATGAAATATGAAGAGTTCCACTTTCCGAGCAAATTGGACAAAGGTGTCATCATGGCACCTTCCGTTTTATTTCCTGTCACTTCTACCTAATGTTATGGGCCAGGGTTTAGAGAACCCCAATGTGTATCATGGAGTTCACCTGACCCACAACGTTTAATAGATTGTGGTATGGGGAGCACACGGCCCACTCTACAGGTGTGGTACAGCAGAAATGGAAACATTTTTTAAAAAAGTAAAACAATGTTTATTCTATGAACTCAAGTTAACCTTTTTTAAATATACAGGGAACATCTTCGCAACCATTAATTCAAATACAACCCCCAAAGAATACAGCACTAAGTAATCCTTTAAGCTTTCCTTTTAACATCCAAATGACTTAAAACACCTTTTACCAGAAGGACATCAGGTTAAAGTCACTACTGAAAACATTTATCATTCTGAATTCACCAAATAATCAAGAGATAGTCTTTTGATGGCAGAGAGAACAGCAGTACACCTGCTTGGTCTGGCTTCAGCTCCAACACTGAAAACAAAACTAAAACACACCCTGCAGCAAACAGCCTAAAATGAAAGTAAAAAGCTGACAGACAGCCCAGCTCCACCCACTCTCTGACATCACTGCAGTAGTAAACACCCATTTCTTAAAGGTACTCTCACTACAGATATTTATGCACATACCCATTTATAAACACCCATTTCTTAAAGGTACTCTCACATGACACTAATTTGCATTGTTATCTCTTCTCATGCACATAAAATAGATTTCCAGGGTTGCTATGCACAAGGCAGAAAGCAGGAGAGAATTTAAAATGCCTGGCAACAACAATGAGCGCAATGAAAAAAATAGGTACAATATCACAACTTTAACTCTTGCTGGTGAATTGTGATGAACCTGCTCAATTGAATAAGACCGTGAAAGACTGAAAGTGCTCATTGATAGAGCCGAGCCTCAATCACAAATGGCTCAACAGAACATCTGTATCTTAGTTCTGCATGTGACTGCATCGTTCTGCCATGCAATGAGATTAAACCTGCTGGTATTGGTGATGAAGCAATTAGTTGTAGAACTAACTGCAGCCCTAAAATGAACAGTAGACAGTGAAGCGTATTGGATTGGATTATTTGCGCAAGGGATATGATTCAGCAATAGAGTCTTTGTGACCAAAAGAGAAAATACCAGAAAATCTCAGCAGGTCTGGCAGCATCTGTAGGGAGAGAAAAGGGCTAATGTTTCAAGCCCAGATGACCCTTTGTCAAAGCCTTGCATCATCAGCTTGGGCCATTGGCTTTTCCATGTCTCAGGAACAGTTACTGAGGCTGCAGGGTCAAGTCCCTCTCCAAACAGCCAGGCAAGTTATTAGGCTGTAGTACTGCGGGAGCACAGCATTGTTGCAGATGCCATCATTCAGGTGGAATGTCCTCTCAGGTGGATGCAACAGTTCCTGAGGCACTATTTTGAAGAGCAGGGTAGTTCTCCCAGTGTCCTGGTCAATACTGGGTGCATATAAAGCTCACCTACCACTTTAAAATTAATTTCAGATGTGGGAATGACAGAATCTAACAGTAAATGACATATGAAAGCATAATTCGTAAAGGTATCAGTTTTATCATTGTTGTGAATGTTGTGTTAATGTTCATGAAATCAGTCAGCAGCAATTGGGGAATGTTTTCAACAAGGTAGAAAATTGGGGTTGACCGAGGTATCACAAAAGAGAGTAATTATGTTAACGACTTGAAATTTGAACTAATTATGCTAAAGTTTATTAACTATACCATCACATGACGTTTGTTTACTTAGCACTGGTTCACCCAAAGTTCTTGAAGTTTCAAGTTGACAAAATATTTCTAAATACTCTCTATATTTATCCTCCAGCTAACATCACTCAAAGAATAGAAGAACTGAATACCTACACAAGAAAATGAAATCAATCTTAGCACTGCAAGGCAGTGATTTATGCAGTTCTTTTGTTGCAGAGAAATAATGCTGCGTTCAATATGCTAGCATAAGTTGCACCATTTAGAAGGCAGGTTTAATGAACAGCCAGATTTATTAAGTGCTGCTAATTGCACACACCCACGCATAATGAGAAAATGTATTTAACATGCAGATTTGCAACCCCCCCCATCTCCAATTTAATCTGGACAGTGAAATTATTAATCACACCATTCAGTATGTGTCAGTTTGATGCTATCTTATCTGCTTCACAGTATTACTTTCACAGAGGCGGGGCCACCTTATAGGATTCGACACACCTCAGCTTGTCTCGTGTCTAACCTCAAAGATTTCTCCCTCCCGATGCAAAAAAAAACTGCCAACTGAATCATGCGTTCCCATCAAACACAAGCCCAAATAAAGCAGTCAACAAGATAATATACATTCAGAAAAAGAAGCGTCACATCTACCGACCGCATACAGGGACAAATGGTCTACATATAACTTGCAATTATACAGTACATATACAGAGGCTTCACAGAGTCAGAAGGAAACAAATGGACACTAAGCTAAAGAAAATGATGGGCGCGATTTAGCCAAATGGGAACTATGCCCAATAGCAAGCACGTTTAGCTGTGTTTTTTCCTGGTGCTTGCAGCGCTGAGAAACACAATGCTATCTAACCTGACTCCGGTTAGATACAGCACCTCAGCGGTGAATGTACAGGCATGGCCACACTCAGTCCTGTTTCCTGCATTGAGGAGTCTCACTCGGCAAAACTCCTCAGTGTCGGGAGAGACCTCTCGAGCCCCCGCCGCGAACCCCAAACACCTGTCCATGCCCCAACTCACAGTAAGGGGATCCCCAGGCTCTCCCCCTCAACTCCCCCCCCCCCTTGGGAAGCCCTTCCCAATCATCGCCACGCAAAAAGTGCCAGCCTGGCACTTTGGCAGTGCCAGCTGAGCGGGTTGGCAGTGCCACCTGTTCACATTGGTAGTGCAAGGCTGGCATCTAGGTGGCACTGCCAGGGTTCCCATGTGGCACCAGCAGTGCCAGGGTACGCCCTGACCAGAAGGAATGAACTACCTGTCTCACTCCAATATGCAGATTTGATTTTAAAAAAAGATCCCACTCACAATGGGTGGGCTTCACATAGTGACACCTTGCGAGATTGCGTGAGATCTCATGAGGCGTGGCGAGCCAGGTAGATCCCTGGAGCCGGGTCGCCCTTCATTTACTGGCCATGTTGTGCCGCGACGTGCTGCATTGTGGGCGCAGTGTGGTGGTAGACTATGATGGGGGCGGGCAAAAGCTTGGTGAAAGAGGTGGATTTTAAGGAGAATTTTAAACAAGGGAAGGGAGGTAGGGATGTAGCATAATGGGTCAATAGTTATGGGAATGAGCTAATCATGTGTACCATGATGTAACAGCGGTCGATAGAATAGTCTGTACACAAGCGATGATGCGCTGGTTTAGCAGTATATCATGTACTTAATGTAAAACAAAGTCATTTTGAAATAATCTGCCCCATGTCAGACTAGAGTTATTCATTAGTGGAGGGAAAACCTCCCAGTATAGATGAGGCAACAAGACCAAATCACAAAATAGAGACTGGTGGGTGGAGGGATGTGGGGAGGTTGGGGACATTAAGGAGGATATTCCAGAACATGGAACTGGGGTGCATGAAAGTAGGATACCAATGGCATAGGAAAGGGAGAAAGTCCGAGGAATGCAGTGTTCAGGTTGTTGTTGTGGGTACTGGATGCTATAAAGATAGGAAGGGGCAAGGCCATGAGGGATCCAAACACAGATTTTGGGCAGGAATGTCCGGTCCTTCCTGCCGGCAGTATCTTCTGGTCCAACCAAAGACAACCCCCGAAAGCGGGTTCCCCAGCCATGGGCTGGGACTGGAAGATCCCGCCAGCAGCCAATGGCCGCATCAACCATGGAAGAATGTGCAGTGGGGGGGGGGGGGGGGGGGGGGGGGGAATTCCGTCCCATGGTGTAAATTTTTAATTTAACACATTGGAGGACCAGTAGCCAATGTTGGCAGTAGGTAGGTGCACTATGAATAAACTAGATATGAAATAGCAAATAGAAATGGATATAAGAAACATCCAGAAGTGTTGAACTTAAGGACAGTGGAGAATGGGAAACTGGCTAGGCGAGCATTAGAATAGTGAAATCTGACAATGACAAAAAAATGGATGAGATTAATCGCACCTTGGGAAGTCAAGCTAAGGTAATGTTACAGAGATAATAGTTGGAAATTTCTGCTTGGTCGAGTCAGCAGTTCAGCCAGTTCAGATGGGAGTCAAACCTATAAGCACTCGTTCAGTCTGATATGTTTGCTTGGACATCAGTGGTAAGGGGGCTACCATTGTGGCAAGTGCTGTTTTCAGTCTTCCCAATTTTAGCTGGAGGAAAATGTTCTCTATGTAGGAATGGATATCAGCACAGAAACTGGAAGGATCAAGAGAGATGGTGGAAAGGTAGAACTAGGTGTTAAAGATTACTTGCACTGCCATAGCCTCCAGTGCTGTGCTCCAAGCACTGGAAAATAGGATTCATGTAGTCAGGCGATAAAAGCAAATTACTACGGATGTTGGAATCTGAAACCAAAAAGAAAATGCTGGAAAATCTCAGCAGGTCTGGCAGCAACTGTAGGGAGAGAAAAGAGCTGACGTTTCGAGTCCAGGTGACCCTTTGTCAAAGCTAAAGAGAGAGAAAGTGGGAAATATTTATACTGTGGAGTGAGAATGAAAGATGAGTCATAGCCACAGAAACCCAGGGAAACGGGGTGCTACTAACCACAGAAAGCAAGGGGAAAGAGTGTTAATGGCAGTCCCCAGAGAGAACAAAAGGTGTGAAAGGCCATACTGCAGAGAATCTAACATCAGAGGGTAAACTGTGACAGGGGGAGGGGAAGGGAGAAGCAAAGGGGAGAAAGTGTAACGTAAGGTGGATAAGATGGGGGGGGAGGGGTGAATATATATAAAAAAGACAAGAGAGAAAGAAATTGTAAAAAACAGTTAAAATGAAATGGGATGAAAAGTAATGGGTGGAGGTGGGGTAGAGCTAATCATCTGAAGTATTTGAATTCCATGTTGAGACCGGATGATAGTGTGCCTATCTTTGCTTGCCATTTTAACACAAGACCCTGCTCCCATGCCCACATGTCTGTCCTTGGCCTGCTGCAATGTTCCAGTAAAGCGCTCCACGCAAACTGGAGGAACAACATCTCGGGCGGGATTCTCTGACCCCCCCCCCACCGGGTCGGAGAATCGCCGGGGGCTGGCGTGAATCCCGACCCCGCCGTGTCCCGAAGTCTCCGCCACCAGAGATTCGGTGGGGGTGGGAATCGCGCTGCGCCGGTTGGCAGGGGCAGGAATCGCACCGCGCCGGTCGGCGGGCCCACCCCTGCCGATTCTCTGGCCCGCAATGGGCCGAAGTCCCGCTGCTGGAATGCCTCTCCCGCCTGCGTGGATTAAACCACCTTTTGAATGGCGGGACAAGGCGGTGCGGGCGGGCTCCGGAGTCCTGGGGGGGGGGGGGGAGCGGCGCGGGGTGAGCTGGCCCCAGGGGGGGGGGCCCCCACGGTGGCCTGGCTTGCGATAGAGGCCCACCGATCCGCGGGCGGGCCTGTGCCGTGGGGGCACTCTTTTTCTTCCACCTTCGCCATGGTCTTCACTATGGCGGAGGAAGACGAGACCCCCTCCCCTGCGCATGTGCGGGGATGACGTCAGCAGCCGCTGACGCTTCTGCGCATGTGCGGACCTCCGTCACCCGGCGAAGACCTTTCGGCCCCGGCTGGCGTGGTGCCAAAGGCCTTTCCTGCCAGCCGATGGTGCGGAAACCGCTCCGACCGGGCCTAGCCCCTCAAGGTGAGGGTTTGGGCCCTAAAGGTCTCCGCACCTTTGGGGCGGCCCGACGCCAGAGTGGTTCCCGCCACTCCATCATGCCAGGACCCCCTGCCCCGCCGGGTAGGGGAGAATCCCGCCCCTCATCTTTCGGTTAGGCACGCTACAGCCTTCCGGTCTCAACATCTGTTTCACACTCCACAGATCCTGCCTGACCCATTGGGTGTTTCCAGTATACATCTTAACTCATGAAAGTAGCCTGGAGGTGGTCTACTTGTACATTAGAGTAAAGGATATAACAGGAGATGGATCCTTCCAGAGAAACCTGTTGATCGCATAGTGGCTAAGACTTTGGAATTAACAGGAAGGTGTTATTTCTGATCAGTGATGCCTTTATGGGGAAGAGCCATTGGCTCATTGTTAATCAGCAACTGAAGGTACCTGGACAAGTGCCTTCAACAATGCCAAGATAATTTGCTAAAGTATGAATCTCCCACTAACAAAACATCACCATTTGCTAAATAAAGCATATTCCTTTACTCAAATGAAACTGAAGCCATTGATTAGCCTGCATAAACATATTCAATTGCCACTTTCCCGTTCACAATTGGGATCAATTATTGTTTTTAAATGCCACTTCAGTGCTGTGCAGAATTTATTTTTTTGAGTCCATTTATTTGCTAGAAAATGGTGGAAGTTGCAGAGTCGAGTTGCTTTCTTTGTGCAGGAGTCGCCAATGATCGGATACATGACAAACGCTCATTTTCTACCTGACCTGCAACCATGCATGAAACGAATATCAAACAGTGGAGGGATAGAGAGATCTAGGGATGACGATGCATCAGTTATTAAGAAGGTGGGAGTGCAAGAAGAAAAATCGTAATAAGAATGTAATGCATTTGTTTACTGAATAAACAAAAAAGAACCGATGTTGAATTTGGAGAGGTTTGTTAGATACAGTCTGTCAAACCGATTACCAATTATTGGAAGGATATTGCACCCTTTGAAAAGGTACAGCAAAGATTCATTGCATTTCAAAATGAGGGGTTATAGTTTGAGAAAGGGTTGCAAAATTATGAACGGTATTTTACCCATGACGTCCCATTCCTGATGGCAGAACCGAAGTGGGCAGCACTTCGGTCTCATGTCAGTTCCCCAGAGATTCTAATAAAAATCAAAAGCGCCAGTAGCAAGTACAGGTGACACATGTAATCACGTAGCAGGGGAGAGTATTCATTTGTGGGGCTCGCCATTCATCTTGGTTGGGGCCTTAAAATGCTCTGGGAGCTGCGAGTTATGCAAAATGAATGAAGCGTGCGAGCTCCCTGGGAAACAAGCACAGACATGCATGATTCTTTGCCTGTGGTCACAGAGCATTTGCCCATTAAAGGAGTGAAAGGCCTTAGTGCTTTGTCTCAGAGAGCTCCAATGGCCCTTCCATGACCCCTTGCTTTCTAGGGGTAAGAGTGATGGCCGCAAAGCCCAAAGCCAAGGCCCTTGCCGCCTGGTTGCCCTCAATGGAGCAATTGAATAATTGATTTATCCGACAAGGGGGTCATTGGCCACTTCCTAAATGTTTGTCTGCATGACAGCTGTTGATATGCCAGACACCTGTCACCCGTGGAGCCCTGGAAACCACCAGTGGTAAGATAATTGAGCGCGCCATCACCTTGAGGGCCACTGGCATGGGGTTCCCACCAAATCCACTTGGTTGCAGATCTTACTGCACAATGCCACATGTTTCAGTGACCACTTCCAGGGACTGCCTCAGTCGCTTCTGGCATTGCCTCTTCGACATCTGCAGGCCATTAATTCCTGTCCTGACGAGGAGGTATTATGGGAATGACCATTTTGATGATGCTTCTCTGGATGAATGCATCGTGGCCAGCCTCCCCCTTTGTTGCTGCCTGCCGCTGCCATTGCGGCCTCTGTTGTTGACTGACAAGAGCCCTCCTTTGTCGCATCCTCCCTTCCAACACCAAACACCTCCACACTGTCCTCCATTGGCACCCTCTCCCACTCCTCCATGCCCCGACTCCACCACACACCAGCCCCTCCATTCAGACTTACCCTTGCTGGTTCAGAGCCTCCATGCAAGCTGCCATTCTCCTGCTCCCCTCCCTTGTGCCACAAAATCAACCTCTGACCTCAGACACAAACTGCACAAAGGCAACTCCTGCATGTCACCTTTAAAAAAATGTGAACCAGCTGCTAGTAGATCCCCCTGCACCACTGAAATAACCTTGAAGGTAGGACGTAGTTCCAAAAAGTGTTAATGTAATGATTATGCATGGCATGCAAATGTAGTCCAAGTAGGAACCTGCATGGACAGTGTGAGGCCTGACCTGCCACTGCCCTGTCTTCATCTCTGCACCTCAACCCGCCTTCCAGAAAATTACATTTTAACGCCTACCCGTCATATTTCCTGCTCTTTCAGACCCCAGGAAATACTAGTCTGATTTTGACTGGAACAGAGATTAAGTGGGGGAAACCTTGGAGAGGTTTTGGTCATCTGACTTCTACTGGGTTTTGTATCAATTAGCCTCAAGATTAATTTTAGAAGAATCAAAGGGGGAATCAGAAGAAATGTTGGATCATCAGAACATTATTGTGTTTGCAGTATCTTCGCACCCATGTACTGTTTTTGTACCTGTTGGGGAATATTGGGGAAGTGATGGAAGGGTTCCCAAGCTGATTATCAGCCCGTTAAACCGAGTTCTGAACGCTCCTTCTGAGGCCAACAGGGACTGGCGTTAGATTCGAACTCGGAGCTTCTGGTCCAATGGTAGGAGTGCTACCCATTGAGCCACAAGGCCTCCTTATCAGAACGTGAAATACTTTCTCACAATAGCCCTCAAGACACTGAATATGAAAATAATCAATTAAAAGACAAATGAAAAAGTATTTGAACAAAAGAATTGGAAAGAGATTGGAATTGTTAGCTCCATTTGGAGATCAAAAACCAACATTGGCATGAGGCCAATTGGCTTCCTTCATTTATACAATTTCATGAATGACTCTTACTTCCAAACTGGGGCTTCTTTCAGATGTTGGACAGATAAAGCCAGCCTGCACAGGAGGACGGAATTATTCGGCCGTTCACACCGGCGAGATCTTCTGGTCCTGCTAATGGTGCCCCCCCCCGCCGCAAGTTTCCCAGCAACGAGGGGGGCATTCAAAAGGAAGCCCCGTCGACAACGGCAGGACCAGAAAATCGCACTGCAGGCCAATGGCAGGCCGCCTCTGACGCCATGAAACGCGCGGTGGGTTGCACAGAAAATCCCACCCAAGCAGAATGATCCAAAGAGCATTTGTAATTCACCAAGCTATAAAAGTAAACCCCCCCCCTCCGCTAATCTGGCAGTAGGGCTCAGTTGCTGCAGTTGATTACAAATGCCTCAACACAATCCATTGCACATGGCATCTACCAAGTGAACGTTTTCAGCTATTGACTGAAAGGATTTAGAGTGTTGAGTCTTAAAGGTGCAGAGGCCTCCATTTGCATAAAGTAACATTGCTGATTTTATCATTAATTATTAAATAATTGTAGTAAGTATCCTCAATCATGGTCTTTAATGCAACACTGCTCAGTTCATTCGTATCAAAGCATTAATAAATCTTCCACTAAAGGTTCAAATCTATCCAGACAGTATTTTACAAGTTTCTTTATTCTAACTTTGCAGGATAAGCTTAGTTAAGCTTCAGCCCAGTCCCTTAAAAGAATGGAGCAAAGGCATGAGCCCAATTCCTTGCCATGTTGGAAAATATTAGTCTCATTCCTTGGGTGGAATTCTCCCACCCCCACGCCGGGTGGGAGAATCGCCCGGGCGCTGCGTGAGTCCCGCCACGCTGTCCCGACGCCCGCACGCGATTCTCCCACCCCACCCAAACCGGCGCGGCGCATATCACGGCTGGCCGCTGGGAGAATCGGCGCTTGCCGTTGGTAATGGGCGAACAACGATTATCCGGCCCGGATGGGCCGAGCGGCCTGCCCAACACGACAGGTTCCCGCCGGCGCCATCCACACCTGGTCGCTGCCGGCGGGAACAGCGCGGGTACGCCGGGGGGGGGGGGGAGGGGGGGGCTGTGGGGGGGGCGAGGGGGGTTCCTGCACCGGTGGGGCTCAAAAGGGGTCTGGCCCGCGATCGGTGCCCACCGATCGGCAGGCCGGCCTCTCTGAAGGAGGACCTCCTTTCCTCCGCGGATGGCGGATCGATCTTGCAGGAGGGCCGCGGGGAGGACGGCAACCGCGCATGCGCGGGTGACGTCATTTATGCGGCGCCGGTCGTGTCATTTACGCGTAAATGACGCGGCGCCGCTCCTAGCCCCCCGGGGGCGGGAGAATAGGGGGCTGCGAACGGCCTCCGACGCCGGAGTGAAACACTTCGGTTTTCACTCCGGTGTCGGCACTTAGTCTCCCGATGGGAGAATTGCGCCCCTTGTTAGTGTTGGTGAATGTTAGTTAACTCAGTCCCTCGTCAATTTTGGAAATAATTTCAGCTTTGTTCTTTTGAGCATGTGTGACACAGTACGATATTCCAAAACAATTACAATTTCACCCAAAGATCATAACAATGTCTGATGTGAGTCACAAATTCACATTTGACTGATTGATTTTTTTTTAGTTCTGGTTAAAGCACATTGTTAGGCTAAAGTATCGTGAGATGATGCCTGTGTTACATCTAAATTGAAACGTGCTAAGTTGTGAGACCTGGAAAAGAGCAGGGAGGGAAAAAATAGTGAATCTCCAGCACTAAAATCCTTTACCCTGAAAAGTACGAAATTCATCACTACGGAGTTCATATAACAGAGAAGAGAATAACTAAAGTGGACAATAATTAGCTCATTAATAAAGTGCATGTTGATGCATCAACTAGGCCTTGCATACATATCTCACTGAGGTGCAGACATAGTATTCTGGCATTTCATTAGTAGGTAAGATTCAAAGCAGGCCACACCATGCAAAAGTAATGAAGAACGTGCTACAGATATTCACTTCAGTGTGCTGCAGTAACACGAGGTGCATTAATCATCTTCTGCTAACAGCCGTGCAGATCTAAGCATTGGTATTGTTTACATACCGTATATTACTGTATTCCATTTCATATCTTTTTCCATTAATGACACTAGGGACAGCTCTGCACTAGAATCGCATAATGAGGCCTTTCAGTTCTGCCAATGTATTCCTGATATTTATTCTATTCTCACAGTAGATCGTCTTTTTTTCCACGCAACGTGTCTACAATCTTGTGGTGTAACCTTGGAGCTTAATTTCAGATCCCACTCCTTCGCTACAATGAAATATCACTCCATGATACATAAAGCAAATCCAACTTAGCAAATCAAATGACATAACTCCAGTGAACTGGAACAAAAAGTTATTAAAAAGCAAGGTTTACAATTGGCTTTTCTTCTGTGCACCATGCCAGCACTACCTCAGTGTGAATGCTGAATGTTTAATGTTGCCCATAATGGTCAGTGAGATTAATATGAACAGTGCTGTCTTTATATATCCGAAACATACAGATTTGCCCTATATCAACAATCATACCTTGTGAAACATTGTTTCCCACATGACTAAGTAGTCAAAGGGATGTTTGATAGCTTGGAATACTTTTTACTCTTCCTCAACTAGCAGTCAAACATGCTTAAGTGTGAGATTGCAAATGAATCACCTGGAACAGAACACAAAAACATAAAGCACGGAAAGACAAAAAGACCATTTAATGCATCAACACTGCAGGGACCATCTCCACCTGCATCGTGAACCCTACCCAATTATTCTCCTGAAGAACAGTATCGCCGAATTATCTATCCCCGATCCACAAAGGCTATCAAGCAAAACAGACAGATTGTTGTCCATTCTCACAGCTTCACCCTAACCAGCTGTTGCCCACGGATAACCTTATTAGCTGCCTCTCCAGCAAAGAAACTAGATAATCTCGGAGAATATTTGGCCAACCCAAGTTCATAGCCACCCCATGTTTAAACAGAAGAATACAGGAATGACAGCAGGAGGCCCCATATTTTCGAACTGCGCCCCCTCGTTCTCGACTTCCCCCAAACAGGGTAACATCCTCTCAACATCCACCATGTCAAGACCCCTCAGGAATTTGTATGCTTCAATATATAACTTTTCATTCTTCTAAACTCCACAGGTCCAACCTGCTCAACATTTCCTCATTAATATAACCCCTTTCATCCAGGGAATCAACTGAGTAAACCTTCTCTGAATTGCTTTTAATGCAATTATATCCTTGCTTAAGTAACCAAAACTATACACAATACTCCAGGTGTGGTCTCACTAAGGCCCTGTACAGCTGCAGCAACACTGCCCTACTTTTATACTTTGTTCCCCTTGCAATAAAAACCAACCACTTGCTGTACCTGCACAATAACCTTTTGCAATTCACGTGCCAGGGTATCCAGGTCTCTCTCTACTGTAGAGTTCCGCAGTCATTCTCTATTTAAACAATATACTGCTTTTCTATTCTTCCTGCCAATGTGACCAAGTTCACATTTTCCCATATTATATATCCATGTGCCAATTTTTGCCCCCTCACTTAATCTATCTAAATCCCTTTGCAGACTCTATGCTCCCTTGAGAACCTACTTTCCGACCTCTCTTTGTTCCAACCTATCTTTATGCCATTAGTAAATTTAGCTCCCACACCTTCCATTCCTTCATTCAGGCCATTGATATAGATTGCAAATAATTAAAGCCCCAGCACTGATCCCTGTGGGCTCTACTAGTTACAGCTTGCCAGCCCAAAAATGACACATTTATCTCTATTCAATGCTTCCTGTTAACTAACCAATCCTCGATCCTTACTAATACATTATTGCCTATAACATGAGCTCTTGACTCTTATTTGATGTGAAACCTTATTGAATGCCTTTTGAAATCCAAGTACATCACATTTACATGTTCTCCTTTATCCACCTTGCTTGTTACTTGCTCAAAGAACTGTAATCAATTAGTCAAACACAATTTGACAAAAGGTCATCTGGACTCGAAACGTTAGCTTGTTTCTCTTCCTCAGATACTGCCAGACCTGCTGAGATTTTCCAGCATTTTCTTTTTGGTTTCAGATTCCAGCATCCGCCGTAATTTGCTTTTATTTTAGTCAAACAAAATTTCCCTTTCACAAAACTATGTTGACTCTACCAGATTGTATTATGATTTTCCAAATGCCCTGTCATTACCTCCTTCGTAATGGATTCTAGCATTTTCCATGTGTAAGTTGTTAGGCTAACTGGCCTATAGTTTTCTGCTTCCTGTCCCCTTCCTTTCTTGAATAGAGATGCCACATTTGCGACATTTCAATCTGTTGGGTCTTTCCAGAATCTAAGAAATTTTGGAAGATTATAACCAATATATTTATTCTGCAGCCATTCCTTTTAGAAGTTCATTTAGCATCAGATCGTTTAGTTCTAATAGTTGTCCTAGTGGCTTTTCCCTAGCGATTATGATTGTTCAAAATAACTTCCTCCATTTTACCTTTTAATTTTCAAGTACTCTTGGCATATTTTTGGAGTCTTCTGCAGTGAATATTGATGAAAAATAATTTGTTCAACACTTCAGCACTTTCCTGGTATCCCATTATTAATTTCCAACTCTCACCCTCCAAGGGACCAATGCTGACTTTAGCTACTCTTTTATCTTTTTAAATACTTGTAGAAACGGTTATTATGTGATTCTATATTTCTAACTAGCTTTCCCTCATACTTTAATTGCTCCCTTTTCTTTTAGTCACTCTTTTGGTTTCTAAAATCAGACCAATCTTCTGACTTACCATTAATATTTTCAGTATTTTATGCTTTTTCTTTAAATTTTACACAATCCTTAACTTCCTTAATTAATCATGGATGGTGAATTTTCTCATAGAGGCTTTCTTACAAACCTTCATTATTTATTCCGATATATTCTAACCTACAATGTAGTGAATGTTAGGGGCATATAAACTACTCCTACAAGTTACTTCTTTACTTTACTATTTCTCATCTGTACCCAAACTGATTCTACGGTCGCGATTCAACTAATTGGGACCAAAGTTCCAGAGCAAGCGTGTTTAGCTGTGTGTTTCCCAGCACTCGCGGTATCAAGAAACACAAGGCATCAAGAAACACAACAGGACCCATGTTGTATAAGAGACCTCAGCAGGGAACCCGTGGCTGAGGCCGCACATAGCCTCTTTTTGTACACTGGGGAGCTCTGCTTGCCTGAACTCCCCAGTGAACCGAGAGATCGGAACACCATTTTCAAATGGCGTTCTGATCTCTGAGGTCCTTGAAGCAACACCCAATTCCCCAGCTTAAACGCACTGATGGAGGGTCCTCGGCCCCTCCCTGCATGCTCCCCAACACCCATGCAGGGCATCCACTGCCTGAGTGTGTGCAAAAAATGCCAGCTTTGCAGTGCCAGCCTGACACCCTGGCAATGCCCATGGCAGCTGGAAGTGCCACATGGGCACCATGGCATGGCACCCATGTGGCACTGTCAGTGTACCCAGGGGGCAGCAGTAGAACCAGATACAACCCTGCCTAAAGGGCATGCAGCTGGATGTCTCTGATCCCCTGGGTGACCCCCACAAGTGCCGATCCATCTGGTAGCTCGGGAAACCGCACATTAGAGTGAGACTAGCTGTATCGTTCTAATATGCAGATTTGCCAAAAAGTGATCCCATCCATAATGGGCGGGGTTTACATCGCAAAGTCTCGCAAGATCGTTGGATCACGCAAGGCGTTCAAGCCAGGTAGATCCCGGGAGCGGGGTCTCCCGGCTTTTATCGACCACGCTGCGCCACGGCAAGCTACGTTTGTTCCAAATGTTACACATATTTGATGCACGTTCAATTGCACAAAGACTAAAGTTGGGTACAACTGTGGCTTTATTACAGTCAGATGCGTGGCCTCCTGCTGCAGCTGGCAAAATGGCAGGGCACTGGAGGTCATGCATATTTGTACAGTTCTCCATGGGTGGAGCCAGCCGGCAGGAGCTACCGGCGAACCTGTAGTGCAGGTCCTACCTTACATCTCCTATTACAGTGGTTCACCACATTCACCCCCTGTTAAAAATAAGTCCGGCGGGGGTGATGTGAAACTATATACAATTAGTGCAATTATGTACAGTGGTAGGGAAAGAAAAGTCCATGTTGACGGTCCGAAGTCTGTCAAAGGTTCAGCTGGTCCGGTGCTTTGGTGCTTCGTTGGGAGCGGCGTAACGGTAGCGGCGAAGTCGGTGCTGGCGGTGGTGGAGGTTGCACCAATGGCGGTGCTGGCGGTGCTGATGCTGGCCAGTCATCGGGGAACTCCAGGAGTATGCCGAAGTCCTCTTCACCCTGTTGTGCGGAAAAGGGGAAGGGGGGGTTGGTCTGGTGGGGTCAATATTGGCGGCGCAGTGGGAAGTGGGGGGGGGCGCATGGGTGGGGGTGTGTGTTGGCGTGGAACCTGATGGTGTCAGGTCCCTGAGTGAGACAGTATCTTGGCGGCTGTCGGGGAACACAACGTAGGCATATTGAGGGTTGGCGTGGAGCAGGTGAACCATGTCCACCAAGGGGTCCGCCTTGTGGAGTCGGATGTGCCTACGGAGAAGGATGTGCCTGGAGCAGCGAGCCAAGTCGGGAGCGACACTCGGATGTGGACTTCTTGGGGAAGGTAAAAACACGTTCATGGGGTGTGTTATTAGTGGCGGTGCACTATAGTGACCGGATGGAGTGTAGAGCGTCAGGGAGGACCTCCTGCCAGTGAGAGGCTTGGAGGTTCCTGGACCGTAGGGCCAGATGGACGACCCTCCAAACCGTCCCATTCTCCCGTTCTACTTGCCCGTTTCCCTGGGGGTTGTAGCTGGTCGTCCTGCTGGAGGCTATACCCCTGCTGAGCAGGAACGGACGCAGCTCATCGCTCATGAATGAGGATCCCCTGTCACTGAGGATGTAGGCGGGGAAACCGAACAGAGCGAAGATGGTGCTGAGGGACTTGATGAGGTGGCAGACGTCATATTGGGGCATGGGATGGCGAAGGGGAATCTGGAGTACTCGTCGACCACATTAAGAAAGTACGTGTTGAGGTCGGTGGAGGGGAGGGGCCCTTTGAAATCCACGCTGAGGTGTTCAAAGGGGCGGGAAGTCTTCACCAGGCGCGCACGGTCTGGCCGGTAGAAGTGCGGCTTGCACTCCGCACAGACCTGGCAGTCCCTGGTGACTGTCCTTACTTCCTCGACGGAGTAGGGCAGATTGCGAGCTTTGACCAGATGGTACAATCGAGTGACCCCCGGGTGAGAAAGGCTGTCGTGTAGGGCCCGGAGTTGGTCCACTTGTGTGCTGGCACATGTACCTCGGAAGAGGGCGTCTGGGGGCTCGTTGAGTTTACCAGGGCGATACAAGATCTCGTAATTATAGGTGGAGAGCTCGATTCTCCACCGCAAGATTTTATCATTTTTGATCTTGCCCCGCTGTGTGTTATTGAACATGAAGGCTACCGACCGTTGGTCCGTAAGGAGAGTGAATCTCTTACTGGCCAGGTAATGCCTCCAATGCCACACAGCTTCAACGGTAGCTTGGGCCACCTTTTCGACGGATGAGTGTCGAAGTTCAGAGGCATGAAGGGTGCGGCAAAAGAATGCCACGGGTCCGCCTGCATGGTTTAGAGTGGCGGCAAGGGTGACATCTGAAGCGTCACTTTCTACTTCGAAAGGCAGTGACTCGTCCACTGCGCACATCCCGGCCTTGGCGATGACTGCTCTGATGCAGGCGAAAGCGTGTTGTGCCTGGGCCGCGAGGGGGAATTGGGTGGACTGAATGAGTGGGCGGGCCTTGTCAGCATAGTTTGGGACCCACTGAGCGTAGTAGGAAAAGAACCCCAGGCAGCGTTTGAGGGCCTTGGGACAGTGGGGGAGGGCAAGTTTCATGAGGGGGCACATGCGGTCGGGCCCAAGAAGTCTGTTTTGGACTATATAGCCGAGGATGGCTAACCGGGTCGTGCTGAACACACACTTCTCTTTGTTATAGGTCAGGTTGAGAAGAGTGGCCGTGCGGAGGAATTTATCGAGGTTGGCATCGTGGTCCTGCTGGTCATGGCCGCAGATGGTGACATTATCTAAGTACAGAAAGGTGGCCCGCAAACCGTACTGGTCGACCATTCGGTCCATCTCTCTTTGGAAAACCGAGGCCCCATTTGTGACACCAAAAGGGACCCTAAGGAAGTGGTAGAGGCGACCGTCCACCTTGAAGGCATGTATGGCCGGTCCGACTTCCGGATGGGGAGCTCGTAGGCGGATTTCAGGTCAATTATTGAGAAGACCCGGTACTGCGCAATCTGATTGACCATATCAGATATACGTGGGAGGGGGTACGTGTCGAGCTGCGTGTACCGATTGATGGTCTGGCTGTAGTCCACGACCATCCTGTGTTTCTCCCCAGTTTTAACCACTACCACTTGGGCTCTCCAGGAGCTGTTGATGGCCTTGATAATACCCTCCTTAAGCAGTCGCTGGGCTTCGGACCTGATGAAAGTCTTGTCCTGGGTACTGTACCGTCTGCTCCTAGTGGCAAGGGACTTGCAATCCGCAGTTATATTGGCAAAAAGGGAGGGGGGGGAACAAAGCTTTCGGTGCTCCCGGAGCTTGTGCATTTCGCCAGTTGCAGCAGGACGTCACGCATCTGACTGTAATAAATTGATGCACGATCAATTGCACAAAAGACTAAAGTTGGGTACAACTGTGGCTTTATTACAGTCAGATGTGCGGCCTCCTGCTGCAGCTGGCAAAATGGCAGGGCACTGGAGGTCATGCATATTTATACAGTTCTCCGTGGGCGGAGCCAGCCGGCAGGAGCTACCGGCGAACCTGTAGTGCAGGTCCTACCTTACCTCTCCTATTACAGTGGTTCACCACATTATTCAGATACAGAGCCTTTAATTCTTTAACTCTGGCATCATCTGCTGATGCAATTTTAAGTTTGTTTGTTATGTCCCTTACTGCCACACTTTGGTCCTCTTTAACCCTGTTGCCACCCTGCTCTAATGCGTTGTTGATTCTCTTTAATTTACAACATCTCACGACATGTGATTCCACTCCCACCCCCTACCCCACCCCATTTAGTTTAAAACCTTCTCTACCACCTTAACACTGGCCCCTGCACTGTTAAGGTTAGGATCATGCCAATGGCACAACTCCCACTTTTCCCATTATGGTGCTAGTGCCACATGAATTGAAATCAATTTCTCCCACACCAATCATTCCACTACATTTTTGTTTACTCCCTCCACTTGAATGGTTCCTTGTACCATGATCAGCTTGCTCATCTGCCCTCCGTCCCTGCTCTCATTCGCACAAGCTACAAAAATTGCAAGGGTTGAGGTTCCTTCACTTCTTTCTTCTCGATCCAATACCTGCTTCGCTCACAGTCATACCCTCCTGCCTGCCACTGACCACAGACCAAATCATCAGTACCTAGCCTAAGGGGTGTGACTGCCTCCTGGAATAAAGTGTCCAGGTAACATTCCCCCTCCCTAATGCATTGCAGTGTTCAAACCTCAGACTCCAACTCATCAATTCTGAGCCAAAGTTCTTCAAGTCACATATATTTATTGCAGCAGTGGCTGTTGTGCATCAACTGATCTTTCAATAAACTAGAGCATATAACATGTGCAACCCATTATGGACGGAGATGTGGCTTATTTTGCAGTCTTCAAAACTAATTTCTATATGGATTGATGGGGGGAATGTATTCAGTAAATTGATGTTTTCATGTCAATGTTAACATCTATAGGAAGCTAATCACCGAGCAACAGATCTTCCCCAGTCAGGCAAGACTGGACTTTCTGAATTAGACCAATGGGATTGAGTGTGTAAAGAGAATTGACAACAAGGATATGGGGCTGGATTCTCCGCAGCCCCGTGCCCAAGTAGCGTTCGGTGCGGGGACTGAGAATCGATGTTCCCGACCGAATCGGGCCCGGCGCAGTCCGCGGCCGCCCTGGTGGGGGGCAGGGGGATCAAGCACAGGTAACATTCCCCCTTATGGGCGTCCGGAACAGCGGTCGGGCTGGTCCGATGCAGCGGCGTGGCCGATTGAGGGGGGCCTTGTTTCTTGGTCTTGGACTGCGGTCAGAGTCTGCCATGGCGTGCAGCACGGCCGCTGGAGGCTGCCTGTGTGTGCATGCGCGGACTCGAAGCCTGAAGTGCTGGGGCCCGTATCCGCAGCCAAAGTTGCGTAAAGCTCCCTGGACATTAATTTTCATTTAATCCTTCTTGCTTCACCGCATTACAGCTGACGTTTTCCCGACCAATGCTTGAGAACAACGTGCCGCCGCTCACCAACAGGAGCGCACCCTAGTTTTTGGGACTTTGCCCTATAGTTCCAATTCAAAGAGGATGTTCTGCACATCATGGGCGACATTCTCCAACCCCCCGCTGGGTCGGAGAATCGCCGGGGGCTGGTGTGAATCCCCCCCCCCGCCGGTTGCCGAAGTCTCCGGCACCGGATATTCGGCGGGGGCGGGAATCGCGCCGCGCCGGTTGGCGGGCCCCCCCGCTCGATTCTCCGGCCCCGATGGGCCGAAGTCCCGCCGCTAAAATGCCTGTCCCGCCGGCGTAGATTAAACCACCTACCTTACCAGAGGGACAAGGCGGCGCGGGCTGGCTCCGGGGTCCTGGGGGGGGGGGGTGCGGGGCGATCTGGCCCCGGGGGGTGCCTCCACGGTGGCCTGGCCCACAGTCGGGGCCCACCAATCCGCGAGCGGGCCTGTGCCGTGGGGGCACTCTTTCCCTTCCGCCTCCGCCACGGTCTCCACCATGGCGGAGGCGAAAGAGACTCCCTCCACTGCGCTTGTGCGGGAATGCTGTCAGCGGCTGCTGATGCTCCTGCGCATGCGCCGCCTGGAGATGTCATTTCCGCGCCAGCTGGCGGGGCACCAAAGGCCTTTTCCGCCAGCTGGCAGGGCGGAAATTCGTCCGGCGTCGGCCTAGCCCCTCAATGTTGGGGCTCGGCCCCCAAAGATGCAGAGCATTCCGCACCTTTGGGGCGGCGCGATGCCCGTCTGATTGGCACCATTTTGGGCGCCAGTCGGCGGACATCGCGCCGT
The DNA here is from genome assembly GCF_047496885.1 of Scyliorhinus torazame. Taxonomy (NCBI): domain Eukaryota; kingdom Metazoa; phylum Chordata; class Chondrichthyes; order Carcharhiniformes; family Scyliorhinidae; genus Scyliorhinus; species Scyliorhinus torazame. The sequence continues at coordinate 123,608,099 of NC_092719.1, read as the reverse complement.
TTCGGGAGAATTTTGCCCCATATTGCAGTTGCAAATCATTCACACATATAGGGGGCGATTCTCCAATGTGGAGCCCAAGTGTTCACGCCGTCATGAACGCCATCGCGTTACATGACAGCGCGAACCGGGCCCGGGTACGACCGATTCTGGCCCCCACAGCATCCTTTTGCGGCCGCGCCAACCTGTGCATGCGCGCAGGACTGCTTTAGCGCGCCAACCCCGACTCAACAGGGAGTCGGCGTTCAGGGGCCAGCCGCGCCAGAACGTAGGCCCGGGGGGGGGTGGGAGGCCGGCCCGCCGATCGGTGTGCCCCGATTGTAGGCCAGACCCCCCCGGTGAAGGAACCCCCCTCCCCCCCCATGCCGCCCCCCAACCGTTCGAGCAGAGTTCCCGCCGGCAGCGACCAGGGGTGAACGGCGGCGGCGGGACTCTGTCGTATTGGCGTGGCCGCTCGGCCCATCTGGGCAGGAGAATTGGCGGCCCTGCCGATTCCAGCGACCCGCAGCCGGCGCCCCGCCAAATGCGCCAGCGCAAATGGTGCCGATTCTCCGGACCTCGGAGAAACACGTGCCGGCGTCGTGACGTGGTTGCGCCGATTCTCCGGCCCGGCAACCGGCTCGGAGAATCACCCCCATAGATTGTACACACTGATTTTGCCCGAATGCGCCGGTGTTAAGAGGAAGAAAATACTCTTTGTGGTTAATACTCACTGACATCTCGGCGAGCACAGGATCTGGCTTGCCTGTCATTGCCTCTCATGGGAGAATACTTTGATAACGCACGTAATAAAGGTTCATTCATGAGTCTCTCAGGTGACAGATGAGGAGGAGTCAAAATCTACAGGGAACAGATGGAAACAAAAATAGAGAAAGGACCCCTCCATCCCCATTGACAAAAGAGCCCGTTCAAGTACGTGTTTCCCCTGAATTCAACAATACTGTCTGGACAAATAATGAGTTCTGATGATAACATCGGGTGATATAAGTGGAAAAGTAGGCTTTGCGGAAGCCGATAATCTCAGGCTTAGCTGAGGCCTTTAATAAAACACGGGCAGCACGGTAGCCTTGTGGATAGCACAATTGCTTCACAACTCCAGGGTCCCAGGTTTGATTCCGGCTTGGGTCACTGTCTGTGCGGAGTCTGCACATCCTCCCCGTGTGTGCGTGGGTTTCCTCCGGGTGCTCCGGTTTCCTCCCACAGTCCAAAGATGTACAGGTTAGGTGGATTGGCCATGATAAATTGCCCTTAGTGTCCAAAATTGCCCTTAGTGTTGGGTGGGGTTACTGGGTTATGGGGATGGGGTGGCGGTGTTGACCTTGGGTAGGGTGCTCTTTCCAGGAGCCGGTGCAGACTCGATGGGCCGAATGGCCTCCTTCTGCACTGTAAATTCTATGATAATCTATGATATCAGAGTTGAATTAATATCAGTAATATCAACAGACATCTGGAAATACCTATCAGGTTAGGCAGGACCCTTGGGAAAAAGACAAAGGTAGTGTTTCAGGTCAATGATCCTTCATCAAAAGTATTTTGTCAACCAAAAGTACTGTTATTTTAACAGAGGTGGCCATTAGATAGAAGTTCCTCAAGAAGCTTATTGGCATTAAATATTCAAACATGACACTTCAGAGATGCAAAAGACAGCAAGAGGCAGGTATGAATAACACTTTGGGATATCTGCCCTGTTTAAAATGAGAGCACAGGTGGAAGAAAGAGAGCCAAGAAAGAACTAACAGTGTATCAACTGAGTAAAGCATCAATACTGCACAGTAGGCACGAACAGACTTCAACCAAAACCCACCAAAACAACATCACGAGGTAGAAATTCAGTCTTGTGAACTCACTTGTTTTCTCTCATTCTCTCAACTGTAAGTATGGTTAAGGAGAACAGCATTGAAAAGAGTTTTGCATTTGGATTACTGCTCTCAGATTTTTAATGACAACTGTGTGGCCTGTTGAAGCATTTTTTTCTGTTGGGTCCTGGATGCAAAAGTTACAAAGTGCATTCTGTGTTGAGGTATTATGTACCTGCCACTGACAGCATGCTATCAATATTAAAGTCCCTTCCTCTTGCTCGTGATTCCATGAGGTGTTTTTTTTTTTTCTCTTTCCTCAACTCGATGCTTGCACTTGCAAATTAGACTGAATTGAATCGTCATACTGTGTAATTAGCTCAGTGAACCAGAGTCAATAGCATATCACTCCTAGCAATAGTTACAGTGTCCTAACCATTTCCAATATACATGCTCGGAGAAAGGTACTGCAGAATTTAAACATTCATTCCTTGTAGGTTTGCAAAAGGTAATTATGTGAATCCCTGGACAACACCTGCAATTAAAACAACAAATCAACTTCTTCCATGGCATCTGTTCATGGCAGCTGATGTACAGTTAAGCTGGCATTAAAAGACAGAGGTAGTGAACTGAACATGAGAATATTTTATTAATATTTTCGAACTTCAAAACTAAATTTATTCAATTGGTAGAGTTAAGGGTTCTGGTTGTTTGTCTGGCATAAACAAGAAAAAGAGTTTTCTAGTCTATATATTCTGTTTAGTTATGTCTGGGAAATTCAGTCCATGATTTGCACATCCTGTGCCGTGCCAGGTGGGCAATCTTTGATGCCCCTGGTGATCTGGATGATCTTCGGTATGCCAGGTACCTGCTGCTGGAGCAACACGAGCTCCGGGTTTTGGAGCTTGAGCAGTATCTGGGGGCCATAAAAGTGCATTCACGAGGCTGAGAGGTTCATCAATAGCACTTTTCAAGATGTGGTCACCCCGTATTTCAGCCAGAGGGGTGATAGGTGACCGTCAGACAAAGGAAATGAACCTGGCAGATAGTGAGGGAATCTCCCGAGTACATCCTGCTCGCAAACTGTTTTTCAGCCTTGGAAAACGGTGAGAGTGGTGGTTTCTCTGTGGAGGCCAATCAGACCCAAGGTCATGGCACTGTGGGTGGTCCAGCTGCTCATTGGGGGGGGGGGGGGGGGGGGGGGGGGGAGGCGAGAAAGAGAGTGGAGGGGAAATAGTACAGCATTAATTTGCAAGGGGAGATGTTTCTGCGGCTATGGACATGGCACCATAGTGATGTGTTGCCTCCCGGGTGCCAGGGTCAATGAGGTCACAGAACCGCTGCAGGGCATTCTAAAGAAGGAGGGTGAACAGCCAGAGGCTGTGGCCCATGTTGGGGCCAATGACTTAGGAAGAAAAAGAAATGGGATCCTACTTTAGGAAGCTAGGTAGGAAATTGGAAAGCAGAACTTCAAAGGAGATTACTCCCAGTGCCACGCAATAGTGAGTACAGGAACAGAGGATAGAGCAGATGGTGCAGGAGGGAGGTCTTTAGATTCCTGGGGCATCGGGACCATTTCTGGGGAAGGTGGGATCTGTATCAGTTGGACGGTTTAGATCTGAACAGGAACAGGACCAAAATCCTTGCGGAGAAGCTTGCTAGCGCTGTTGCAATGAATTTAAACTAAATTGGAAGGGGGATGGTATCCTGACAAGTATTTCAGAGGGGGAGAAGCTAAGATAGAATTAGACGTTAAAATGCCAATAGGTGAGGCTGAAAAGCATAGAACATAGAACGATACAGCGCAGTACAGGCCCTTCGGCCCACGATGTTGCACCAAAACAAAAGCCATCTAACCTACACTAAGCCATTATCATCCATATGCTTATCCAATAAACTTTTAAATGCTCTCAATGTTGGCGAGTTCACTACTGTTGCAGGTAGGGCATTCCACGGCCTCACCACTCTTTGCGTAAAGAACCTACCTCTGACCTCTGTCCTATATCTATTACCCCTCAGTTTAAAGCTATGTCCCCTCGTGCTAGCCATTTCCATCCGCAGGAGAAGGCTCTCACTGTCCACCCTATCTAACCCCCTGATCATTTTGTATGCCTCTATTAAGTCTCCTCTTAACCTTCTTCTCTCTAACGAAAACAACCTCAAGTCCATCAGCCTTTCCTCATAAGATTTTCCCTCCATACCAGGCAACATCCTGGTAAATCTCCTCCGCACCCGCTCCAAAGCCTCCACGTCCTTCCTATAATGCAGTGACCAGAACTATACGCAATACTCCAAATGCGGCCGTACCAGAGTTCTGTACAGCTGCAACATGACCTCATGACTCCGGAACTCAATCCCTCTACCAATAAAGGCCAACACTCCATAGGCCTTCTTCACAACCCTATCAACCTGGGTGGCAACTTTCAGGGATCTATGTACATGGACATCTAGATCCCTCTGCTCATCCACACTTCCAAGAACTTTACCATTAGCCAAATATTCCGCATTCCTGTTATTCCTTCCAAAGTGAATCACCTCACACTTCTCTACATTAAACTCCATTTGCCACCTCTCAGCCCAGCTCTGCAGCTTATCTATGTCCCTCTGTAACCTGCTACATCCTTCCGCACTGTCGACAACACCACCGACTTTAGTGTCGTCTGCAAATTTACTCACCCACCCTTCTGCGCCCTCCTCTAGGTCATTGATAAAAATGACAAACAGCAACGGCCCCAGAACAGATCCTTGTGGTACGCCACTTGTAACTGAACTCCATTCTGAACATTTCCCATCAACCACCACCGTCTGTCTTCTTTCAGCTAGCCAATTTCTGATCCACATCTCTAAATCACCCTCAATCCCTAGCCTCCGTATTTTCTGCAATAGCCTACCGTGGGGAACCTTATCAAACGCTTTACTGAAATCCATGTACACCACATCAACTGCTCTACCCTCGTCTACCTGTTCAGTCACCTTCTCAAAGAACTCGATAAGGTTTGTGAGGCATAACCTACCCTTCACAAAGCCATGCTGACTATCCCTGATCATATTATTCCTATCTAGATGATTATAAATCTTGTCTCTTATAATCCCCTCCAAGACTTTACCCACAACAGACGTGAGGCTCACCGGTCTATAGTTGCCGGGGTTGTCTCTACTCCCCTTCTTGAACAAAGGGACCACATTTGCTATCCTCCAGTCCTCTGGCACTATTCCTGTAGCCAATGATGACAAAAAATCAAAGCCAAAGGCCCAGCAATCTCTTCCCTGGCTTCCCAGAGAATCCTAGGATAAATCCCATCAGGCCCCGGGGACTTATCTATTTTCAGCCTGTCCAGAATTGCCAACACCTCTTCCCTACGTACCTCAATGCCATCTATTCTAATAGCCTGGGTCTCAGCATTCTCCTCCACAACATTATCTTTTTCCTGAGTGAATACTGACGAAAAATATTCATTTAGTATCTCGCCTCTCTCTTCAGACTCCACATACAACTTCCCATCCCTGTCTTTGACTGGCCCTACTCTTACCCTAGTCATTCTTTTATTCCTGACATAGAAAGCTTTTGGGTTTTCCTTGATCCTACCTGCCAAATACTTCTCATGTCCCCTCCTTGCTCGTCTTAGCTCTCTCTTTAGATCCTTCCTCGCTACCTTGTAACTATCAATCGCCCCAACTGAAACTTCACACCTCATCTTCACATAGGCCTCCTTCTTCCTCTTAACAAGAGATTCCACTTCTTTGGTAAACCACGGTTCCCTCGCACGACGCCTTCCTCCCTGCCTGACCGGTACGTACTTATCAAGAACACGCAGTAGCTGTTCCTTGAACAAGCTCCACTTATCCAGTGTGCCCAACACTTGCAGCCTACTTCTCCAACCTATCCCCCCCAAGTCATGTCTAATGGCATCATAATTGCCCTTCCCCCAGCTATAACTCTTGCCCTGCGGTGTATACTTATCCCTTTCTATCACTAACGTAAACGTCACCGTATTGTGGTCACTGTCCCCAAAGTGCTCTCCTCCCTCCAAATCTAACACCTGGCCTGGTTCATTACCCAAAACCAAATCCAAAGTGGCCTCGCCTCTTGTTGGCCTGTCAACATATTGTGTCAGGAAACCCTCCTGCACACATTGTACAAAAAAACGACCCATCTAATGTACTCGAACTATATCTTTTCCAGTCAATATTTGGAAAGTTAAAGTCTCCCATAATAACTACCCTGTTACTCTCGCTCTTATCCAGAATCATCTTCGCCATCCTTTCCTCTACATCCCTAGAACTATTTGGAGGCCTATAGAAAACTCCCAACAGGGTGACCTCTCCTTTCCTGTTTCTAACCTCAGCCCATACTACCTCGGAAGAAGAATCCCCATCTAGCATCCTCTCCGCCACCATAATACTGTTCTTGACTAGCAGCGCCGCACCTCCCCCTCTTTTGCCTCCTTCTCTGAGCTTACTAAAACACCTAAACCCCGGAACCTGCAACATCCATTCCTGTCCCTGCTCTATCCATGTCTCCGAAATGGCCACAACATCAAAGTCCCAGCTACCAACCCATGCTGCCAGTTCCCCTACCTTATTTTGTATACTCCTGGCATTGAAGTAGACACGCTTCAAACCACCTACCTGAACACTGACCCCCTCCTGCGAAGTCAAATCTGTGCTCCTGACCTCTATACTCTCATTCTCCTGTACCCTAAAACTACAATTCAGGTTCCCATGCCCCTGCTGCATTAGTTTAAACCCCCCCAAAGAGCACAAACAAATCTCCCCCCCCAGGATATTTGTGCCCCTCAGGTTCAGATGTAGACCATCCTGTCTGTAGAGGTCCCACCTTCCCCAGAAAGAACCCCAGTTATCCAGAAATCTGAATCCCTCCCGCCTGCACCATCCCTGTAGCCACGTGTTTAATTGCTCTCTCTCCCTATTCCTCATCTCATTATCACGTGGCACGGGCAACAACCCAGAGATAACAACTCTGTTTGTTCTCGTTCTGAGCTTCCATCCTAGCTCCCTGAAAGCCTGCCTGACATCCTTGTCCACTTTCCTACCTATGTCGTTAGTGCCAATGTGGACCACGACTTGGGGCTGCTCCCCCTCCCTCTTAAGGACCCGGAAAACATGATCCGAGACATCACGTACCCTTGCACCTGGGAGGCAACATACCAAACGTGAGTCTCTCTCGCTCCCACAAAATCTCCTATCTGTGCCCCTGACTAGAGGGAGCATAGGCTATATAAGAAAGAAGTGAGTCTAGCAAGGTTAAATGGAATATATATTTTAATGCAAAGAACCTGAGGAATAGGACAGATGAGCTGAAGGCACAGATAGACATGCGGGAGTCTGATATCATAGCTGTGATCAATACGTGGCTGAAAGATGCGCAGGATAGGCAGCGCAACAGTCCTGGTTTTCCGATGAGACAGAGAGGGGGATAGAAGAGGAGTGTGTGTGGGATAAGGGGGGGGAAGAGGTGGTCGCAATATTGATCAATGAAAGCAGCGAGGAGGGGTGATATCCTGGAAGGATCATCAAATGAGGTCACATTGGTAGACGTAAGAAACACAAAAGGGCCAAACACGCTGTTAGGTGTGTAATATAGGTCCCCAATCTCTCTCGGGGAGAGAACGAGGATCAAATGAGTAATCAAATTTCAGAAATGTGTAGCAACAAGAAGGCAGTAAGAGCAGGGGTTTTAACTACCCAAATAGTAACTGGGATAGTTTTAGTGTACAAGGTAGGGAGGGAGCAAAATCCTTAAATTGCAACCAGGAGAACCTTTTTAGGCAGTACGCACAAGGTCCAACAAGGGAGAGGACAATTCTGGACCTAATATTCAGAAATGAGCCCAGGCAGGTGGAAGGTGCATCAATAGGCAAGCAATATTGGAGATAATAACTGTACTTCAGTTAGAGTTAAGATAGATATGGAAAAGGATAAGGATGGGCTGAGAGTAAAAGTTCTTAACTCGGGAAACGTTAACTTTACTAAGATAAGATACGATTTGACCTGAGTGGACTGGGAGCAACTACTTTCAGATAAAACTGTACCAGAGCAATGGGAAGCCTTCAAGGAGGGGATAGCGAGAGTGAAACCATAAATAAAGCCATAAGGCGCAGGAACAGATGGCGGCTATTTGGCCCATCGGGTCTGCTCCGTCATTCAATGAGATCATGACTGACCTATGGTAATCCTCAACTCCACTTTCCCGCCTTATTCCATAACCCTTGATTCCCTTACTGATTAAAAACCTGTCTATCTTCGCCTTGAACATATTTATTGTCAAGGGACATAAAGGTATGGATTGAGAAAAAAAAGATACCAAGGGCTCAATGCAAGAGGAATATTAAAAAGTGCAGGGGGGAACTTACAAGGAACTTAGGAAAGTTAAGAGAGTGCATGAAAAAGCTTTGGCAGGGAGAATAAAGGATAATCCAAGGGTTTTTAAAAAAATATACAAAGAGCAAGGAGATAACTCAGACAAGAGTAGGGCCAATTGTGGACCATATAGGTAATGTGTGTGTGGACCCAGAAGAAATGGGTACCATCCTCATTGAATACTTTGGGTCGGTCTTCACAATGGATAAGGATGACGCATGTGTAGACATCAGGGTGGGGGACTGTTAGAGGAGATTAACATTGAGAGAGGGAGGAAGTATGAGCAGCTATAGCCTCCTTAAAAGTAATTAGAATCGCAGGCCAGGATGAGATATATCCCGGGCTGCTGAGGGAGGCAATAGGGGAGATATCAGGGACACTGGCCGTAATTTTCAAATCCTCTCTGGCAACAGGTGAAGTAGCAGAGGTCTGGAGGCCTCTGCTAACATTGCCCAAGTATCAGAAAAGGGATAGACCAAGACATTTTAAAACAGTCAGTCTAATCTCGGTGGTAGGGATGTTACTAGAGAAAATTCTGAAGGGACATAATTTATCTGCACTTGGATAGACACGGATTAGATAGGGAAACTCAACATGGATTTTGTGTTTGACAAATTTAACCAAACGTTTTGAGGATGTAATCAGGAATGTTGATGAGGACAATGCATTTGCTGGGGTCCAAATTGTCTTTAGCAAGACTTCTGATAAGGTACATCATGGCAGATTGGTCAAGAAAGTAAGGACTCATGTGATCCAAGGCAAAGTTGCACATTGGATCCAAAATTGGCTCAGAGGCAGGAAGCAGAGACTGACTGTAGGGGGATGATTATGTGAGTGGAAGTCTATTTCCAGTGGGGTTCCGCAGGGCTCAGTGCTGGGGCCCTTGCTATTTATGATGTACGTTAATGATATGTACTTAAATGTCTGGGGTATGATCAAGAAGTTCCCGGATGACATGAAAATTGGTAGGATGGTAAATAGTGAGGAAGATAACTGTAGACCGCAGCAGGATATCAATTGACTGGTCAGATGGGCAGAGTAGTGGCAAATGGAATTCAACCCAGAGAAGTGTGAGGTAATGCACTTGGGGAGGGATAACAAGGCAAAGGATCACACGATAAATGGTAGGGCCCTGGAAAATACGGAAGGTGGCAGGTCAGGTAGATAAGGTAGTTAAGAAGGTGTATGGAATATTTTTCTTTATAAGCCAAGGCATAGAATACAAGAGCAGGAAGATCATGCTGGAACTGTATAAAACTCTGGTTAGGCCACAACTGGAGGACTGCATGTAGTTCACAACATTATAGGATGTGAATGCAGTGGAGAGGGTGCAGAGGAGATTTGCCAGGATGTTGTCTGGGCTGGAAGCTTTCAGCTATGAGGAAAGATTGAATAGGCTGGTGTAGTTTTCCTCGGAGAATGTAGGTTGAGAGGAGTCCTGATAGAGGTGTATAAGTCTATGAGAGGCATAGATAGAGTGGATAGGAAGGCATTTTTTCCATTAACCAGGGTCATAAACCAGATAAGAGGTAGAAGGCTAAGAGGGGAGTGGAGGACAAACTTTTTCACTCAGTGGGTGGGTGGGAGTCTGAAACTCACTGTCTGAAAGGATGGTTGAGTCAGAAACCCTCGTAACATTTAAGAAGTATTTAGATATCCACCCTCGCTGCCATAACCTTCAGGGCTGAGACAAGCACTGGAAAACAGGATTAGTACAGTCAGATCCTGATAGACCGATGTGAGCACCATAGGCCGAATGGCCTCCTTCTGTGCTATAAATATCTATGAATCTATGACTATGAAATGTTGATAAAAATGTTAAAAATTTCAGGACAATGATAAAACAAAACGAGTTTATCTAAATGTGGAAGGTGTTATGGTGCAGTTGGTAGCGTCTCTGCCTCTGAGTCAGAAGCTGTGGGTTTGCCTCCCACCCCAGAATTGATGGGCAAAGAAGGTGTGTTCATAATGCAGCAACAAGTTGATTGTCAACCTGCAAATGCTTCCAACACACCCCAGTGGCTGGCAGCGAGAGCAGGAGGCACTCCAGATCAGCCATGTTTGATGTTATGCAGCATCCCTCAAATTATAAACCAAGGACAACAGATTAGCGACCAGGAAAGAAACCTCGATTTGGGAATAGAGGGAAGTCTGCCTTAAAATCATAGAATCCCTGCAGTGTAGAGAAAGGCCATTTGCCCCTTCGAGTCTCGGAAAGAATTCCCTACCTAGGCCCACACCCACAGCAACCCTCCTTATCCCCGTAGCCTAATCTGCACATCCCTGGACACAGAGGGGCAATTTATCATGGCTAATCCACCTAATATGCACATCTTTGGCCGGTGGGAGAAAACTGGAGCACCCGGAGGTAACCCACGCAGACACGGGGAGAACGTGCAAACTCCAACAGAAAAGGCCTGAATCAAACCCGGGACCCTCGCACAGTGAGGCAACAGTGCTAGCCATTGTGCCACCTTGTGCATTGCTAGGTGTGGGAAAAGAAGAAACAACAACACCACCAAAATTTAAGGAGCCCTAACCAAGTAGTTTCGGACCAAGTCACAGGAGGTGAGATTCAAACCATGTCAAACTCAACAATTTAGAAGGTACATTGTAAGAAATGATGGAACCGACTGAACAGTGTATGAACAGCAATTTGCATTTATGTAGTGTTTTTGGCATGTTAAAACATTCCTAGATGTTTAGCCAGAGCATCGCTAAAGAAAATTTGAGACTGAGTCACATGAAGATATATTAGGGCAGATTAACAAACGCTTGATCAAAGAGGTGCGATCTTAAGGAGGAAAGAGCAGTTTAGTGGCAGAGGAGTTCAGGAGAGGAACATCCTGAGTTTAGGACCTTGACAGCCAAAGGCAAAGGTGGAGTATGTAAACTGGAGAACTTTGAGGAGTTCAGATATCTCGAGGGTGAGAGAAAATTACAGAGATAGGGAACAGTGAAGCCACTGAGAGGTTTGGAAACAAAGATGAGAACTATAAAATTGAGACGTTGCTTAATCGGGAGCCAATTTATGTCAGGTAGACTTCGGAGTGAAAAGGTGAATGAGGTTTCTTTTCTTTATTCTTTCATGGGATGGGGCGCCACTGGCAAAGCCAGCCCATCGTTAATTGCTCTTGAGCAGAATATTTCAGAGGCCAATTAAGAGTCAACCATATTGTTGTGGGTCTGGAGTCATAAAGTAGGCCAGACCAGGTTAGGATGGCAATTTTGGGGCAGCACGGTGGCGCAGTGGTTAGCATTGCTGCCTCACGGCGCCGAGGTCCCAGGTTCGATCTCAGCTCTGGGTCACTGTCCGTGTGGAGTTTGCACATTCTACCTGTGTTTGCGTGGGTTTCGCCCCCACAACCCAAAGATGTACAGATTAGGTGAATTGGCCACGCTAAATTGCCCCTTCATTGGAAAAAATTAATTGGGTACTCTAAATTTTTTTTTTTTTTAGCAACAAAAAAAAGGATGGCAGTTTTGTATACCCTAAAGGACATTAGTGAACAACAATCGATCACAGTTTAATGGTCAACATTACTGAGACTAGCTTTATATTCATTGATCCTAGAACTTGGGCCTTTGGATTACGAGGTCAGTGACATTTCCACTATGCCACTTCCTCTCCCATTTTGGTTCATGTTAGGGCTAGGGCAGTAATGATTTGGAAGATCCCACGTTTATGCAGGTTAGAAGATAGCAGGCCAATCAGGTGTGCATTGGAATCAAGTCTAGAGGGAATAATGGTGTGAATGAGGGTTTCAGCAGCAGAAGACATGAAGCAGGGTGTGGAGATGGACAATGTTGCGTACATAGAAATAGACAGCCTCACTGATGAAATAGGCATTAGGCCAGAAGCTCATCTTGAGATCAAATGCAATACGAAGGAGGCAAACAGACTAGTTTCCTGAGCCAGTTATCTTTTTTTTGGGGGGGGGGGTGGTTTGGTGTGGAGGAGTTGGGAAGGTCGAGTCGGCAAAGTTCTCAATCCAGCAAACCTCTCCCTATTAAGAGGGCACCTGCCCTTTTCAGGCTAGGGATGCTCGAGATAAATGGAATCTGGCAGTACTGCCTCCAGAGTCGGCCGGAACAATGTTTTGTTAAATTCAGTTCCAGGATGTAGGCATTGCTGGCTAGGCCAACATTTATTGCCCTTTCCTAATTGCACTCAAGAAGGTGGTGGTGAGCTCCCTTCTTGAACCACTGCAGTCCATGTGGTATAGATACACCCACAGTGTTGTTAGAGAGTGATCTCCAGGAGTTTGACACAGCAACAATGAAGGAACGGTGATATATTTCCAAGTCAGGATGGTGTGTGGCTTGGATAGGAACCCACAGGTGGCGGCGTCCCTATGTATCTGCTGCCCTTGTCCTTCTAGATGGCCATGCCCATGGGTTTGGAAGGTGCTGCCTAAGGAGCCTTGGTAAATTCCTGCAGTGCATCTTGTAGATGATACACACTGCTGCCATTGTTTGTAGATGGTGGTGGAAGAGAATGTTTGTGGAAGGGGTACCAATTAAGTGGGCTGCTTTATCCTGGATGGTGTACAGTTTCTTGTTGTTGGAGCTGCATTCATTCAGTCAAGTGGAGAGCAGTCTATCACACTCCTGACTTGTGCCTTGTAGATGGTGGACGGGCTTCGGGGAGTCAGAAGGTGAGAGACTTGCCACAGAATTTTGAGCGTCTGATCTGCTCTTGTAGCCACAGTATTTATATGGCTAGTCCAGTTCAGTTTCTGGTCAATGGTAACCCCAGGGTGTTGATAGTGGGGAATTCAGCGATGATAATGACATTGAATGTCATGGGGTGATGGTCAGTTTCTCTTTTGTTGGAAATGGTCAATGCCTGCTGCAGTACAATCATCTGCCTTAGTGCCAGGTATGACTCCCACCAGTGAAGCATTTTTCCCGATTCCCACTGCCATCAGTTTTGTTCCGACTCCTTAGTGCAGTGGAAGTGGACGGGAGGCGAGGACAACCTTTGTTTGCTGGGACATAAATCTAGTTTTCATGATAAATATCAATGCACCCCCCAAATCCACGCCATGCCCCTTCATGCTCATACACAGATACATAGAAGTTAGGAGCAGGAGGAGGCGTTTTGGCCTTTCGAACCTGCTCCGCCATTCATCACGATTATGGCTGATCATCCAACTCAATAGCCTAATCCTGCTTTCTCCCCATAGCCTTTGATCCCATTCTCCCAAGTGCTATATCCAGCCACCTCTTGAATATATTCAAAATTTTAGCATCAACTACTTCCTGTGGTAATGAATTCCACAGGCTTATCACTCTTTGTGTGAAGAAATGTCTCCTTATCTCTGTCCGAAATGGTTTACCTTGAATACTCAGACTGTGACTCCTGGGGCGGAATTCTCCGCAATTGGCGCGGTGTCCACCGACCGGCACCAAAAACGGCGCGAATCAGTCCGGCATCGCGCCTCCCCAAAGGTGCGGAATTCTCCGCATCTTGGGGGGCCGAGCCCTCACCTTGAGGGGCTAGGCCTGCGCCGGACTGATTTCCGCCCCGCCAGCTGGCGGGAAAGGCCTTTGGTGCCCCGCCAGCTGGCGCAGAAATGACTTTGCCGTGCGACGCATGCGCGGGAGCGTTGGTGGCCACACACGGCATCCCCGCGCATGCGCAGTGGAGGGGGTCTCTTCCGCCTCCGCCATAGTGGAGACCATGGCGAAGGCGGAAGGAAAAGAGTGCCCCCACGGCACAGGCCCGCCCGCGGATCGGTGGGCCCCGATCGCGGTCCAGGCCACCGTGGGGGCACCCCCCGGGGCCAGATCACCCCACGACCCCGCCCAGGACTCCGGAGCCCGCCCGCGCCGCCTTGTCCCGCCGGTAAGAGAGGTGGTTTGATTCTCGCCGGCGGGACTGGCATTTCAGAATCGCCGGGGGGGGGGGGGGGCCCGCCAACCAGGGCGCCGTGATTCCTGCCCCCGCCGAATATCCGGTGCCGGAGAATTCGGCAACCGGCGGGGGCGGGATTCACGCCAGCCCCCGGCGATTCTCCGACCCGGCGGGGGTCGGAGAATCCCGTCCCTGGTTCTGGACACACCCATCATTGGTAACATCTTCCCTACATCTACCCTGTCTAGTCCTGTTAGAATTTTATAAGTCTTTATGAGATTCCCCCTCATTCTTCTTTGCTGTACTAGAATATATGAGCAGGAGTATAAAAAAATCACATAAATCAGACTGAACTTAATTCAGAGATAAAAGCAATGAAAGTCACAAAGGTGCAGAACATTAGGTACAACCTCCTGGAAAAGATGATTAATTTAGGATTGAGCAAGTTACAAAAGGAGGATTCAGGTACCATTGATGCATCACGTTAACAGATGGGGGAGGAATTTATTGCACAGCATCAACAACTACTGGGATGGGAAGTGCGCTACAGAGTGAATTTGTATGGGCTCAGCATGGAGCAGGCAGATGGGTCAAATGACCCTTTCTCAAACTTAGCTATATGATGTTCTTAAAAGTAAACTACAAAATAGAAAAGCACAGAAAAGCAACATCATAATTACCATTAAAAACTAGAATGCAATGGCTCCCTGTGCTGCATTCACTGTACTTCGCAACAACAAGCCTTTGTGGCATGGTAGTGACCATTTTGGCCCAGAATATGGCTCCTAATAAATTCTCAGTAACTCTGCATAAGGTACATTCATCTGGACATCAGATAATGGCAGCACTACAGTCAGCTAAGCAGGTGGATAGCCAGTACTTACGAAATTGTATCCTGCAGTGGGCTACTACCTTTAGAAGAGCAGCAGGTAAAAGAAAAGTAACACTGGTATTTATATGTCACTATCAAAATATCTCATGCAACTATGTTTATGGAGAGTAAGAAGGAAAACAACATCGGCCATTCGTCTTCCAAACTCATTCCTTCCAGCAGAACAGTTAGCATTGCTGCCTCACGGGACCAAGGTTCGATTCTGGCCTTGGACGATTGTCTGTGTGGAGTTTGCACTTTGTCCCCATGTCTGCGTGGGTTTCCTCCGGGAGCTCCGATTTCCTCCCACAGTCCAAAGATGTTCAGGTTTGGTGGATTGGTCATGTTGGATTTCCCCTTAGTGTCCAAAATGTGTGCAGGTTAGGTGGAGTTACAGGGATAGGGTGAGGGAATGGGCCTAGGTAGAATGCTCATTTGGAGGGTCGGTGAAGACTCGATGGGCCAAAATGGGCCAAATCTACACTGTAGGAATTCTATGGTTCTAACTTGGGATGGTTTTTCCAACCATCAGATGAACATATGTTAAAGCAGTGAAGTTCTATAAGGTCAAAAAAAACACTTGCCCAAATGACAACTGCTGATTGTTAAGCAGGTGATGAAGTGCAATGTTTTGCAACCAACAGTTGTCATGGAAGGGAGGGTGGGGGATCGGTGCAGATGGGTGGTTGTAATATGGTGAGTGACAATACTAGCTCAATGTGTATGATCCAATTGGACCTAGCACTCTACTGAGATCCAGGAAACAGGAGATGGAGTCTGATTCTTCTCCCTGAAGATGAGTTTCAAGGCAAATTTAACCCAGTTAGACATTGTGTGAGGAAGGTTCTCTTTCTCCTCACTCCCCAAGGGCTTGATATACATTTGGATCAATGATCTCTGCTAGCTCTGCATTGTTCAAAATTTGTTGACTGTCTACAGGAGAAAAGATGGCAGGAAATTCATACAATGGCTGGTCCTTCTCTCAACTTGAGAGGCAAATTTGCTTGTTGCAATATTAGCCATGTGTTGACACATGCCATGGATACCCATTCAGCTACAGAGGCTCCTCCATGTACAAATTCAATAACCTGTCAAATAAAGGTTAGGGCACTATTCATGTGGTTATTCGTAGAGGTGCCACATGCAAACAATACATGTCAGATCTGATGCTAAAGCCATCATTACTACACCAATTCTTCACCATTATTGTTTCTGGACTTTCATATTGGATTTCTATAAACCTGACTTGAGGAAATCTGAAAGGGCTCAGAGGTTCAGCGATTGGGGTAGATGGCTACATTCTGGTCCCACCTATACCGAAATTTGCTTCTACACTAAACTTTAATTTCAAGAGATCCAGAAGGGGTAGTGCACAATGTAACTGTTGCAGGAATGGGAAATTGGTCTCTTAGAGATGAACCTGTAAGGATTCGTATAAATGTACACTATTGTAATATTAATATTCAAAACGTCTCCTTGTGCTTCTAAGCAGAGCATAGAGTGTTTACAAGTTTATTCCTTTCTTAAAATTGCTCGTTTCGATGTCAGGTTTTCTCACAAACTGTGCCAGTGTTCAACGTCTCATCAATGTACCCTCTTCGGAGAGTGCAGCAGCTTTTGACAACAGCAATATCCTTTGATGAATGACAAGGCACATTTAAAACCCTTTGGCTGCAAACAGCTACGACAGGACTAATGCCAGCACTTGAGAACAAGTGTTTGATCGCTCGCCTGTCTGATGTTTTCAAAGTATTATTCATTGCTAAAAATACAGGCCATTAGCACCTAATATTTACAGACCAATAAAAACAGCAGGTCCAAACATTAGAGAAACCCCATCAGCACGTCTCAGTATTAGTCTAATAGGAAACACTGATTCAGACCAACACAGGCTACACATCCTTTTCAAATAATACAAGCTAATTCTAGCTTTGTTT
The DNA here is from genome assembly GCF_047496885.1 of Scyliorhinus torazame. Classification (NCBI taxonomy): domain Eukaryota; kingdom Metazoa; phylum Chordata; class Chondrichthyes; order Carcharhiniformes; family Scyliorhinidae; genus Scyliorhinus; species Scyliorhinus torazame. Next base: position 123,591,257 of record NC_092719.1, on the reverse strand, counting down.
CTATTCTGTACAATTAGATTGTCATACTGCACCTATTGTGCTGGGATGTCAATTGGATTATGTTGGTGCTGCCGATTGGTAGCAAGATCAAGATCAAAGGGCCAAGCTCTCTTTGCAAGCATGGAAAATTAAAGTTAATAATGCATGTCTGCAACACTATTGGTATAACAACACCCACCATAGTTCCATATTCACTTGTCTGGTCTTCTCTTCAGCATTTGGATGATCTCCCTTCTGTGGTGGCATGTGGCACGGTGGCTAGCACTGCTGCCTCACAGCGCCAGGGACCTAGGTTTGATTCCGACATTGGGTGACTGTGCAAAGTTTGCATGTTCGCCTCGTGTCTGCGTGGGTTTCCTCCAGGTGCTCTGGTTTCCTCCCGCAGTCCAAAGAGGTGCCGTTTAGGTGGATTGACCATTCTAAATTATCCTTTTGTGTTCAAACGCGAGGTGGGGTCATGGGTATAGGGCAGGGGAATGGGCTTGGGTGGGGTGTTCTTCCAGAGGGTCGGTGCAGGCTCAATGGGCCGAATGGCCTCCTTCTGCACTGCAGGGATTCTGTGATGTATTCTATGATGCAATGCAATCATGGAAAGTCAGCAATCAGAAATGTTGTGGAATAAAATGTGGTGAACTCAAAAGGTGCTGAGTCACCAAATTACTTTAGAATTAAATTTAATTCCAGATCAATGGTGATTGCACGTTCTTATCGTTGTTCCTGCTTTCCAAATATACTCAGAAACATGAATGGGACAAATTATACAATGGTACGGCAGAGGATGAGGTCATTTGGTCCATGGTGGATGCACTGGCTCATGAAGGAGCTATCCATTTCACCCCACTCTCCAGGCAAGTTTAGAAGGGTCATATGGATTTGAAACGTTAGCTCTGTTTCTATCTCCACAGATGCTGGAAGACCTGCTGGGATTATCCAGCATTTTCTGTTTCTTTCACCAAAATGGGAATCGCCGCATTCAGGGGTATTAATCACCTTTCCTTTGGTCCTCATATTTCTCAGAGAAAATATCAGTGGGATCAACGGATATGAGCAGAGTTCCGTGGGAATGGGATCAATGGAAATGAGCACCGTTCCACGGAAATGGAGGTGGATCTCAGGATGTATTTTTAATTTCACTGTTTTGAGGCAGTGGGAGTGGGATTGGGAGATATGCAGAGCAGTTTTCTTGTTCTCTCACAGCATCCAGCTCCAAGTTGTAATGACCAAGACCTGAAATTAGTTGGTCAGCATGACCTTTCTCTGCAAAAGGCTTGAAGGAATATAAAGAGATTTCTTATCCTCAAGGGCTTTTGCCTATGAGAAATGTTGCAAACTGGATAATGAAATTGCAAGGCAAAGGGATATAAAAGGCTTCTATGCATGTTTAAAATTTTTAATTGAAAAGCTGTGACTGGTGCTGTACTCCTGAGACTGGTCCTGGAATTCTTCCAGTAACACTTATTAATAGGCTAGAATGAGGAGAATAACGGTAGCAAAGAGAATTTTCACCAAATTTGGCAAGTTGTGCTAACGCAGTTAGTTCGCTGAAGTGTTAATATTCAAAAAAGTGCTGAAAAGACCCAAAGAAGGCATTGATGCTTCTAAAAAACATTCATCTTTAGCTGCAGCATTGTAAGACATGCAGGGCATCAGGGGAGAACTTGCAATTACATTTTGCAACAACCATATGGAACGGTGGGGTCTCTGGGCGTGACTGGAAATTTAGCGGTAGTTAGAGCTGAATTATAGGATACCTTTGTGATGTGAATTCATGCTCGTTATAATAGCATTGTGTATTATCAGTAGCATTCACACATTGTTAAAGTAATGGACAGAGGAGTTTATACCAATGATGTTATCCCACTTGTTTCAACTTGAGAGAAGCTAATTTGAGAATGTTCAGGCTCATTTCACACACGCTCTTTCTTGGTGTTGTCAGAAAGTAGTTGTTTTATCCAGGCTGCCTGAGCTAGTTTCAAAGCTAGGTCCCAGAGGCAAAAGACAAAGTCTTGCAGATGCACTATCCATTCCCAAACCAGGTTACATATGGACTGTCACAAAATCATGGCACCTAAAAAAAATGAGCTGCCATTGTCATTTTGAAAGAGGAAGAAAAATGGTTTATAATAATGTTAGCTGAATGATTAATGTTCCACACCGAGAGATAATTTGACCTATTTTCTTTGTGTGATTGACTGTATTTTACATTTCTGCAGCACACAATGCTGCAGTGTCATGAGACAGAATTGTAAACACGACCAGATTGATGTTAACACTTTGATAATGTATAATGTGTGGTGTGCAAAATAATGCAATGGCCCAATTGCCCACATGCTAATTGGGTGGAAATTTTTTGCCGTTGACTAACTTTAGGTTGCCATTGTGGTAGCAAGAGGAAGGTCTCGTGAATAACAACTTATATTTATGGAACACGTACTGTTCCAATCAGATTAAGAGGTGTCAAATAGCTCCATCTCCCCATTTGACCGCAACTAAGTTTCTCTTTAAAGGATATATTTTGCCAATTCCGTGAGTGTTTAACTGTTTATGCTACATGACCATAAAATATATGATCCGACAGGATTTCTTGAGTTTAAAACAAAAGAGGATAGCTTTTATTGTACTTAACCTAGTAAAGGTACTTAACCTAGTATAAGTTAAAACATTGAAACAATGCTCCAATTTTCACACACACACACACAGGGTTCACATACACAAATAAATTAGAGTGGGAAGGATTGATTCAGTAACTTAAGAGTACGGTAAAATTAAAGAGCCATACAGCTCTTGAAGATTGGTGATGCAGGCTGCTTCAGGCTGAACTTGGTGGTCCTGTAGTTTCACTCAGTGGTCATACTGCTACCGCAGAGGGAGAGAGAGAGGAATGAACCCACTCAAGATCTCCACTGCTTGTTCTACTCTGCATAGAAAATAGGTCCTTACCCACACAAAGGTTGGCTTGCCACATGGCCTAATCCCACCAACTGCTCAGTGAGCCAAATATGGTTTTGGCTAGTGTTATGTTCTCAGGGGTTTTTACCTTTATTCACAGTATGAACAAAGGATTGCCAGGTTGCCATACTGTTGGTTACGTAACCAGTTGTCAGAGGTGTTGCTCACAGTCTAAGATAGAAGAAGAGGGAAAATCTCCCAAATGCCTCTGATGTGCTATCACGTAATCATGTGGCACACTATACAGAGAGGCATTGGTTGCAATACATAACAGTTAGGATATTTCAGTTGCCTTGATTAGATCATAGTTAGGAATTCTTCTCTCAGCCAGTGTACCATTGTTCAAGTAATTATGTCCAATGGTTTTGTCTAATTCTCCCTCTGTGTACCCAAACAGGCGCCTGAGTGTGGCGGCTAGGGGATTTTCACAGTAACTTCATTGCAGTGTTATTGTAAACCTACTTGTGACACTAATAAAGATTATTATTTAATTCCTCTAGAAATAAACCCAAGTGTTTTTTGCTTTTTTTAATGGCCTAATCAACTTGAGTCATAGTTTTTAGTGTTTTATATATTTGTACTCCCAGTTTTCTTGCTCCATTTAGATTCCAGGTAACATGTGACTTCCTAACATTTCTTGCCAAAATATAACTCAAATTTATCCATATTGAAATTCATCTACCAATTCTACAAGTTTATTTTCAACGTCTCATTAATATCTTCTTGCTGTCCCACTCAGGAATGACCGTGCCCTCCAATTTGGTGTCATCCACAAAGTTGGACATTGGCCGAAATTTTCTGGCCGTTCCAATCTTCCGGTCCCTTGAACAACAGGAAAACCCGTTGACAGTGGCGGGACCAGAAGAACTGGCCACTGGCCAATGATGGGCTGCCTGTATTGTCGCAAAACACGCCATGGGCTGGGGGTAGAAAATTCCTCATTGCGCTTTTGATTACAAAGTATAAATGACAAATAGAGGTTGTGAGCAATAGTGTTCTCAGCAGTGACGCTTGTGGGACCCACCATCTGCCACTTTGAATAGCTTCTCTTTCCAGCTTGAATTTGACTAGCCTGAATGCATTACAAAGAACGAAACCACAGTGTAAAAAGAAGGAAATGTGGACCAGTCAGCATCTGTGAAGACAAAAGAGAATCTTAGACCCGAGCCACCATCAGCACTCAAGCAGCTCTGAAAAATGAACCATACGGATTACAGATATGAACCGATCCACTGCCAACATCCAGCTTTGACTACTAGAACATAGAACATCGAACATTACAGCGCAGTACAGGCCCTTCAGCCCTCGATGTTGCGCCGACCTGTGAAACCACTCTAAAGCCCATTTACACTATTCCCTTATCGTCCATATGTATTCCCTTCCTGAATTTCAGAAGTCCTTTGTTAGGAAGGAGAAGATGCACCGGTACTTAAATAAAATACTGCAGATGCTTGAAAACTGACCTAAAAACAGAAAATGCTGAATGAACTCAGCATGTCCGGCAGCATCTGTGGTGAGAAACAGAGTTACTGTTTTGAGTTTCAGAGCTCTGAAGATGAGTTATACGGACTCAAAAGTTAACTCTTTCTCTCTTTCCACAGGTGCTGCTGGAACTGCTGAGTTTACCCAGCAGTTCCTGTTTTTATACGCTATGATATTTTGCAGTTTCCATTTTGTAACTATGAATGTTATAACAAAATCTTGCTCAAACACATGGGTACAAGTTACATTACAAACCAGGGTAGTACTCCCTGTATCTGATTTATTAATAAAGAGCTGTATGTCATTCTGCTCTTTTATCGCATAAACTGCTCCAGGCTCAGTAATTCATTGGAAGGGAGAGATGCCACAGCGCTTTTTCAAATAGCGCGTGATGTGTGAGTAATTGTGATGTAATCAAATACATGATACTGAGCATGTGAAAATAAGAAGGCTTTTACAGCATTCTCTTTTACAGTAATTTATGTAACTCTATAGGAGCAATGATAATGACCTAAGTTCCTGATGCATCTCCTGCCAAGATCACCATCAGATTGATGCTTGGCATAACCACGATATTGTGAATTCTAGTATAATGTTCACAGCTACTTGCTCTGATGCTGCTAGATCACAATAAGTGAACATAAATCATTTACACGCTGAGGTCATTGATTTGCCAGTTCCTTCAGGTTGGAGGCAGCATTAAAGAGCACAATGCAGAGAATTACTGACCGAAATTACTGGGTAGACACAGATGGAGCATACATTCTGATGGTGCTCATTATATTTCCAGTTCTTGGGAAAAAAGAACGACCAGAATTTTCCAGCACGCTGACCACAGAGGCCTAGTCCGTGAGACAAAATTAGAAAATAGCTTGAGTCGATCTTGCAGTTCCAAAGTGCACGAGGAGTATTACTGTCAGTGGATGTCAGCCGTCCCTCAGTCGGCAGCAATCGCACCAGCAGAATGGAACTGTTGAGAGTACAAAAGCTAGGCCATTACTTCAATGCAGTGGGGAGGGGGTTTATATGGCAAGTCTTCTGGGTGAGACATTAAATCAAGGCTCAGGTTCCCTCCCAAATAGACAAAAGAAAGTTCCATGCAATATTGTGCACACGAGTCAGCGTGTTCTGGCAGAATAGGGGTGAGAAACATATCAGTCACGATTGAATGGCAGAGCGGACTCGATGGGCCGAATGGCCTATTTCTGCTCCTATGTCTTATGGTCTTAATACCATTAAAAAAATATTAGCTGGTCATTACTGCGGCTCGTGGGAGTTTGCCAAGTGCAAATTGTGTGCCACATTTGTTACATGTAAACAGTTTGTACACTTTAAAAGTACTTCATTGGTTGCAAAGCTTTTAGGGATATCTGGATATCATAAAAAGTGTTATATTGTCAATATAAATCAAAGTATTTCTTTTTTTTTCATTATTGGTGCATAAGAGCAGCTAATTGGGAATAAGAGAGAGGGTGGGTAGTGCATTATCCTGGCATGAATCACTGCCTTCAGGATGAAGGGGAAAAGAGAAGAATATTGGAGCTTTTTAAAAAAAAATAGAAAGCAGAAATCAAATCAAATAAGACACATTGATTCTGCAATTAGACACTCTAAGGGAGGAGTGCTATACCTGGGTTGAGGGAATTATGACCCTGCAGCTCCAGGTTTTTCTGAACTGAAAATCCAAGCTTGCAGGTCTACTGATTCCTTGATCAGTGCTCCAGGTGAACACAACTCTTTGTTGGGTGTCTGAGCGAGAATCAACCCCATCCATACCTATTTCATTAAAAAAATTGCACTCATAAAAATTACGGAGGCAACAAAATATAATTGAGAAATGATCCTGGCAAGACACAAAGGGTATTCTCAGCTACTAACTATTTGCAATGGGCTCCCACTAAATCTCAGCCACATCTAGGCCACTGTGTGGGCAAAACGCATTACCTCCTCCACCAGCCCTGTGACAACGTTACATCCATCACCCCATTCCAAAATGTAACTCCATTGAATTAGGTTCTAAACTGGCAACTCCAAAGTGTTCAGATTTCAGAAGAGTGGTTGAGTTTTGTTCCGTAAAAATAAACCTCTTAAAACGATAATCACTTTGTGCAAGCTCTCATCATTTGTAGGGGTTTTAGGCCTGATGCCTGTAGCCACTATTTTTTGCAATTTTGTATTTTTGCATTTAATTTCTGCTTTGCTCTTGATTTTAAGCCCGTTGAATATTTGTCAAGTTACTTTGTAGTACAAAGTATTATTGTCCTTTAATTAAGTCAAATAATTAATCAATAGTAATCAGGAGTGATATTTCCCAAGACCTATGTTATTCATACTGGCCATTCACAGCTGGTATTTTGTCCACATCACTGTTTTCCCTTTTCAAGCTAGACTTACTAAATTAAACATTGGACAGAATTTTCTCAAGGACATGGAGGGTTCAATGGCGGGCTGGGGAGGGGTGAGGGGGGAAAAAAGAGTATTCGGTAGGAGGGCCAAAATCGGTTTTACCCTGGCACGAATTTACAGCGGGATCCTCCGATAGTGCCCGCCATGGCGGATGAGAAAACCCGCTGGAGGCCGGCTTGAAACTCATTTGGGACAACATGGTGTGAAGACATCTGAACTCACCTGAACAGCCCGGGGCTCCTTCCAAAGTTCAGGATGTAGGACGACACCAACCCTGGACCACTAAACATCTCAGCAGCGACTGGAGGCAGGACCTGCAGGTGGACCTTCTAGATTCGGTGTCCTGGAGGAGGTCCACCTTCCAGCTTCAGAATGTTTCTGGAGATCCATCTTCTCTCTGAGGAGCTCCACCTTCATTTTCAAGATGTCAACTTTCTTTTTCCGATAGTGAGTCAGTGTTTTGGGCACCATTTTAATATGGCACTCATAGGATGGCGAACTATGCAACATTTGGTCTGGCCCGCCACAGAAGATGGTGCAAAATACCTGGTTGCAGAATTAATTAGGTCGGGGCCGGACGATTTGCATATTTTCCTGCCGACCTCCATATTGGGAAACACTCCACGTTCCTGCCCCTGCCACCAGTCCTTTCCCCAGATGGCAGCATTCCACGCTTAGGCTTTGTTTAGCAGTAGTCAATTTTCTTACTGCATTTAATGATCCTTGAACGATAAACCAGGACAATGAATAACCTTGAACTATGATGTGGAATCAGGAGATGGAGTTTGATTGATGAATACCCAACCTGATTGATGGCAAACAGGAGACACCGTCAAAAGATGTGAACAATTTGAATATTGTGAAGTCTGCAAAATCTTGCAGTGCGTGTGAGAAGAATTAATAAGAACTCGAGATTACCAGATCCTTGTTTTCAGAAGGTTTGAGTAAGGCCATGAATGCAGCCAGAAATTAGACTCAAAGAGGCATGGCATCCAACATTCGGGATTGTAGGCAGAGTTGATTAGTAAACCACTCAAGACGATGGGAGCCCGAGGACCATTGACCCAGTGACCTACTGGAGTGTCCACCCTGTGTAAGATTATGTGGAAACTTGGTGATCTTTGAGCGAAGGGACATTTCAGCATTTTGGGCAGCTTTTGTAAACAGGCCAGCGTGAGGTTGTTATAATATTGTGGGAGCTGTGTTGGACAGACCAATTTGGGGTTAAAATTTGTTACATAATGTGTATGTTATGTATATAAACTTGCCTTTTGTCCAATATAATGTAACATATATGATATATACCATACTTCCCTCTTACCAATAAAGTTTTTTCTCTTTCATTTTTAAAAAATTATTGTGAAGTACTGTCTAATAAAGATTGCTGTTTTAACATATTGCTTGGGATTGAATCACTCATCCACAGTGCGGCTCCGAATCCAAGTGAGACTCTGTGAGGGACTCCCGCTGCCCCCCCTACCCCCGCCCCCCCCCCCCACCCCCCCACCAACCCCAACCCCATCCCCGCCCCTACTCTTTTACAAATGGGAACAGAGCTGGTAGGAGACAGTTTCCAGATAAATGAGGTCGAAAGCAGTCAACAGGTAGGCAAGGATATCTGGAAATGCACATGAAGTAGAATACTAGGCACAGTGGGAGATGTGAGGACCATACTTATAATAAAGGTACATGTATATATACATGAACACTAGAAACCTTGGAACGACAGGCTGTTTGGGTGATAAGAAATGGTGCTGTGGTGGGAATGTCAAGACTGTAGCTCAATTCAGAGGACAGAAATGTAGAGGTTTAGAGTGTTTAGAAAAAGGAGAGAACAAGGTGGAGGCTGTGCAGCCCTACTTCTCAGGCATATCTGGGAGATAAATGAAACTAAGATAGAACATGGCTGCCTCTTAGCAAAAAAATTGGCCTGTAGAAATCAAAGAGAAAGGAGAAGAAACTCACTGGAATCGATCCAAGAAAGTGTAGAATACATTAAGTGTGATCAAAGGAACAGAGAAAAATCTGGAATACGTCCATCAACTGAAGCTAAGCTCGTCAGTCAAAGGAAGTCTTTATCACAGTAGCAAAAGAAGTGATCATGTGGGAGGTAGAAAAGGAACTACTCTGGTTAGATATTTCTAATAGAAACAACACAAGCCCGTACCCAGGCATTCTGTAAGCCATCAGCATAAGAAGTAGGACAACTGGTCCCATAAGCAGATAGGAAGGATATGGGAGAACGAGAATGTTATTTTAATAGGAGACTTCAACCAGTCTGATACAAATTGGGAAGACACAAGTCATTTAGAGTCACAGAGGTTGGGAGATCTATTACATGACTGCTTTTTGACCCGGTGCATCAAGGAACTTGTAGAGGGCAGTAGAGCGGAGTCGCTGATTGGCTGTTGCGGGGAAAATTTGCATCAGTGCATTGCGGTCACTGTACCCAGAAGGTGTACCTGAGAAAGACACCCTCCGTGTCCAAGTGAAGGCAAGCATCCAGCAGAGGGCAGCAGAGCGGAGCCACAGATTGGCTGTTGCGGGGAAAATTTGCATCAGTGCATTGCGGTCACTGTATCCAGAAGGTGTACCTGAGCAAGACACCCTCTGTGTTCAAGTGAAGGCAAGCAACCAGCAGAGGGCAGCTGAACGGAGCCACTGATTGGCTGTTGCGGGGAAAATTTGCATCAGTGCATTGCGGTCACTGTATCCAGAAGCTGGTTTGTGGAGGAGCTGTTGTCAAGTGGCAGTTAAACCCCAAACACTTCTTCAATGTTTCCCTCCCTACCTCTTCATCTAACCAAAAAAAACCTGTAAGGATCCCAGCCGAGTAAAGATCAAGAGGGAGACTCGAGGGCAGATAGAAGTAGAAAGAAGTTGAACAATGACGTCACAGCCAACAGGTAAGTGATTGGCTGATGACTGGTAAGTAGTTTTTCTTTTCCCTGAGGTGTGTTGATAAGGTAGGGTTTTTCTATTTATTTTTTATCGTGTGATTGGCAACAATTTTTCTTTTTTTTTCCTTTTCCATTTATCTATTATTTGATATTATAGTTGGACTAAGTTAAGTTTAAGATTAAAAATGGCAGGAGATCTCAGACCCATGTTATGCACCTCTTGCTCAATGTGGGAGCTCAGGGACGTGGCTGATGTCCCTGGTTCCTTTACGTGTGGGAAGTGTGTCCAGCTGCAGCTCTTGTTAGACCACAAGACGGCTCTGGAGCTGTGGATGGACTCACTTTGGAGTATCCGCAATGCGGAGGAGGTCGTGGACAGCACGTTTAGCAAATTGGTCACACCACAGATTAGGATTGCTGAGGGAGAAAGGGAAGGGGTGACCAAAAGGCAGAGACAAATCAGGAAGGCAGTGCAGGTGTCCCCCGTGGTCATCTCCCTCCAAAACAGGTATGCCATTTTGGATACTGTTGGGGGAGATGGCTCACCAGGGGAAGGCAGCAGTAGCCAGGTTCATGGCACCGTGGCTGGCTCTGCTGTACAGAAGGGAAGGAAAAAGAGTGGAAGGGCTGTAGTCATAGGGGATTCAATTGTAAGGGGACTGGTTAGGCAGTTCTGTGGTCGAAAACGAGACTCACGAAAGGTATGTTGCCTCCCAGGTGCACGGGTCAGGGATGTCTCAGATCGGCTGCAGGACATACTGAAGGGGGAGGGTGAACAGCCAGTTGTCGTGGTGCATATAGGCACCAATGATATAGATAAAAAACGGGATGAGGTCCTACAAGCAGAATTCAGGGAGTTGGAGCCAAGTTAAAAAGTTGGACCTCAGAGCTGGTAATCTCAGGATTGCTACCAGTGCCACGTGGTAGTCAGAGTAGAAATGAAAGAATAGGCAGGATGAATGCGTGGCTTGAGAGATGGTGCAGGAGGGAGGGGTTCAGACTTTTGGGACATTGGGACCGGTTCTGGCGGAGGTGGGACTACTACAAATTGGACGGTCTACACCTGGGCCAGACTGGAACCAATGTCCTTGGGGGTGCTTTTGCTGACGCTGTTGGGGAGGGTTTAAACTAATGTGGCAGGGGGATGGGAACCAAATGAGGAGGTTAATGGACAGTAAGGAGGTAATAACTAAAGCCTGTAAGGAACTAGATCATGAAGTCAGCGTGACTAAGGGGACGAGTAGGCAGGGAGCAGATGATGAACACAAAGGGACTGGTGGTCTGAGGTGCATTTGTTTTAATGCAAGAAGTGTAGTAGGTAAGGCAGATGAACTTAGGGCTTGGATTAGTACTTGGGAGTATGATGTTATTGCTATTACTGAGACTTGGTTGAGGGAAGGGCATGATTGGCAACTAAATATCCCAGGATATCGATGCTTCAGGCGGAATAGAGAGGGAGGTAAAAGGGGGAGAGGAGTTGCATTACCGGTCAGAGAGGATAGCACAGCTGTGCTGAAGGAGGGCACTATGGAGGACTCGAGCAGTGAGGCGATATAGGCAGAGCTCAGAAATAGGACTGGGATACACTTAGTGTCAGAGGTCTAGATGGAGCAGAATTTGTAAGGAGCATCCAGGAGGGTTTTCTAGAGTATTATGCAAATAGTCCAACTCGGGAAGGGGCCATACGGGACCTGGAAGTTTCAGTCGGGGATTACTTGGGGAATAGTGATCACAATTCCGTAAGTTTTAGAATACTCATGGACAAGGACGAGAGTGGTCCTAAAGGAAGAGTGCTAAATTGGGAGAAGGCCAACCATACCAAAATTCGGCAGGAGCTGGGAAATGTGGATCGGGAGCAGCTGTTTGAAGGTAAATCCATATTTGATATGTGGGAGGCTTTTAAAGAGAGGTTGATTAGAGTGCAGGACAGACATGTCCCTGTGAAAATGAGGGATAGAAATGGCAAGATTAGAGAACCATGGATGACAGGTGAAATTGTGAGACTAACTAAGAGGAAAAAGGAAGCCTACATAAGGTCTAGGCGACTGAAGACAGACGAAGCTTTGGAAAAATATCGGGAATGTAGGACCAATCAGAAACGAGGAATCAAGAGGGCTAAAAGGGGTCATGAAATATCTTTAGCAAACAGGGTTAAGGAAAATCCCAAAGCCTTTTATTCATATATAAGGAGCAAGAGGGTAACTAGAGAAAGGGTTGGCCCACTCAAGGACAAAGGAGAAAGTTATGCGTGGAGTCAGAGAAAAGAGGTGAAATTCTTAACGAGTACTTTGCATCGGTATTCACCGAGGAGAGGGACATGACGGATGTTGAGGTTAGGGATAGATGTTTGATTACTCTAGGTCAAGTCGGCATAAGGAGGGAGGATGTGTTGGGTATTCTAAAAGGCATTAAGGCGGACAAATCCTCAGGTCCGGATGAGATCTATCCCAGATTACTGAGGGAAGTGAGAGAGGAAATAGCTGGGGCCTTAACAGCTATCTTTGCAGCATCCTTGAACACGGGTGAGGTACCGGAGGACTGGAGAATTGCTAATGTTGTCCCCTTGTTTAAGAAGGGTAGCAGAGATAATCCAGGTAATTATAGACTGGTGAGCCTGACGTCAGTGGTAGGAAAGCTGCTGGAGAAGATACTGAGGGATAGGATCTATTCCCATTTGGAAGAAAATGGGCTTATCAGTGATAGGCAACATGATTTTGTGCAGGGAAGGTCATGTCTTACCAACTTAATAGAATTCTTTGAGGAAGTAACAAAGTTGATTGATGAGGGAAGGCCTGTAGATGTCATATCCATGGACTTCAGTAAGGCATTTGATAAGGTTCCCCATGGTAGGCTGATGGAGAAAGTGAAGTCTCATTAGGTCCAGGGTGTACTAGCTAGATGGATAAAGAACTGGCTGGGGAACAGGAGACAGAGAGTAGTAGTGGAAGGGAGTTTCTCAAAATGGAGAACTGTGACCAGTGGTGTTCCACAGGGATCCGTGCTGGGACCACTGTTGTTTGTGATATACATAAATGATCTGGAGGAAGGTATAGGTGGTCTGATTAGCATGTTTGCAGATGACACTAAGATTCGTGGAGTAGCAGATAGTGAAGGGGACTGTCAGAGAATACAGCAGAATATAGATAGATTGGAGAGTTGGGCGGAGAAATGGCAGTTGGAGTTCAATCCGGGCAAATGCGAGGTGATGCATTTTGGAAGATCCAATTCAAGAGCGAACTATACGGTAAATGAAAAAGCCCTGGGGAAAATTGATGTACCGAGAAATATGGGTGTTCAGGTCCATTGTACCCTGAAGGTGGCTGCGCAGGTCGATAGAGTGGTCAAGAAGGTATACGGCATGCTTTCCTTCATCGGAAGGGGTATTGAGTACAAGAATTGGCAGGTCATGTTACAGTTGTATAGGATTTTGGTTCGGCCACATTTGGAATACTGCATCCAGTCCTGGTCGCCACATTACCAGAAGGATGTGGATGCTTTAGAGAGGGTGCAGAGGAGGTTCACCAGGATGTTGCCTGGTATGGAGGGCGCTAGCTATGAAGAGAGCTTGTGTAGATTAGGATCATTTTCATTAGAAAGACAAAGGTTGAGGGGGGACCTCATAGAGGTCTACAAAATCATGAGAGGTATAGACAGGGTGGATAGCAACAAGCCTTTTCCCAGAGTGGGGGACTTAATTACTAGGGGTCACGAGTTCAAGGTGAGAGGGGAAAAGTTTAAGGGAGATATGCGTGGAAAGGTCTTTACGCAGAGGTGGCTGGAACGCATTGCCGGCGGAGAGGCTGGAGGCGGGCACGATAGCGTCATTTAAGATGTATCTAGACAGATACATGAATGGGCAGGGAGCAGAGGGATACAGATCCTTAGAAAATAGGTGACAGTTTCACATAGAGGATCTGGATCGGCGCAGGCTTGGAAGGCCGAAGGGCCTGTTCCTGTGCTGTCATTTTTCTTTGTTCTTTGAACCATGAGGCGCAATGCTCATTTGGGCTGGTATTCATCAATGAATATAAAAGAAATGGAAGTCATGCTACCAAAGGAAAACAACCACAGAAGCATGACATTTAATATGAAGTTAGAACATCAAAAGGGCACGAGCCAGATGCATAATTTATATTCAAAAAGTTAAATTAAATGTAATAAGGGACTAGCTAAATGGAGAAGTGGGAGACAAAAAAATCCAGACGAAAACCTTTGCCCTGAAAGCGTCAATAAATTAAATGTAAGATATGAAGGAAAGTTGCCTGTCCAAATCCTACAAGGAGCAAGGAGAGGAGGTTTACTGGAATTAATACAATAACATGTAGAAAAACATTGAAAGTAAGATCAGAGGAACAGGGAGAACATGCCCTGGAAAATGCACATCATCTGAGGATAAGTTGTCAGCGAAGAAAATCTTCTCTTTTTCTCACAAGAAAGCGGGTTGCTATGAAGAGTTGAGAACCATGAGAGAAGCAAACAGTGTGAAAATGGAGGATGATTGCACAATGGTAATTATTCTGAATGGCTACCTCCTCCAAGTATTTACAAAGAAAGACTTTAATAACATGCCCTCTCCAATCAAAGATATCCCAGTAAAATCAATGATATTATAAATAGAATGGATGTGCTAGGCAGCATAAATAACACCAAAATCAACAACTCTCCAGCGATAGTTGATATGAATCACAGAGAGTGGAGAGAGATGAGACATGTGACATTCTGATAATCTTCCCAAGGTAGTCAATGGATATTGAGGAGGCAATAGTAAACTTGAAACAAGCTGATGTGGTGGCCATATTAAAAAAAATAACAAAACAGCAGAGGCTAATATGGACCTATTAGTCTTCCTTCAATGGAAAGGATTATCATGATCATCCTGCGCCATAACCCGAGTTAACAGCAGTTGGCATGGATTCACAAGGGGAATATGCTGACTGACTCATCTTTCAACTTCTTCAGAGACTGGACTGTGCAAAACCATGGAATCCCTACAGTGCAGAAGGAGGCCATTCGGCCCATCGCGTCTGTACTGCCCCTCTGAAAGAGCACCCTACCGAGAACAACTCCCCAACCCATCCCTGAAACCCTGCCTAACCTCCATATCTTTGGGCTGCAAAGGAAACTGGATCACACGGAGGTAACCGACGCAGACATGGGGGAAAAGTGCACACTCCACAAAGACTGTCACCCAAACCCACTGTCACTATGCCACCTTGCCGAGAAACCCTATGACATTATAGATCGCCAATCCCTAAAGGCTTTTGACAATGCTTCAAATGAAGGGATACTAACAGGCTCAAAACTGTGTGGTTTCAGGGTAAACTCTAGCATAGATTGGTACATACATGAGAGGGAAGGATATGGGTCAGTGTGGAAAGAGATAATTAGAGCAGAAATGAATGTGCCAAGTATACACACAGGACATAGGACAGGTGAGGCTGTTTCTACACAAAATTTACAGCACAGTCCATTCAGCCAAACAGATGGAGACAGGCATTTATATTCCAGAAAATCTTTGTCCCATCCTATTTCATCTCACTATCATCATAGTGTAGCCATCTAAACTGGCAACCTGCAAAGGACCATGGGAATTATGGTCAACTCGGCCAAGACAAGTACACAGCCTCTGTATATTGTGCAAAGAAGTCAGACCTGACTAAAACTTGCACCAATTAAAAGTCAACCATTATTTCCCCGAGGACAATAGAGTTTGAATCAAGGAGCTACAACAGTAACAGACTAACCGGTGCCACTTCCCCTTATTTGGAAAGGCCTGCGTGCCTATGACAATGGTAGATAGGACCCGTCCAGCCACCGAGGTATCCACCCCCTAATTGGCCAGGATCAATGAGGGTGATCGAAACCTTATCGATCCATTGGAGCTGGAGATAGAACCGCCCAAAAGGGCGTGAAAGAGAAGACGGATAAGAAGTCCTGCGCACTAGGGATCGGCTTCTTTTGGACCGGCCTGTGTGCGACCAATTGCAGCATATCAACCAGCCAAGTTCAAGGACCCGCGATCGCTACCTGAAGGACGAGCCCAACCGAGACGAACCTGAAGGACGAGCCCAACCGACCCACGTGGACACAGATAAAGGCCTTATCTCCCGCCCAGTGCCAGTCACCCCGAAGTTAAGTAAAGGTCATCGTAGTTATTAGGTTTAGCTTAGTGCGTAGCCACGTGAATCATTGCATATAGAAATAAGTTTGTTAATAAACTGTCTTTTGGACTAACATACTGGTTGTGTGGTCATTTGGTCAATATAAGAAACAGCTTGTGGTTCACACAGAAATAAAGAAGTCAACAATAGAAACATCAAAAATAGGAGCAGGGGGAGGCCATTTGACCATACTGCCTGCTCCACCTTTCATCATTATCATAACTGATCATCCAACTCAATAACCAGTTCCCACCTAACCTCCTAATCCTTTGATCCCTTTTGAGCCAAGTACTATACCTAACTCCTTCTTGAAAACATACAGGCAGAATTCTCTGTTTGAGAGTAGGGGCAAAATTCTCCGATTCTGAAGCTAAGTGCGATGCTGCAACTGGTGAGGGGCTAGCAGCCGCACCACGTAAAACAACCAGCGCCACGCAATAAACGGCCGGAGAATTGCCGGGTCCGTGGCCGCGCATGGGCACGGCGACGACCTGCAGCGGTCGCGCTGTACAACCTGGTGCGACCATGCACAGACCTGACCTGTCAGATAGTGCCCCCCAGGACACCCCTTCGCCAGCCCACCCCCCCCCCCCCTCCTGGCCAACCCCCACCAGTCCCCCCAGCATTTGCGGAAGCCCTACCGGCCAGTAGCATGGCTCCCGCCCGACTGTGGCGGCGCTGGACGAAGTCCGCAGCCACCACTCTGGGTTCCCGCACGGCTGGTGCCACATGTCCCCCGTACCGTCGTGAACTCGGCCCATCGGAGACGGAGCATCGGGGGAGGGCCTTCACATGACATCCTCAGGCCGTCCCAATGGCGTGCGGCACGCGCCGCAATGATGCCTCGTTTCAGAGGGGACAGAGTATGCAAAGCCTCTGTAAACCGATTCCAACGTAAAAAAAAAGGATTCTCCGCCCGATCGCTGATTATGAAATTGGCGTCGGAAAATTTGCAATTGACTCCCGCAGAGGGGCTGCCGGAACGCCGCAGCATCTCGGACTACCCCTTCTTGTCCCTGGCGCATGTGGTGGGCAGTGGGCAGGACAGGGTGGAATCATGGCACCTGGGACACCCGAGCAGCTGCCGGGCCCATCCAGGTCCAGTCGCCCCAGAAGATGCCCACCAACGGGGAGCCATGTCGCAGGGCGGGACTCACAGCAGGATGCCTCACTTTGCACCTCTTGCATGGGAAGTGGGATGCTGTCGTCATTCGTCTCACATACCGTGGGTAGATCCTCAGTAGCTGCTTGCTGTTCACTAGCATTGGGTAAACTGTCAGGGTTTTCATCTGGTGGTGCAAACAATGTGGGTGGACTGTCATTGTCTTGTCGTTGTCCTTCATTTGGGCTTTTCTTCTTTGGAATTTTAAATCTTCCCCCAGACATTACAGAACCTTGTTCATTTCCCTCAATTTCTCCCATATGTAGGGCAGCAAATGTTAGATCCAATGTTTCTTTCGTCATTGTACTAGTTTCCAAAGAACAGTCCGTTTCAATTTTCTTCTCAGTTACTTCATATGCATCCTTTTCTAATGTACATGCCTTCATAGTCTCTGGCTCTGATTTTGCTGGGACTGGCACAGTCACAGTCTCTCTTTTACTGTTCTCAATTGCCCACATTCTACTCCCCAGACATGAATGCTTGATCTCTGGTGTTATGTGGTACAATGGATAATCGGGTCGACCTTATCTGCATCTTCATCATCACTGGAAAGCACAATTGGTTCACTTGAAACTGCTGCGGGTTTTAAGTGCTTTATCTGGCTACTCGATGACGGTGTCCTCAGGATTCTTGCTCCAATGTTCTGCTCATTTATCACTGGAGTATGCAGAGGTTCAATGCGATTAATATTCCCATCAGGGGTTGAAGAGTCATTACTGACTAACTGCTGGTCTCTGTAGTTGGGACTTTGCGGTTTTGTGTTGAAGGGAGAAAGTTGTCCCTGCCATAGAATTGATTCAGGTGGTGTTATTTCCATTAAATGAGGATCAATTTCTTGTCCATTTTTGCGATCCGTACTAAAGCAATGGCAATTTTCAGTCTGCTCCTTGCAAGTTAGACATACAAGCAATTTCTTTAGCAAATCCTCAGCATCCTTCTGTGCCTGTGCAGCATTATTAATATTTCTTTGGCTAGAATGATCCTGAAGGTCAGTGCATAATCTTTTTTTCTTCGGGCTTGGAAGAGGCGATTCCTTTGGCTTGTCTTCATTTGGGCTTGAACAGTCATCAGCGCTTTGCCCTTCATTGTAGCATGATAGACCGTCATGGTCATCCTGCTGTGCAGTGGAGCGTGGTAGACTGTTATAATCTTCTTGCTGTTTATGTGAGCATGGCAGACTTGCATCGTCTGCCGCTAGTTGGTCAGAGGAGGTTGCTAGACTGTCATGGTCTTGTTCCTGCAAGGACTGCACATCGGAGTCATGCGTTTCTGCAATTGTGGAGTCTGTCCACGAGCTTGCTGTGGAGTCCTGTGACACTGGAGTCATGTCTTGTTCCTGCAAGGACTGTGGTGTGGAGTCTTACATGTCTTCTTTCGTAGAGTCGGGAACCTTGAGCGGGGCGTGGACCACGCTCTGTGTGGCAGCAGGCCGCTCTCTGTGGGCTTGTACCGCTCTCTGTCTCTTAATTTCAGGCTGCAGCATCATCCTGCACTGATGAGTTGGGACGTCATATCTGCTGGGTTGAAGATCCTCAAATCCAAAGAATGAATCGGCATCTGCGTTGGATTCAATGCGGGGGTCGCCAATGTGCAACACGAAAGGTGCGTCCGAGTCATAGTCGTCTAGGACCATGGAGCTGTCATTGGGCTCGCGAGGTCCAGAGAAAATGTAAAGGTCGGTATCGAAGTATTCAAGGTCGGAATCATCGGTTTGTGCGTAGGTAGCTGCTTGTTGCAGGGTTCTTCGGAGGTTAAATTCATTTCCTGGATCATTTTGAGGCGCTGTGCTGTCATTCCAGGTGAAGGAAGATCGTTTTACAGCTTTAAAAGATTTTTTCTTTTATTTGGGGCGTTTCCCCTTTAAATTGGTGCGGTCTGGGGCCTATGACGTCATGACGCGCATGCGCAGATCGCTGTTCCTTTATCGATGGCCGTTTTCTTGATTGTGCATGCACGGCGTCTCGCGCATGCGCAAACGAACCTTCCGGTTCTGCGCACTTCTCGCACAACTGCGCTAGTATAGTCCCTTTAGCAAGATGGCCACCGACCTCGACCCAAATCGCTCTCTGGTCCGGGATTTCGGCCTCGAGGTGAGTACTGGCGCTTCTCTTACCTTTCCTTGCTGATTGGAGTGTGCTTTCCTCACAGTATTTGCCGAATTTGTCCAGGACTGCCTGGAAGTCGCACCTGTTTTGCCCCTTGGAGAACTTGAATTTTTAAAAGATTTCTTCTGCTCTTGCACCGGCGATGCTGAGGAGAAACTCTATTTTTTTCATCATCGGCCAGGTCTTTAAGTTCAGCTGCTACCAGGAAGAATTCAAACGTTTGCCGGAATAGCTGCCAGTTTTCGTGGAGATCGCCGTGGCACTGGAGCTGCTGCGGAATCGGGAGCCCATACAGCTTGCCTGGGTATTGCTGGTTGTCACTGTACGCTGAGGTATGGCTATCTGGATTTAAGCAGTTCACTCGTGGTACCATGTTTTGTTATGTTTCCTTTGTAACATAAGCGGCTTCCTTGTGTTGCATTTGTCAAGGAAGTTCGAGATGTGCAAATAACTTCAACTCATTTATTTACACTATGTACACTTTTATAACTTGAGTTCGACACTACTGATAATCCTATTATAGCTACCTAAACTGACTAACCAGCTGCTGTTTTCCACGTGGTGGGTGTAATAATGAATCAACCCTGAGCCTCTCCTCACTGACTGTCTCCACTGGCCAAAGGGGCAGATCATGTGTGTGGTGTCCTTTATGTATGGGTTGGTGTAATGCCCCCCTGTGGTCGTGTCACCTCCTTGTGTATCGTGAATGTCCATTGGTCGCCTCCTATCTAACTTATCTATTGGTTGAGTGTGTGTGTGATGTTTCTGGTGTTCCCTCTAGTGTCTGGCTAGCTTACATGTATTTACAGTGATGCACATCACCACAACCTGCATCTAGCCAGTGTCAACGACTACGATGTCCATCTTGTGTGAACTCTTCATGCAGGAGTTAAATTGGTCAGGGAGGTGGAGAAGGAAT
Source organism: Scyliorhinus torazame (assembly GCF_047496885.1). NCBI lineage: Eukaryota > Metazoa > Chordata > Chondrichthyes > Carcharhiniformes > Scyliorhinidae > Scyliorhinus > Scyliorhinus torazame. The sequence continues at coordinate 123,571,173 of NC_092719.1, read as the reverse complement.
ATTTCAAACTGGTAAATTTGCCAAATAGTTTCAGACAAGATGCAGCTAATGCAGTACAGATTAGATCACCATCACTGACAGATTAGAAGGCATAGAAGACTTCTAACATGTAAATTTCAATTGCAACACTGCACTTCGAAGTGATTTTAAAGCTCGAAAAGTTGTCTTCTTTCCTTGCAGAGACTGAAAACTTGCTGAACTGCAGGCTGACCATTTTTGATTGCTGTGTATCAGGAAGGGCAATATATCTTTGGAAAATGGAAGGTTCCTAAATTTGTAATATAGATCTGTTCCAATCACAAAGATTTTGACAAGAACGGCAGCAAAAATAACAAACATGGAAACTGATGTGTCGACTTTCTGATGGGACAATATCTCAGGTGGGCAGGACTCCCCATCCATCATTGCGATGTGCCTTTGATCTCGATCAATTTTTAGCCCTGACATGATTTACATGCTGTAAGCTGCACTGGTCACTGTTGGACCATCTCTTGGGAGCCTGCACATAGGAACAAGAGTGCTCCATTTATCCCCTCAGTCTTGTTTTGTCAGTCTGTTCGATCATGTCTAATCGACATCAAAGTTCCAAATTGCCTGAAAAGTGGCAGCTACGGTAAAATCTTGATCATCCGGCATGCACAGAGAATGGGTAGTGCCTGTTAATGGAGAGTTGCATTTCCCAAAGGAATACAGTGCAATACCTGTCGCATGAGCTAATATACAAGTGCTCGAGAAGTAAACAACAGTATTCTTTTTATTTCCACAATGCATTAAACATAAAAGAATAACTTTGCAATTGCTTTCCATTGGTGAAGTAAAGATTTGTATTGGGGGAACATCAGAAATTGGATTGGATTTGTTTATTGTCACATGTACCGAGGTACAGTGAAAAGTATTTGTCTGCAAACAGCTCAACAGATCATTAAGTACATGGGAAGAAAAGGGAATAAAAGAAAATACATAATAGGGCAACACAAGGTATACAATGTCACTACATAACTACTGTAACGGCATCGGATGAAGCATACAGGGTGTAGTGTTAATGAGGTCAGTCCATAGGAGGGTCATTAAGGAGTCTGGTAACTACGGGGAAGAAGCTGTTTTTGAGTCTGTTCGTGCGTGTTCCCAGGCTTCTGTATCTCCTGCCCGATGGAAGAAATTGGAAGAGTGAGTAAGCCGGGTGGGAGGGGTCTTTGATTATGCTGCCCGCTTTCCCCAGGCAGCGGGAGGTGTAAATGGAGTCAATGGATGGGAGGCAGGTTTGTGTGATGGACTGGGCGGTGTTCACGACTCTCTGAAGTTTATTGCGGTCCTGGGCTGAGCATTTTCCATACCAGGCTGTGATGCAGCCAGATAGGATGCTTTCTATGGTGCATCTGTAAAAGTTGGTAAGGGATAATGTGGACATGCCGAATTTCCTTAGTTTCCTGAGGAAGTATAGGCGCTGTTGTGCTTTCTTGATGGTAGCGTTGACGTGGATGCACCAGGACAGATTTCTGGAGATGTGCACCCCGAGGAATTTGAAACTGCTAACCATCTCCACCTCGGCCCGGTTGATGCTGACAGGGGTGTGTACAGTACTTTGCTTCCTGAAGTCAATGACCAGCTCTTTAGTCTTGCTGGCATTGAGGGAGAGATTGTTGTCGCTGCACCACTCCACTAGGTTCTCAATCTCCCTCCTGTATTCTGACTCGTCGTTATTCGAGATCCGGCCCACTATGGTAATATCGTCAGCAAACTTGTAGATGGAGTTGGAACCAAATTTTGACACGCAGTCGTGTGTGTACAGGGAGTAGAGTAGGGGGCTAAGTACGTAGCCTTGCGGTGCCCCGGTATTGAGGACTATTGTGGAGGAGGTGTTGTAGATCATTCTTACTGATAGTGGTCAGTAAGAAATCGAGGATCCAGTTGCAGAGTGGGGAGCCAAGTCCTAGGTTTTGGAGCTTTGATATGAGCTTGGCTGGGATTATGGTTTTGAAGGCGGAGCTGTAGTCAATAAATAGGGGCCTGATGTAGGAGTCCTTGTTGTCGAGATGCTCTAGGGATGAGAGTAGGGCCATGAAATGGCGTCTGATGTGGACTGGTTACAGCGGTATGCGAATTGCAGTGGATCAAAGTGTTCTGGGAGTATGGAGGTGATGTGCTTCATGATCAACCTCTCGAAGCACCGGAAATTCCGGTTAGTAGGGAATTCTGTTGGTGGAGTGCCAGATAACTCAAAGTTTGCTCTATTTTTAAATTGTCCTTACCTTATTGACTGAGAGGTAGAAAAGTGAGAGTTTTGCAGCTGCACAAGGTGTGTATAGCAAGGTTTCCCCATTTTAGCACTTCAAGGCCCCTATTCCAAAGGGTGGAGATGCACCCTGCCTGCTTGCATTGCTACCATATATATTACGCAGAGGATCCCCAGATCAGATGTGGAAGCTGATCTGACAAGAACTTCACACAAATTACTGAAACAGACCTTAAGATAGATCATAATATACTAGCATACTCCGGTAAACAAGACAGGATATCACATAATGCGAGGAAATTGACCTGGGCTAGACAGGTATCCAGAAGTGGCAAGCAAATAAATTATTTTCAATAGATCGTCTTATCCATACAGCAGATGGAATAGTTCTGCAACTTTATCAATACTGTTCTATAGCCTGGGGAGGAAGTTGGCTTATAACTCTGTCTGGGAAGTTACCAAGGACCTGCAGATAAGGAAAGAACAATACTAGCAGCAGATTGGTCAGATAGAACCATAGAAATGTTATGGGACAGAAAGAGGCCATTCACCCCAATTTATCTGTGCTAGCCAAAACAAAAAGAGACAAGGGTAAAACTATCCGCTCATTCAATCCCACTTTCAAGCACCTGGCCTTACAGATTACAACACTTCCGGGACCTTTTCAATAATGTGGTGACCAGAACTGTATGCAAAATTCCAGCTGTGGACTATGCAGTCCCTGCATTACCTTGCTTTTGTATTCAATACCTCATCCAATAAAGGAAAGCAATCCATATCCATTCTTCACCACCTTATCCACCTGCCCTACCATCTTTAGGGACCCGTGGACATGCACTCCAATGTCTTTCACTTCCTCAAACCCTCTCAATATCTTCCCATTTATTAAGTATTCCCGTGCTTTGTTTGCCTTCCCCAAATGCATTACCATGCACTTTTCCAGATTGTATTACATTTGTCCTTCTCTGCCCACTCAAACAAACCATTGATATCATCCTGGACACAACAGCTATTCTCTTCACTATCAACGACATGCCCAATCATGCCTCCCACATTTGAGTCTAAATCATTAATATACATAACAAATAGCAAAGGCCCAAACGCTGAGCCCTCTGGAACATTACTTGAATCTGTTTTCCATTCTCAAAAACATCCATCGACAATTATCCTTTATTTCCTGTTACTGAGTCAATTTCGGATCCACCTTCCCCTGTATCCCATGAGGTCGTCCATGTGAGACCTTGTCAAATGTCTTACTGAAGTCCATGTGGACAAATTCTACCACCTCATCCTCCTTGTTACTTCCTCAAAAAATGTGATTAAATTAGTAAGACGCGATCTTCCCCTAAGAAAACCATGCTGCCTATCGCTGATCAATCCATACCTTTTTAAATGACAGTTTATCCCATCTCTCAGTATCGTTTCCAATAATCATCCCACTGCCAAAGTCTGACTGACTGGCCTATAGTTTACTGCCCTATCCTTTGCATCCTTTTTAAATAATGAGACAATGTTCACAGACCTCCAATTCTCTTGTTACCTTTCCTGTGTCGAGTTAGGATTGGAAAATGATCCTCAGAGCATCTGCTATTTCCTCCCTGGCTTACTTCAGCACCCTGGGATACAATTCATCTGGCCCTGGTGGATTTATCCACCTTCAAGGATCTCAGACCCTCTGTTAAATTCCTCTCTCAAGATGCTTATTGTACCTAATATTTCATACTCCTCTGACTAGAATGTCTGCATCAGCCTTCTCGTTTGTGAAGACAGAGACAAAGTACTCATTGAGAACCCTGCTCACATCTTCTGCACCAGGGCACAAGTTGCCACATACATCTCTGATAGGCCCTATCCTCTTGCTCTTAATGTACTGATAAAACGTCTGAGGGTTTTCTTTAATTTTACCTTCCAATACTTTTTCGTATCTGTTCTTTGTTTTCCTAATTTTCATTCTTACTTCACACCGTACTTTCTGTGCTCCTTTAGGCTTTCTAATAGTATTAAGCATTTTGTGACTGTCATAAGCTTTCTTCTGCTGCTTTATCTTGCTCTGTATTTCTGGATAACCAGGGGCTGCAGGTTTGCAGAATCACCTTTTTTCTTTGTGGGGATACGTCTACACTGTTCCTGTGGAATCTCATTTTTGAATGCCTCCCACTGATTAGACACCGTTTTCTCTTCTGACAGCTGTATTCAGTCAACTTGCGAAATTTCATCTCTCAACTGTGTAAAATTTATCTTTTCCCCAGTCTAGAATTTTTACTCCTGTTCAATTTTGATCCTTTTCCATAAAGATGCTAAATCTAACTGTATTATATCATAATTGTACATCTGTTGCCTAGTGATCTTCCTTCCTCCACTTTGACCATTCCCGGCTTGGATCACTGTCTGTGCGGAGTCTGCACGTTCTCCCCGTGTCTGCGTGGGTTTCCTCCGGGTGCTCCAGTTTCCTCCCACAAGTCCCGAAAGACATGCTGTTAGGTAAATTGGACATTCTGAATTCTCCCCAGTGTACCCGAACAGGCTCCGTACTGTGGCGACTAGGGGATTTTCACCGGAGCTTCATTGCAGTGTTAATATAAGTCTACTTATGACACTAATAAGGACTAATATTTTTATTAAAATGTTGTTGCTGAGTTGCTCTGAAAGCAAACCCACTGTTAATTTTACAGTGCTTGCCAACAGGCAGTGAACTCAATTAGATACACCATTGTTGCTTGAAATGAAGTGGGAGTATGTATTCTAAGAGTCACTTTGGAGATTCTTCTTCAAAAACCTCATGTTTTACTAAAATCTTATGACTGAAAGAGACAAAAGAAATCCCAAACACTTTGGAAAAATCCAACAAACTTCACCAAACATGACAGATTTATTTTCAAGGTAATCGTTAAATACTCTCTTCTGTGGGCATTTAATATTTATTCGGAAATGTAGAACCAATTGGAATCTACCCCAGTGATCGGGAAATCTTATAGATCACTAAGGCCCTTTGACTAAGCTCTCATAGAATAATCTACTGAGTGAAAAGGGTAGATCACCCATTGGGGATTCCCAGGCAAGACTCAGCAGGGTGCTTTCAATCCTAGATACCTATTCATGCTGGCTTAAGAGATACTAAGCCCCCCGACTCAAGACATTGCCCTTCACCATCCTGATTCTAATCAGCTGGGTGAGCAGTCATACACATTGCGAATTGGATTACACAGCTCATGGCCATGAGCTCTAATATCTGCCGCCTGAGGTGAGAGTGACTGCCCTTGATATCAAGGCAGCATCTGACCGAGTGTGGCATCAAGGAGCCCTAGTAAAACTGGAGTCAATGGGAATCAGGAGGAAAATCTTCAAGCTGGTTGGAGTCATACCTGGCCCAAAGGAAGATGGTTGTGGTTGTTGGAGGTGAATCATCTCAGTTCCACGGCATCACTGCAGGAATTCCTTCGGGTTGTGTCTTAGGCCCAATCATTTTCAGCTGCTTCATCAATGACTTTCCCTCCATCATAAGGTCAGAAGTGGGGATGTTCACTGATGATTGCACAATGTTCAGCACATTTCCTGCTTCCTCGGATACCAAATCAGTCCATGTACAAGTGCGGCATGTTCTGGGCAATGTCCAGGCTTGGGCTGACAAGTGAAAAGTAAAACTTTTTGCCACACAAGTGCCAATGATCATCTCCAATAAGAGAGAATCTAACCATCACCCCCTTACACTCAATGGCATTAACATCACTGAATCCCCCACTATCAAGATCCTAGGGGTTACCACTGGCCAGAAACTGAACTGGACTAGCCATATAAATACCGTGGCTATAAAAGCAAGTCAGAGGCTAGGAACCCTCACTCCCCAAAACTTACCCACCATCTACAAGGAACAAGTCAGAAGTGTCATGAATACTCTCCACTTGCCTGGATAAGTGCAGCTCCAACAACAGTCAAGAAGCTCTGCATCACCCAGGACAAAGCAGCCAGCTTGTTTTGGCACACCTTCCACAAACATTCACTCCCTCCACCACCGACGAACAGTGGCAGCAAAGCATATCACTTACAGGATGCACGGCAGGAACTCACCAACGCTCCTTGGGCAACACCTTCCAAACCCATGACTGCTACCATCACGAAGGATGAGGACAGCAGAAGCATGGGAATACCATTACCTGGTTGCACCCCTCAAAGTCACTCACCATCTTGACTTGGAATACATCGGCATTCCTTCTAGTCGTTGGGTTCAAACGTTGGAATTCCCTCCCTAGCTGCGGGTGTACACCACAGGGACTGTCGTGGTTCAAGAAGGTAGCTCACCACCGTCTGCTCAAGGACAATTCGGGATGGGCAATAAATGCAGTCCTAGCCAGTGATGCCCACATCCCATAAATTAATTTTAAAAACTGCCCATAACCAGAAGGTTATTGTCCTCTGCATCTTCTCTTCCACATTTGATAAATTATGTTAACAATGTCCATATTTACAACGGGCCAATGGATCCCAGCACTCATTGATATACGCATGTTCAACGTGGACGATAAAGATGCACCTTTATCCATAGTTACTACCAGTTTTGCAAGGGTGAATTGATACCTCTCTTTGTCATACTTCAGAGTTTGAATTTAAAAGGGAAGTGATTTTGCCAATTTAATATATATTTAACTGTGTTAAATAAGCCAGGCAGGTTCCTTACATTGACAAGTAAATAGTTTCATTTCTAAAACTCAATCAGGTAAAGATACAGAAATCATTACAGGCAGAACAGTGGTTAGCGCTGCTGCCTCACAGCGCCAAGGACCCGGGTTCAGTTCCAGCCTTGGGTGACTGTCTGTGTGGAATTTGCATATTCTGCCAGTGTGTGCATGGGTTTCCTCCGGGCGCTCCGGTTTCCTCCCACAGTCCAAAGATGTGCAGTTAAGATTGGGTTACGGTGATAGGGTGGGATGGACGGAGGAGTGGAGGTGGATAGAGTGCCCTTGCAGAGGGTCGGTGCAGATTCGGTGGGCCAAATGGCTTCCTTCTGCATTGTAGGCTCTCAAGTGTACAGGGGCGGTATTTACCTATGCATCTCTGGGGGTTCTGTCCAACAGGTGCACGTTATGGGGGACCTGTCATGCCCTCAAGCTGACACAAATGGATAGTCCAATGTAGGGGGACTATCAGTCCAAAATGCCTGATCTGAAGTTGTAATTTTTAATATTTTAATTTTTCCAATTAAGGGGCAATTTAGCGTGGCTAATTCACCCACCCTGCACATTTTTGGGGCTGTGGGAGTGAAACCCATGCAGACACGAGGAGAATGTGCAACTCCAGACCGACAGTGGCCGGGGGCCAGGATCGAACACGGGTCCTCAGCACTGTGAGGCAGCAGTGCTAACCACAGCATCACCATGCCACCCCTGCAGTAGTAATTAGATATAAATGATGTTAGGATTTTGGAAAATTAACAGACAAACACCAAGACTAGCTGGTGTCTCGAGGAATGAGATACAAGTACCCGAGTAATGAGGAATAATGAGATACAAGTTGCCCGGTAACAAGATTAGCAGCAGTGTCCAAAGATATTGAGGTGTGAATGACCATATCAGAATTTATTTTTGCCAGAGAGGCTATACAAATGATAACTTTGTAAGGCAAGGAATTTGAGAGCTGTAGACAGCAGAATCCACAGTGGGGAAGACTGAACAATATAACTGCTAGCACTCATTTTTTTTAAATTTAGAGGACCCAATTTGTTTTTCCAATTAAGAGGCACTTTAGCATGGTCAATCCACCTACCCTGCACATCTTTTGGGTTGTGGGGAGAAGACCCACCCAGACACAGGGAAAATGTGCGAAACACCACATGGACAAGGGGCCAAGATCAAACCCGGGTCCTCTGCGCCATGAGGCAGCAGTGCTAACCACTGTGCCACTGTCCTGCCCCCCACTGCTAGCACTCTCATTGGGGAAGGAGGCTAGTTCTCTTTCCAACAGTCAGACAGGTCAGTTCCATCCATGATCCGAGCCATGGAGGCCTGTTCCATCTAACATTTAGAGAAAAGGTAGATTGCAGATACTCCCCTTTAAGAGACACAGATTTGTGGCTTTGCTGAACCAGGAAGAGATGTTTTCCAAGTCAACTAAGCAGTATTGTGTGGTAAGTATCATCTGGATTTGACCTATATAGAGTTACTAAAAGTGGATGTTGCTTAGGAAAAGGGGTGTCTCAGTGAGTTCAGGGAACCTAGATATATTTTGAGAACAAGAGGTAACGTCAGTAAACAGTGTTTCGTTATCATATAATTAAGCGTCATAGTGCATATTAGTCTTATGTCATGTGTTTTCTTTTCTTTTACTTCAATAAACATTCTTTATTAATTGTTTGCACAATGACTGGACTGGTTCCTCACTGGATTGTACATGGTTCCTCAAATTATTCCAAACAAATATAGACCGCTAAGAACCAGTGTTTCAGGTTATCCTGCGGAGTTTTGATACACTCTCGCAGGTAACATCAGCAGGGTTCTTAACAATGGGGATCCTGACTTTTAATTTGGAATCCACGTGACACCATTGGGGGTGGGGGGGGGGGGGGTTTACAATCGAGTGGGGGAACTTTGCCAGCATAAAAGTCCCTTTTGTGACTCCTGCTCAATTCTCTGCCATCTCTGCCATTCCCACCCATTGAAAGTTTGGGGGGGGGGGGGGGGGGGGGGAGACTGAGGGGGTAATCCCCCCCCCTTATTATCTCGATAAAAAGCAGCCTTTGATCTTTGCAAATGCAATATGGTAACTGTTGTAAGCCAGGGTCCTTTACTTTGGAAAAGTGCCTTTTTCAAAATAATTTAATATGTCCAGCCAATGACAATATAAAGTAATTTTTATGCCGCACATCTTCATCACACTCTCAACAGCAAGGTTTTGAATTGGCAAAGGATTCTGCTGGGACTCTATCAGGCAATACTTGTCCTGTGTTTCAAATAGGTCTTCCTCAGACAAAGTTTATAAGAATTATTTATTTGTCAGGAGAAAGTGCTTATTAAGTACAGGGATGACAGTGCTCTGAAAGTAATATTCATGATCCCCACAGAATGCAAATATCTTTGAATCAGATGAAAGGCACAATCCAACCTGGAAAATTGCACACGTCACATGATACCTTGCTTCAAGGGAACTGAAGCAAATAATTTATCTATTCAAAAGGTGGAAGGTTAAAAACATGTTGAATAATCTACCTGTGGCGAGATGAAAACATTGCAAAATTGAATGTGACAACAGTAGGCTCCGTTGAACATCAGCAGTTTTGATTTGCGATTTGGTAATCTATGCCTGCTGAAATTGCGCAAAGAGGAAATCCTGGATAATTCTCGGCATCACGTTGCAGAACCGTCGACCGTTTGACAACTGAAAAACTTTGGAGATTTTGAACAAACACAGAGGCAGGGAAAGGGGAGAAGGGCAACACAATGGAAGGGATGGTCAGCTGCAGGTGGAGAACAAAGATTAAATGACAAAAAGGTGCAAGGCAAAAATTAGGTGATCGGGGACAAGAGACAGAAGATGGATCTCAAAGAGGTGTAAATGGAAAAATCAAATTCCAGAAAAAATCTGGAAATAAAAGTCTAAGGACGACCATTGTTGATTGTTGTAAAAACCCATCTGCTTCACTAATGTCCTTTGGGGAAGGAATTCTGCCATCCGTACCTGGTCAGGCCTGCATGTGACTCCAGACCCACAGCAATGTGGTTGACTCTTAAGTGCCCTCAGGGATGGGCAATAAATGCCGACCCAGCCAGCAATGCCCACATCCCATAAACAAATATTTTTTAAAAACTGCTGTATAAAAGTTAGGGGCCGGGATTCTCCGTGAATCGGCGCGATGGCCCGAACCCGGCACCAAAACCGGCGCGAATCACTCCGGCGTCGGACCACCCCCCCCGAAACGTCGCAAATTCTCCGGCCGGGAATGGGCTAGCAGCGGTGTGACGCCATTCACGATGGCGTCATCCGTCATGGACACGGCGTCACTGCACAAAAGACGGTCCCCCCGGAGACCCGGCAAAATGACCACCCACCACGCAGTGCCAAGTGAGACCCCCCACTGCCTGCCCCCTTTACCCCTTCCCCATATCCTCCCATATCCCCCATATCCCCCTTCCCCATATCCCCCCATACCCCAGCCTTCCCCCATACCCCATATCCCCCCTTCCCCATATCCCCCTTCACCCATATCGCCCCATATGGGGGAAGGGGGGATATGGGGGAAGGCGGGATATGGGGGGAGGGAGGATATGGGGGAACGGGGGATATGGGGGAAGGGGGGACATGGGGGAAGGGGGATTTAGGGGGATAGGGAGATATGGGGAAGGGGGGATTTGGGGGATGGGGAGATATGGGGGATATGGGGGGAAGGGGGCATATGTGGGAAGTGGGGATATGGGGGAAAGGGGATATGGGGAAGGGGGTGTGGGGGAAGGGGATATGGGAAGGGGGTCATGGGGGAAGGTGGGAAATGGGGGAAGGTGGGATATGGGGAAAGGTGGGATATGGGTGAAGGTGGGATATGGGGGAAGGTGGCTATGGGGGAAGGTGGATATGGGGGCTATGGGGAAGGCCGATATGGGGAAGGGGGGATATGGGGAAGGGGGATATGGGGGAAGGGGGATATGGGGGAAGGGGGATAGGGGGGAAGGGAGATATGGGGGAAGGGGGATATGGGGGAAGGGGGATATGGGGAAGGGGGATATGGGGGAAGGGGGATAGGGGGGAAGGGAGATATGGGGGAAGGGGGATATGGGGGAAGGGGGATATGGGGAAGGGGGATATGGGGGAAATGGGGGTGTATAGGGGGATATGGGGGATTATGGGGGACATGGGAGAAGGGGATATGGGGGAGGGGGATATGGGGGAAGGGGGATATGGGGGAAATGGAGGTGTATGGGGGATATGGAGGATTATGGGGGGATATGGGGGAAGGGGATATGGGGGGAGGGGGGATATGGGGGAAGGGGGGACAGACCCGGCCCATCAGGCATACGACTCCCCCAAGATGTTCCAGGGCGGCCACGAGCCAGGGACAGACCCGGAGCACCGGGCGGACGCCGCCCACATCTACTGCGAGTGCGGTGACGCCGGCGAGCCACACCCAGTGACGAGGAAGACAGCCACAGCAACAGGCCCCCGTCTCAGCTGACCCAGGACACTGACGCACAGGCCAATGACACACAGGACCCTGACGCACAGGACCCTGACGCACAGGACCCTGACGCACAGGCCACTGACGCACAGGACCCTGACGCACAGGACCCTGACGCACAGGCCACTGACGCACAGGCCACTGACGCACAGGACCCTGACGCACAGGACCCTGACGCACAGGACCCTGACGCACAGGCCACTGACGCACAGGCCACTGACGCACACGACACCGACGCACAGGACACCGACGCACAGGACACAGACGCACAGGACACCGATGCACAGGACACCGACGCACAGGACACTGACGCACACGACACCGACGCACAGGACACCGACGCACAGAACACCGACGCACAGGACCCTGACACACAGGACCCTGACACACAGGACCCTGACACAGAGGACACCGACATACAGGACCCTAACACACAGGACCCTAACATACAAGACACTGACGCACAGGACACTGACGCACAGGACACCGACGCACAGGACCCTGACGCACAGGACCCTGACGCACAGGACCCTGACACACAGGACCCTGACACACAGGACCCTGACACACAGGACACCGACATACAAGACACTGACGCACACGACACCGACGCACAGGACACCGACGCACAGGACACCGACGCACAGGACACTGACGCACAGGACACCGACGCACAGGACACCGGCGCACAGGACACCGGCGCACAGGACACCGGCGCACAGGACACCGGCGCACAGGACACCGACGCACACGACACTGACGCACAGGACACCGTCGCACAGGACACTGACGCACAGGACACCGTCGCACAGGACACTGATGCACAGGACACTGACGCACAGGACACTGACGCACAGGACACTGACGCACAGGACACTGACGCACAGGACACTGACGCACAGGACACCGTCGCACAGGACACTGACGCACAGGTCACTGACGCACAGGACACTGATGCACAGGACACCGTCGCACAGGACACTGACGCACAGGACACCGGCGCACAGGACACTGACGCACAGTTCACTGACGCACAGGACACTGACGCACAGGACACTGACGCACAGGACACCGTCGCACAGGACACTGATGCACAGGACACTGATGCACAGGACACTGATGCACAGGACACCGACGCACAGGACACTGACGCACAGGACACTGACGCACAGGACACTGACGCACAGGACACCGACGCACAGGACCCTGACGCACAGGACCCTGACGCACAGGACACCGACGCACAGGACCCTGACGCACAGGACACCGACGCACAGGACACCGACGCACAGGACACCGACGCACAGGACACCGACGCACAGGACACCGGCGCACAGGACACCGGCGCACAGGACACCGGCGCACAGGACACCGACGCACAGGACACCGGCGCACAGGACACCGTCGCACAGGACACTGACGCACAGGACACCGACGCACAGGACACTGATGCACAGGACACTGACGCACAGGACACTGACGCACAGGACACTGACGCACAGGACACTGACGCACAGGACACTGATGCACAGGACACTGACGCACAGGACACCGACGCACAGGACACTGATGCACAGGACACTGACGCACAGGACACTGACGCACAGGACACTGAAGCACAGGACACTGATGCATAGGACACCGACGCACAGGACCCTGACGCACAGGACCCTGACGCACAGGACCCTGACGCACAGGACCCTGACACACAGGACACTGACACACAGGACACTGACGCACAGGACACTGATGCACAGGACACCGACGCACAGGACCCTGACACACAGGACACTGACGCACAGGACGCTGACACACAGGACACTGACGCACACGACACCGACGCACAGGACACTGACACACAGGACACTGACGCACAGGACACTGATGCACAGGACACCGACGCACAGGACACCGACGCACAGGACACTGACGCACAGGACACCGACACACAGGACACCGACACACAGGACATCGACACACAGGACACTGATGCACAGGACACCGACGCACAGGACACTGACGCACAGGACCCTGACGCACAGGACGCTGACGCACAGGACACTGACGCACAGGACCCTGACACACAGGACACTGACGCACAGGACACTGACACACAGGACCCTGACGCACAGGACACTGACGCACAGGACGCTGACGCACAGGACACTGACGCACAGGACACTGACGCACAGGACCCTGACACACAGGACACTGACGCACAGGACACTGATGCACAGGACACTGATGCACAGGACACCGACGCACAGGACACCGACGCACAGGACACCGACGCACAGGACACTGATGCACAGGACACTGACGCACAGGACACCGACGCACAGGACACTGATGCACAGGACACTGACGCACAGGACACTGACGCACAGGACACTGACGCACAGGACACTGATGCACAGGACACCGACGCACAGAACCCTGACACACAGGACCCTAACACACAGGACCCTAACACACAAGACACTGATGCACAGGACACTGACACACAGGACACTGATGCACAGGACACTGACGCACAGGACACTGACGCACAGGACACTGACGCACAGGACACCGACGCACAGGACACTGACGCACAGGACACCGACGCACAGGACACCGACGCACAGGACGCACAGGACACCGACGCACAGGACGCACAGGACACTGACGCACAGGACACCGACGCACAGGACACCGACGCACAGGACGCACAGGACACTGACGCACAGGACACCGACGCACAGGACACCGACGCACAGGACACCGACGCACAGGACACCGACGCACAGGACACCGACGCACAGGACACCGACGCACAGGACACCGACGCACAGGACACCGACGCAGAGGACACCGACGCAGAGGACACCGACGCACAGGACACTGACGCACAGGACACTGATGCACAGGACACCGACGCACAGGACACCGACACACAGGACACTGACGCACAGGACACTGACGCACAGGACACTGACGTAGAGGACACTGACGCAGAGGACACCGACGCACAGGACCCCGACGCACAGGACCCTGACGCACAGGACCCTGACGCACAGGACACCGACGCAGAGGACACCGACGCACAGGACACCGACACACAGGACACCGACGCACAGGACACCGACGCACAGGACACTGACGCACAGGACACTGACGCACAGGACACCGACGCACAGGACACTGACGCACAGGACACTGACGCACAGGACACTGACGCACAGGACACCGACGCACAGGACACTGACGCACAGGACACTGACGCACAGGACACCGACGCACAGGACACTGACGCACAGGACACCGGCGCACAGGACACAGACGCACAGGACACTGACGCACAGGACACCGTCGCACAGGACACTGACGCACAGGACACTGACGCACAGGACACCGACGCACAGGACACCGACGCACAGGACACCGACGCACAGGACCCTGACACACAGGACACCGACGCACAGGACCCTGACACACAGGACACCGACGCAGAGGACACCGACGCAGAGGACACCGACGCAGAGGACACTGACGCACAGGACACCGACGCAGAGGACACCGACGCACAGGACACTGACGCACAGGACACTGACGCACAGGACACTGACGCACAGGACACCGACACACAGGACACCGCGCACAGGACACTGACGCACAGGACACTGACGCACAGGACACCGTCGCACAGGACACTGACGCACAGGACACCGACGCACAGGACACCGACGCACAGGACACCGACGCACAGGACCCTGACACACAGGACACCGACGCACAGGACCCTGACACACAGGACACCGACGCAGAGGACACCGACGCAGAGGACACCGACGCAGAGGACACTGACGCACAGGACACCGACGCAGAGGACACCGACGCACAGGACACTGACGCACAGGACACTGACGCACAGGACACTGACGCACAGGACACCGACACACAGGACACCGACGCACAGGACACCGACGCACAGGACACTGACACACAGGACCCTGACACAGAGGACACCGACATACAGGACCCTAACACACAGGACCCTAACATACAAGACACTGACGCACAGGACCCTAACACACAGAACCCAGACAAGTCCCGGGTTCCTGGAGTTACCACACCCACCCGTAGACCCGATGCAGGCATGGACCAAGGGACGACCGAAGAGGGTGACGGCCGGCTTGCGGCAGCTGCCGACGAAGGTGGAGGAGTCCACCCGTGTGCAGGAGCAGGTTGTAGGGCCGGCCATGCGTGCCACCCAGGCTGACACCGCACGGGTGGCGTCCGCGGAGGAGGCAATGGGTGCGACGGTGTCTGACATGGGTCGCAGTATGCAAGGTGTGGGGATTTCCGTGCAGGCGGCGTCCGTGGCCCAGGACATGGCGGCCCTCCCACAGGCAGCCATGAGCCAGAGTCAGCAGCAGATCGCAGAGGTGCTCAACGCTGTGGGCCAGTCTCAGCAGGCAATGGCCCACTGTCTGCAGGCCATCGCGGAGGGCATCGGCACCATTGCCGAGGTGCTGGCTGGCGTCGCCCAGACACAGACAGGGATGGCCAACTCCCTGAGCTCCATGGCTGCAAACTTGCAGACCCTTGTTGATACCAGGGTGGGCCTCCAGGTGCTGGGGGGGCGTCGGGTGCTCGGTCCGTTCGCATCCCCGACCTATGTAGAGGCCCGGGAGCCATCGGGCACCCTGAGGGAGGAGGAGGTGCTGGGGCTCGTCCCGGCTCCCCCTGTAGGGGAAGTCCCGGGACACCGCGACACCTCGGACTTCCCCCCTCTTCCGTCCCAGGTGCATCTGGTGGGCAACGGGCAGGACAGGCTGGCAGCTCGCCATCCCAGTCGCCCGAGCCGCAGACTGGCCCATCTAGGCCCGGCCGCCCCAGGAAAAGGCCGGCAAAGGGGTCCCTAGTCACAGGGCAGGAATCGCAGGAGTCCACCCCCAGTTCTGCTGCACCATCTGGGGAACCACCTGGACGTAGTCATTGGGCCTGTAAGGCCAAAAAATTAGACAGTGAGTAAGTTGGCACGGTTTCAGGGCACAGATTAGTTCTGGGGCTAGGGCACGTGTATGAACTGTTTGTTATTAAAATCACTTTCACACCTACAGAAGCTGCCTTTGTGCTCTGTCCGATGCGTGTGGGGGTGTGGTGTGAAGTGAGCACCCGTGGGTGTGTGAGGTGTGATAGAATGTCGGCCTCAGGTGTGTGTGTCCCCCCCTCTCCCCGAGTCGCCCTCGCCATCCCCCCGGGCAGACGACGGGACCGTGCGCTGCAGTGTCACGGCCGCATGCAGGGATGGTCCGGGTGGATGGTGGTACTGTGGCCATGGGTCAGATACTGTCCAACGATGTAGAGCCCAGAGCTCATCGTCGAGCGGGTTGTCATCATCCTCCATGGCCTGCAATAGACACGCTTCCACCGGCGGCCGTGTGAACCCGGCCCGTTATGCCTCAGGTGGATGTGCAATGGAGGGGTGGTGTGCATGCGGGTGGAGTGCGGGTGGTGGTGTGCATGTGGGTGGGGTGAGGGTGGTTGGTGTTGGGTGGGTGGGGTAGGGTGGTTGGTGTTGGGTGGATCGGGTGAGGGTGGTAGGCTGGTGCTGTGGTGTGCAGTCTGTGCCCAAACTCGGCGATTCCCACGCCCCCCCTAGTCCGTGAACCGGGTGGGTATCAGCCTGTCCCGTGCCCGCTGGCCCAGCCGGTAACGGTGGACAGCCTCCAGTCCATGTCCACCCTGTCTGTCCTGACCATTGCCCCCATCCTCCTCATCTGGGGAGGTCTGTGCCTCGTCTTGCTGTTCCTCCCCTTCTGTCTGCAGCACATCGCCCCTCTGCTGGGCTATGTTGTGCAGGACGCAGCACACCACAACGATGCGGCCGATCCTATCTGACTGATACTGGAGGGCCCCTCCAGTGCGGTCCAGGCACCTGAAGCGCCTCTTCAGCAGCACAAAGCACCTCTCTATCACACCCCTGGTCACTATATGGGCATCGTTGTTGCGGTTCTCCGCGTTCGTCTGTGGCCTCCGTATAGGCGTCATCAGCCACGAGCACAACGGGTAATCCCTGTCGCCCAGCAACCAGCCCCTCAGCCGGGGGGGTGTGTGCCTCGAACATGGTGGGTATGAAAGATTGCGCCAATACGAACGAGTCATGTACACTGCTCGGGTACTGGGCGCAGACGTGCAGGATCCTCATGCGGTGGTCACAGGCCACCTGCACGTTCATGGAATAGGTCCCCTTCCGATTCGTGAACATGGCCCTGTTATCCGCAGGGGCCCGCACGGCGACGTGCATCCCATCGATCGCCCCCTGGACCATGGGCATCCTGGCCACGGCAGCGAAGCCCGCTACCCGGGTATCCTGGCTGGCCCGGTGCACAGGGAACTGGATGTAGCAGTCCGCAATGGCATATAGAGCATCTGTCACTGCACGGATGCACTGGTGCACCGATGCCTGCGAGATTCCGGACAGGTCCCCACTCGGTGCCTTGAATGACCCCGTGGCATAGATGCTGAGGGCCCGCGTAACCTTGATGGGCACGGGGAGAGGGTGTCCTCCACCAGTGCCACGCGGTGCCAGGTGTGCCATCAGGTGGCAGATGCGTGCCAAGGTTTCCCAGCTCATTCGGCGTCTCCTCCTGCAAGCCCGGTCCTTGAGGTCCTGGTACGACAAGGTCTGGGGTCTGGGGGTGGGGTCTGGGTGTGGGGTCTGGGGGTGGGGTCTGGAGGTGAGGTCTGGGGCTGCGGGTGGGGTCTGTGCTGTGGGGCTGGGGTGTGGGGTTGTGGATGGGGGTGGGGCATGGGGGTGGAGGGGTGGGGTCCGGGGGTGGGACGATGGTGGGGGGTGGGGGGTGGGTGCGAGGGGTGTGGGGGTGGTGGGGGGGTGGGGGGGTAGGGTTGGGGGTGGGTGCGGGGGTGGGGTGCGAGGTGGGTGCGGGGTGGGGGGCAGTTGTGGAGGGGATAGACGACATGCCAATACTCCCCCCTCGCAGCCAGGTGCCATGGGCTGCATGGTCGCGACTGTTGCCAGCTGGCACCTGGCGGACACCCCCCCCGCCCCCCCCCCCGGGCACGCACCGTCCCCAAACCACCCCCCTCTTCCCCCCGGCACGCACCCACCTCAACCCCCCCCACCCTGCTCCCCGGCACGCACCTACTCCATCACTCTCCCTCCCCGGCCCCACCTTCTCCTCCCCATGCACCCACCCTCTCCATCACTCGCCCTTCCCCGACTCTCCCCTCTCATCCCCGGCACCCACCACTCCCTCCCCTCCCAGCCCCTCCACCCCTCCCTCCGTGCCCAGCCCCTCCCATGCCCCCCAGTCCCTCCCCCCTCCTCCCTCCCCTCTCTCCCAAGCCCTTCCCACCCCCCAACCCCCCAGCTCCTCCCACCCTTCTCTCCCCAGCCCCTCCCATCTCCCCAGCCCCTCCCACTCCCAGCCCCTCCCACCAGTCATTAAATAGGTGGTTTGATTTGCGCGGCGCGATTCACGACGATGGGATTTTTGGGGGGCCGGAGAATATCGCGGTGCGGCCGTGCGGGATTTACGCCGCCCCCCCAGGGGGTCGGAGAATCCCGACCAGGAACAATGGCAAGGAGCTAAGTGTTGAACTCAGTTTGAAAGATTGCAAAGTGCTGTTCATCAAAAAATGAATGCTGTTCCACGAGTTTAATTTGAACAGTATATGAGACCAAGGTACTCAGAACATCAGCGGGTGCTGGTAATGGCTCTATTGTCATTTTCTGCTCTGCTGAACTCATCTTTTCTTTCATGACTCATTATCAGCCATTTTGGCCTTGCACCATCACCCACTATTGTCATTCCCCTCGCCTCCACTGTCATGGACAGTTCAAAAGCAGTCCTGCATTAGTTACTGCGCTCTGCTGAAGTGATGCAGCCCTTTGCTCCTGTACCATTCTTGATACACTATTTTAGAAACAATCTGTAGATTCAACATCTTCTGACAGACACCATCCTGATAGCCACGGAACTCACTGCTTTACCAAAAAGTGTCAACAATCGACAGCGTGCAGGCTTGCACATACCCTGTTTACATCCGTTTCTGGAGAGGGGCCAGAATGCACTTTTGAGCTGTTTGTAGAGGTCACCTTGGATCAGTGTAGACAGTAACGCTGATGTGAGCCCAGAGGAGATGATGCTTGAGTACTGAACCTAGCATGCCGGTGATGAAAGCAGCCATCAGTGAAAGAAGACCTTCTTCACCTCTCCGCAAGCTAGCTTCAAATATCAGCATCTTCAAAGGGGAGAGAACTCATCCCTTTATTTGATACCACTGACTCTTTAGGAATGAGATACATTGCAGATCAGAGCCTTCAAACAGAGAAGCTGAAAAGCCTAATACATCTTTCAACTTATGAAATAAAGATTGTCACAGGAGGCAACACCGTGCAGGTTAATGGAGCAATTATTGGACATGCCAAGCTTCTCTACTTGTATTACATAGAACATAGAACTGTACAGCACAGTGCAGGCCCTTCGGCCCACGATGTTGTGCCGAACTAGTCTGAAACTAAGATCAAATCAACCTACTCCCAATCATTCTGATGTGCTCCATATGCCGATCCAATAACCACTTGAAAGTTCCAAAAGTGTCCGACTCCACCACCATAGCTGGGAGTGGGTTCCACACCCTAACCACTCTCTGAGTAAAGAACCTACCTCTGACCTCCCTCCTATATCTTCCACCATGAACCTTATAGTTATGCCCCCTTGGAACAGCTATATCCACCCGAGGAAAAAGTCACTGAACGTCCACTCTATCTATCCCTCTCATCATCTTATACACCTCAATTAAGTCACCTCTCATCCTCCTTTGCTCCAATGAGAAAAGCCCTAGCTCCCTTAACCTTTCCTCATAAGACCTACCCTCCAATCCAGGCAGCCTCCTGGTAAATCTCCTTTGCACCCTTTCCAATGCTTCCACATCCTTCCTATAATAATGTGACCAGAACTGCACACAATACTCCAAATGTGGTCTAACCAAGGTCTTGTACAGTTGCAGCATAACCCCACGGCTCTTAAACTCAATCCCCCTGTTAATAAATGCTAACACGCTATAGGCTTTCTTCACGACTCTATCCACTTGGGTGGCAACTTTCAGACATCTATGGACATGAACTCCGAGATCTCTCTGCTCCTCCACATTCTTCAGAACCCTGCCGTTAACCCTGTAATCCGCATTCAAATTTGTCCTACCAAAATGAATCACCCCACACTTATCAAGGTTATACTCCATCTGTCACTTTTCAGCACAGCTCTGCATCCTATCAATGTCTTTTTGCAGCCTACAACAGCCCTCCACATTATCCACTACTCCACCAATCTTGGTGTCATCAGTAAATTTACTAATTCAACCTTCAACTCCATCATCCAAGTCATTGATAAAAATCACAAATAGCAGAGGACCCAGCACTGATCCCTGTGGTACACCGCTGGTGACTGGGCTCCAGGATGAAAATTTACCATCTACCACCACCCTCTGTCTTCTATGTGATAGCCAGTTACTGATCCAATCGGCCAAATTTCCCTCTATGCCTTGCCTCCTTACTTTCTGCACGAACCGACCATGGGGCACCTTATCAAACGCCTTACTAAAATCCATGTAAATGACATCAACTGCTCTACCTTCATCTATGTACTTAGTTACCTCCTCAAAGAATACAATCAAACTTGTGAGGCAAGACTTACCCCTCACAAATCCGTGCTGACTATCCTGGACTAAGCTGTATCTTTCCAAATGATCATAAATCCTATCCCTCGGGACCCTTTCCAATAATTTACCTATGACCGAAGTGAGACTAACCGGCCTATAATTCCCAGGGTTATACCTATTCCCTTTCTTGAACAAGGGGAAAACATTCACCTCTCTCTAGTCTTCTGGCATTATTCCTGTGGACAGTGAGGACATAAAGATCAAAGTAAAAGGCTCTGCAATCTCATCCCTCGCCTCCCAAAGAATCCTAGGATATATCCCATCAGGCCCAGGGGACTTATCTATCCTCAGGCTTCTCAAAATTTCTAACACATCTTCCTTCCGAAGATCTACTTCCTCCAGCCTACCAGCCTGTACCACACTATCCTCCTCAACAACATGGCCCCTCTCCTTTGTGAACATTGAAGAAAAGTATTCATTTAGTGCCTCTCCTATATCTTCAAACTCCATGCACACGTTCCCACTACTGTCCTTGACTGGCCCTAACTTCACCATGGTCATTCTTTTATTCCTCACATAAGTGTAAAAAGCCTTGGGGTTTTCTTTGATCCGACCCGCCAAGGACTTCTCATGCCCCCTCCTAGCTCTCCTAAGCCCTTTTTTGAGCTCCTTCCTAGCTATCTTGTATCCCTCAAGTGCCCTAACTGAACCTTGTTTTCTCATCCTTACATAAGCCCCCTTCTTCCTCTTGACAAGACATTCAACCTATTTTGTAAACCATGGTTCCCTCACTCGACCATTTCCTCCCTGCCTGACAGGAACATACATATCAAGGACACGCAGTATTTACTCCTTGAACAAACTCCACATCTCAATTGTGCCTTTCCCTTACAGTTCCTGTTTCCATCTTATGCTCCCCAATTCTTGCCTAACGCATCGTAATTACCCTTCCCCCAGTTATAAACCTTGCCCTGCCATATGTTCCTATCCCTCTCCATTGCTATAGTGAAAGTCACTGAATTGTGGTCACTATCTCCAAAGAGCTCTCCCACAACCAAATCTAACACTTGGCCTGGTTCATTACCCAGTACCAAATCCAATGTGGCCCTGCCTCTTGTCGGTCCATCCACATATTGTGTGAGGAAACCCTCCTGCACACACTGGATAAAAACAGCCCCATCCAAACTATTCAAATTATAGTGGTTCCAATCAATATTTGGAAAGTTTAAGTCACCCATAGCAACTACCCTGTGACTACTGCACCTATCCAAAATCTGCATTGCAATCTTTTCCTCCACATCTCTGTTACTGTTTGGGGGCCTATAGAAAACTCCTAACAAAGTGACAGCTCCTTTCCTATTTCTAACTTCAGCACCTTCTCAGGAGACAGATGAAATGAAATGAAAATGAAAATCACTTATTGTCACAAGTAGGCTTCAAATGAAGTTACTGTGAAAAGCCCCTAGTCGCCACAGTCCGGCGCCTGTTCGGGGAGGCTGTTACGGGAATTGAACCGTGCTGCTGGCCTGCCTTGGTCTGCTTTCAAAGGCAGCGATTTAGCCCTGTGCTAAACAGCCCCTGCCATCCTCCTCAAACTGCCTTTCTGCAGCCATTATACAATCCTTGATTAACAATGCTACTCCTCCACCTCTTTTATCACCTTCCTTAATCTTACTGAAACATCTAAATCCGGAACCTCAAACCACCATTCCTGCCCCTGTTCTATCCACGTCTCCGTAATGGCCACAACATCGTAGTCTCAGTTACCAATCCATGCTTGAAGCTCACCAACCTTATTCCTGATGCTCCTCGCATTGAAGTAGACACACTTCAAACCACTTTCATGCATGCAGGTCCACTCTTGTGACTTTGGTACCTTCCTCAGTACTGCACTACCCTTAACTTCCTGAACTCCAGCAACACTATCTCCTGGGCTACAAATCTGTTTCCCATCTCCCTGCCAAATTAGTTTAAACCCCTCCAAAGAGCTGTAGCAAATTTCCCTCCCAGAAGATTGGTGTCCCTCTGGTTCAGGTGTAACCCATCCTGTTTGTACAGGTCCCACCTTCCCCAGAATGTGCTCCAATTATCCAAGTAACTGAAACCCTCCCTCCTACACCATCCCTGTAGCCATGTGTTTAACTGCACTCTCTCCCTGTTCCTCACCTCGCTAGCATGTGGCATGGCAGCAAACCAGAGATGACAACACGGTCTGTCCTGGCTCTCAGCTTCCACCCGAGCTCCCTGAATTTCTGTTTTACATCCCCATCCCTTTTCCTACCTATGTCGATGGTACCGATGTGTACCACGACTTGTGGCTGCTCCCACTCCCCCTTAAGGATCCTGAAAACACGATCAGAGACGGCATGGACCTTGGCACCCGGGAGGCAACACACCAACCGTGAGCCTCTATCGTTACCACAGAACCGCCTATCTGCAGCTCTAACTATAGAGTCTCCAATAACTAATACTCTCCTGCTCTCCTCCCTTCCCTTCCGAGCCACAGGGACAGACTCAGTGCCAGAGACCTGGTCAACGTGGCTTACCTCCCCCCCCTCCCCTCCCCCTCCAACAGTAACCAAAACGGTATACCTGTTATTGAGGGGAACAACCAATGGGGATCCCTGCACTGACTGCTTCTTCCCCCTCCTTTTAAACGTCACCCAGCTACCTTCATTATTAGGAGTAACTACATCCCTGTAGCTTCTATCTATAACCGACTCTGCCTCCCGAATGATCCTCAATTCATCCAGCTCCAGCTCCCAAACACGGTCTTTGAGGTGCTGGAGATGGGTGCACTTCCCGCAGGTGAACTCAGCAGGGCGACTGAGGGTGTCCCTCACCTTGAACATCCTGCAGGAGGAACATTGCACTGCCCTCTCTGCCATCCCTTCAATTTATCCACCTGACAATTACAGAGAGAAAAAAAAATCTTACCTGATTTCCATACTCCCTGCAAGTTAGAGGTGGTGGAAGGGTGGGGAGAGGAAAAGGAAAGGAAAACTTACCTCACCAACTCACCATGTAGCGCACAAAGACTCCGTGAGATGAATAGAGTGAAGTCGATGAGGCTTTATTAAGCGTGTCTGTTCCCCCGCAGCTCGATAGTAAACTGGCCTGCGGGGGAAGACTCCGGCTTCTTATACTCCGCCTTCAGGGCGGAGCTAGAGGTCAACGGCCAACCAGGACCCGGGATCTGTCAGCCAATGACATTAGGGCTTCCAGTCCCACATGACCCCCAATACATACTACCACATTCACCCCTTGTCAAAAATGAACCCGGCGGGGTGATGCTTCGTATGGTGGTAAGGGTTTACAGGGCTGGTCCTGGGAGGAAAAAAAACATTCACATGGCAATACAGTATTGTACAATTTTGTCCTGTTGCAACTATTTACAGAGGGTATAGGAAGAAAAGCGAAATGTTCTTGTGAAAAGTCCATATTTAGTTTTAGATCGACGCCACGAGTCGGTCGGGTGGTCTGGTCGTCCGTGTCGATCGTCTCGGTCCCGGCGGTGGTGGTGCTTGTACCGGTGTTGTCGCCTCCAGGAGCCTTACGGTTTCAGCTTGGGCTTTATTCTTGGTCGGTGCTGAGGGGAGGGGAACCGATCCTCCTGGGAAGGGGGCGGTCGCGGGGTGCGGCGGTGGCAGGAAGGGGGGGTGTTGGGTTGATGGTGTCGGGGGGGTGTGCGTGTTGCCGGCGGGCGCCAGATCCCGCAGAGAGACCGTGTCCTGTCGGCCGTCGGGGTACTCCACGTAGGCGTACTGGGGGTTCGCGTGGAGGAGGTGAACCCTTTCGACCAACGGGTCCGCCTTATGTGCCCGCACATGCTTTCAGAGCAGGATGGGTCCTGGGGCCGCCAGCCAGGTCGGCAGCGACGTTCCAGAGGAGGACCTCCTAGGGAAAACAAGGAGACGCTCATGAGGCGTTTGATTAGTGCTCGTACATAATAACGACCGGATGGAGTGGAGAGCGTCCGGGAGGACCTCCTGCCACCGTGAAACTGGGAGGTCCCTGGACCGTAGGGCCAGTAGGACGGCCTTCCAGACCGTGCCGTTCTCCCTCTCTACTTGCCCGTTCCCCCGGGGGTTGTAGCTGGTCGTCCTGCTTGAGGCTATGCCCTTGCTGAGCAGGAACTGGCGCAGCTCGTCACTCATGAAAGAGGACCCCCTGTCGCTGTGGACGTATGCGGGGCAACCGAACAGTGTGAAGATGCTGTTCAGGGCTTCAATGACTGTGGCCGCGGTCATGTCAGAACAGGGAATGGCAAAAGGGAAGCGGGAGTACCCGTCCACCACATTAAGAAAATATGCGTTGCGGTCGGTGGAGGGGAGGGGCCCTTTGAAATCGAGACTGAGGCGTTCAAAGGGGCGGGAAGCCTTAATCAGGTGCGCTCCATCCGGCCTGAAAAAATGCGGCTTGCATTCCGCGCAGATGTGGCAGTCCCTTGTGACTGTACCGACCTCCTCTAAAGAGTATGGGAGATTGCGGGACTTGATGAAGTGGTAAAACCGAGTGACCCCCGGGTGGCAGAGGTCCTCGTGGAGGGTTTGGAGACGGTTAATTTGTGCGTTGGCACATGTGCCGCGGGATAGGGCATCGGACGGCTCGTTCAGCTTTCCGGGACGATACAAAATCTCATAGTTGAAGGTGGAGAGCTCGATCCTCCACCTGAAGATCTTGTCGTTTTCGATTTTGCCCCGCTGTGCATTATAGAACATGAAGGCTACCGAGCGTTGGTCAGTGAGGAGAGTGAATCTCCTGCCGGCCAGGTAATGCCTCCAATGTCGCACAGCTTCCACTATGGCTTGGGCTTCCTTTTCTACTGAAGAGTGGCGGATTTCTGAGGCGTGGATGGTCCGGGAGAAAAAGGCCACTGGTCTGCCCGCTTGGTTAAGGGTGGCCGCTAGAGCTACGTCGGAGGCGTCGCTCTCGACCTGGAAGGGGAGGGACTCGTCGATGGCGTGCATCGTGGCCTTTGCGATATCCGCTTTGATGCGGCTGAAGGCCTGGCAAGCCTCTGTCGACAGAGGGAAGGTCGTGGTCTGTATTAGGGGGCGGGCCTTGTCTGCGTACTGGGGGACCCACTGGGCGTAGTATGAAAAGAACCCCAGGCAGCGTTTCAGGGCTTTTGGGCAGTGCGGGAGGGGAAATTCCATGAGTGCGCGCATACGTTCGGGGTCGGGGCCTATTATCCCATTGCGCACTACGTAGCCCAGAATGGCTAGCCGATCGGTGCTAAAAACGCACTTGTCCTCGTTGTACGTGAGGTTCAAGGCTTTGGCGGTCTGGAGGAATTTTTGGAGGTTGGCATCGTGGTCCTGCTGATCGTGGCCGCAGATGGTTACATTGTTGAGATAGGGGAACGTGGCCCGCAACCCATGTTGATCAACCATTCGGTCCATCTCCCGTTGGAAGACCGAGACCCCGTTTGTGACGCCAAAAGGGACCCGTAGGAAATGGTATAATCGCCCGTCTGCCTCGAAGGCTGTGTACTTGCGGTCACTTGGGCGGATGGGGAGCTGATGGTAGGCGGACTTGAGGTCCACGGTGGAGAAGACTTTATATTGGGCAATCCGGTTGACCATGTCGGATATGCGGGGGAGAGGGTACGCGTTGTGTGTACCTGTTGATGGTCTGTCTATAGTCAATGACCAACCTTTGTTTCTCCCCTGTCTTCACTACTACCACCTGCGCTCTCCAGGGACTATTGCTGGCCTGGATTATGCCCTGCTTTAGTAGCCGCTGGACTTCGGACCGAATGAAGGTCCGATCCTGGGCGCTGTACCGTCTGCTCCTAGTGGCGACGGGTTTGCAATCCGGGGTGAGGTTCGCAAACAAGGACGGGGGTTGCACCTTGAGGGTTGCGAGGCCGCAGATAGTGAGGCCGCCGAATTTGAACGTAAGGCTCTGTAGATTGCATTGGAAATCTAATCGCAGCAAGGTGGGGGCACAGAGTTGGGGAAGGACGTTTAGTTTGTAGTTTTTGAACTCCCTCTCCTGCACCGTTAGGGTAACTATGCAGAATCCCTGGATCTGTACGGAGTGGGATCCTGCAGCTCGGGAAATCTTTTGTGCGCTGGGATAGGTGGTCAAGGCACAGCGTCTTACCGTGTCGGGGTGTATAAAGCTCTCCGTGCTCCCGGAGTCGACTAGGCATGGCGTCTTGTGGCCGTTTATTAGCACCGTTGTCGTCGTCGTCTGGAGTGTCCGGGGCCGAGCTTGATCGAGCGTAATTGAAGCGAGACGTGGTTGTAGTAGTGGAGTGGGGTCCGTTGTTGCCGTCCAAGATGACGTCGGGGATGGACAAAATGGCCGCCCCCATACATCGCACGTGGCTGGGGGTCACAAGATGGCGGCGGGGGTGGACAAAATGGCCACCCCCACGCGTCGTACAGGTCTGGGGCGGTCCAAGATGGCGGCGCCCCTCCTCCCCTCGTGGTGGCCGGGACCCAAAATGGCGGCATCTGTGGGTCGCTGGGGGGGCTGGGGAGCGCTAGGACCGCGTGAGCTAGGACCGCGAGCGCTAGGACCGCGCGGAGCTCCCTCACCGGGGACAGCTGTGGTCGGGGCCCAAGTAGGATGCGCCGGCGGGTCAGGCGTGGGGCGCGGGGTGGGGGTTAGGGGGGCGTTAGGGACGCGCAAAACTCCCTCCTCTCCGTGGAGAGTGTTGGCCGGGACCCAAAGCGGCAGTCAGCCGCCAGCGGCGGGTCATACATGGGCTACGGGGAGGGGGGTTGGGGAGCGTAAGCGGTGTGCAGGGCTCCCTGTTCTCCCGGGACCGCGGTGGTCGGGACCCAGAGCGGCTGCGCCTGCGGGTCGTACATGGCGTGCTGGGGGGGTTGGGGAGCGTAAATGGCTTGCAGGGCTCCCTGTTCTCCCGGGACAGCGGCGACCTCGCGGGACCGGCACACAACTGCATAATGGCCCTTTTTCCCGCAGCTTTTGCAGATAGCTGCGCGGGCTGGGCAGCGCTGTCGGGGGTGTTTCGCCCGGCCGCAGAAATAACAGCGGGCGCCCCCGGTGCGACTCGGCGTTTGGACCGCGCAAGCCTGTGGGGTGTCCGGGGGGGGGTAGGGGGTTTGCCGCAACGGGTACGTACGGGGCCCAATGGGCTGCCGCGCGGTCGGGGCCGTAGGCGCGGGTATTACGCGCGGCCACGTCTAGGGAGGCTGCTAGGGCCCATGCCTCTGAGAGTCCTAGCGACTCTTTTTCTAGAAGTCTTTGGCGGATTTGGGAGGATTGCATACCTGCCACAAAAGCATCGCGCATTAACATGTCCGTGTGTTCGTTTGCGTTCACCGACGGGCAGCTGCAGGCTCGTCCCAAAATCAGCAGCGCGGCGTAGAATTCGTCCATCGATTCTCCGGGAGCTTACCGTCTCGTCGCGAGCTGGTAGCGAGCGTAGATTTGGTTAACTGGTCGGACATAGAGACTTTTCAGTGCTACGAACGCCGTCTGGAAATCCTCCGCGTCTTCGATGAGGGAGAAAATCTTCGTGCTCACCCTCGAGTGCAGGACCTGCAGTTTTTGGTCTTCTGTGACCCGGCCGGTGGTCGTTCTGAGGTAGGCCTCGAAGCAAGTCTGCCAGTGCTTGAAGGCTGCTGCCGCTTTCACTGCGTGGGGGCTGATCCTCAGGCATTCCGGAATGATCCTGAGCTCCATAGTCCTTTTTAGGGACGCTTAATAAATTGTAGCGCACAAAGACTCCGTGAGATGAATAGAGTGAAGTCGATGAGGCTTTATTAAGCGTGTCTGTTCCCCCGCAGCTCGATAGTAAACTGGCCTGCGGGGGAAGACTCCGGCTTCTTATACTCCGCCTTCAGGGCGGAGCTAGAGGTCAACGGCCAACCAGGACCCAGGATCTGTCAGCCAATGACATTAGGGCTTCCAGTCCCACATGACCCCCAATACATACTACCACACACCACTAAATCTTTTTTTTTGGTAAGAGGAGGAGGATGGGTGGGAGACACTACCTGTGTAGTGTCTCGGGTTTAGCCACTGCCTGAAATATATTAGTTCCAGAAACTAACCCAACAGCAGCTTTCCACAATTCACTCCCCACAACAGCCAATCAGCGTCGCCGCTCTGCCGCTCTCTGCAGGATGCTTGCCTGTATTGGAAAATGGTGTCCTTTTAAGTTCTGGAAAGGCAGCACACCTGTGACCGCTTTAGTTTTTTCTACAAAGTAGATAGAATCATTTTAAATCTCTTTACAAGGAGAAATTTGCAGCGGTGACAATCTTAAATGCAGCCGAAACTGATACAAAACATTTTTTTATAAAACTATTTTAGGATCCATGAGTTTCCAGCACAGTGGAAGATCACTCAGTTCAGGGACGGGATTCTCCAACCCCCCGCCGGGCCAGAGAATCGCCGGGGGGCAGCGTGAACCCCGCCCCCGCCGACTGCCGAATTCTCCGGCGCCGGGGTTTTGGCGGGGGTGGGAATCGCGCCGCGCCGGTCGATTCCTCCCACGGAACCCCGGCGATTCTCCGGCCCGCGATGTGCCGAGCAGCTGCCCGTTTTAGGCCGGTCCCACCGGCGTAAATTAGACCTGGTACTTACCGGCGGCACCTGGCTCTGCGGGCAGCCCCCGGGGTCCTCGGGGGGGGGGCGCGGGGGATCTGGCCCTGGGGGGTGCCCCCACACTGGCCTGGCCCGCGATCGGGGCCCACCAATCCAGATTCCGCACCTTCCGGGCGGCCCGCACCATAGTGGTTCACGCCACACCTCGGCGCCGGGACCGCCCGCCCGCCGAGTATGGGAGAATCCCGCCCCAGGGCAGGATTCTCCAATAATGGGGATATGTCCCCACACTGGCATGAAAACCGGCGCCAACGACTCCCGAAAGTGAGGAATTCTCCACTTTCTAGGGGGCTAGGTTGACGCCGGAGTGGTTCCCGCAGCTCCAGCCGGCGGCGAAGGGCCGGCGCGAGTTTGCGGCTTGCATGGAACAGCTGGTGCATTTCCGCACATGCGCGGGGGTTCCTTTCCCCACGCCGGCCCCCGGGCAATATGGCGGAGCCCTACAGGGGCCCGGCGTGGAGGCAAGAAGGCCCCCCACTGAACCAGCCCGCCGGCCGATCGCGGGCCAGGCCACCTTGGGGGCCACCCCCAGGGTCGGATCCCCCCCCCTCCCACTCCCCCGGGCCGCCGCCGCACTCTTACCTGCCAGGTCCCGCCGTTTGTGAGGTGAATAAATCACGCCGGCGGGAATGGGCAAAACTGGTTGGCCACTCGGTCCATCGGGGCCCGCAAAATCTCCGCCGGGGCCGCTGTCGACGGCCCATGACCAGCGTGGCTGGAATCCCACCAGCGCCCGAAAAACTGCACTGGAGTCGGGGCGGGATTCGCGCCTCCCCCCGGGGATTCTCCGACTGGCGCAGGGTCGGACACCGGCCATAGTCTCCCTTCACGAAACTAGGGGCGGGATACTCCTGCAATTGGCGGGACGGCCCGACGCTGGCGCCAAGAATGGCCCGAGCCACTCCAGCGTCGGGCCAACCGGAAGTTGCGGAATCCTCTGCACTCTCAGGGGCTAGGCCGGCGACGAAGGGCTTGGCGCCGCGCCAACCGGCGCCGATGGGCCGGTGCGAATTGGCGCATGAGTCGAACCGCTGCCGTGGATCCCGCATGCGCAGATTGCCCGTCGTGTTCCTGCGCATGCGCAGTGGGGTTCTTCTCCAATAGGTCATGGCGGAGCCCTACAGAGGCCGACGAGGAAGGAAGTCGTGCCCCCGCGGTACAGGCCCGCCCGCAGATTGGTGGGCCCCGATCGCAGGCCCGGCCACCGTGGGCGCCTCCCTCGGGGCCGGATTCCCCCGGGCCCCCCGGAGGACTCCACTAGACCGCCTACCAGCCAGGTCCCGCCGTGTGGGACCATGTCCATTTCACGCCGGCGGGACTGGCCAGGAACTGATGGCTGCTCGGCCCATCGGGGCCTGGAGAATTGCCGGGGGGGGGGGCTGCTGCCAACGGCCCCCGCCCGGCTTGGCGTAAATCCTACCCCCGCCCAAAACCGGTGCCGGGGAATACGGCAGACGGCGTCGGAGCGGTGGGGCGGGATTCACGCCGCCCCCCGGGGATTCTCCAACCCGGCGGGGGGTCGGCGAATCCCGCCCCAAGTGTTGACGCCAGGGCAGTTCTACGACAGCAAAACTGGCGCTGCACCTGGACTGATTCAGCAACCATTGAGGGGCGCCATGTGGAACACGATCAATTCAAATGGAAATAGGTATCGGAACCACCGGGGTCGGAATTGACACTCGAGAGGTTGAGAAGCTGTAGCCGCATATTAGCACTCCCCACACACTCATCCCAGCCAACAAGATGGCACTGGAGCACACCCATCCCGTTGATGGGTTGAAGCCAGAGGGTACCTAGGATGTGTGGCCTTGGTGGTGGGGGGGGCACCCAAATGACCCATGGTGCTTGATTCACAGTGGGCAGTCTGCAGCATGCGCAGTCGCATGGCTACCTGGCAGGCTGCGACAATGGTGTTCCATGCCCGTCCACCCACGATCCACCTGCTGGTCATCCCCCGCTACTTCCCAGCCCTGGCAGAAGCCCCCTGATCTGCAGCACAACTGTCAGCACACTATGGCAATGTTAGATACCTTCCATAACCCCTCTCTCCCCCTCATCAGCCATGGGGCCTCTTTCACCTGCTGGCTGGAATGAGTGTGTGTGGGGAGTGCAGTGCTTATATGTGGCTGCAACTTGTCAGCCTCTCGAGTGCCAATCGCAACCCCAGTGAATCTGACACTGTTTTTCATTGAAATTGCTCTAATTCCACATGGCGCCAGAGCTAGCCCATTAACGGATTCTGAATTGCACGGGAGCAGCGCCGATTCTGTGATCAGAGATCACCATCGATTCAGCACTTAGTGTCAGCACTTAGTCTCTGAAACGGAGAATCCAGCTCCTGTTGTGGCTTTTATTAAAATCAACTAAAATTGGAAAAGCTTATTTTAAAAAAGAATTTAGAGTACCCAATTCATTTTTTCAAACTAAGGGACAATTTAGCTTGGCAAATCCACCTACCCTGTTGTGGGGGCGAAACCCACGCAAACACGGGGAGAATGTGCAAACTCCACACGGACAGTGACCCAGGGCAGGGATCGAACCTGGAAACTCGGCGCCGTGAGACTGCAGTGCTAACTACTGCGCCACCGTGCTGCTTCAAAAGCTTATTTTTGATGCATTGAGAAATTCTAGCAAATGGACATGATAAGCGACACAGGAATCAAAGCAAATTTCCATCTTCGTGTTCAGGTGGTGCATGCTTTTAGTCTGCTGTAAAGAACACTTCAGAAACTGATTTCATTACAAAGTGGTTACACTGGGAGATTTTAATTTTCAAAAATATTGGGAAAATGGAACACCTCAATCCTTCAAAGGCCATGGATTTCTCGAATGTATGCAGGGCAGTTTTCACAAACAACATGTTCAGAACTGACAAGGGACCAAGCAATACAGGGTTTGGTGCTAAGTGAAGAACCAGAATTACGGATAATCTTACCAAGAATGACCTGAATAGCATTGAAGTTGATGTGAGGTTCGAGAGGGGAAAAGGGCGAGCCCGAAGCCAAGGTTTCAGACTTAAGTAAAACAGATTTTGAAGGAAAGAGAAAAAGAATTGACAGAGTAAATGGAGTTGATTTTTTTAAATGGATAAAGCTACAGATAAACAGCAGAACGTATTTTGTCTGGTACAACATCAGAACATAACGCAAAGAGAATTCCAAAGACTCTCAACCAGCAAAGACATTTGTTTTTCTTCATCTCCATTTTAAATAGGTGATCCCTTATTTTTAAAAGTGACCCATAGTTATTGATTTTCCCACAAGAGGGAACATCCTCTCCACATCCACCCTGTCATTACCCCTCAGGATCTTACATGTTTCAATCAAATCACCTCTTACTTTTCTAAACCCCAATGGAGACAAGCCAAACTTATCCAACCTTTCCTCATAAAATAATCTGCCCATTCCAGGTATTAGTCCTGTAAACCTCTTTAAACTGCTTCTAACGCATTTACATCTTTCCTTAAAAAAGGAGACCAATACTGCACACAGTATTCCAGATGTAGTCTCACCAATGCCCTGTAAAGCCAGAAGCATAACCTCCTTACAATTGTATTCAATGCAATAAACAATAACATTGTACTAGCCTTTCTAATTACTTGCTATTCCTGCATAGTAGTCTTTTGAAATTCATGCACTAGGACACCCAGATCCCTCTGCATTCCAGAGCTCTGCAATCTCTCACCATTTAGATTGTATTCTTCTTTTCCATTCATCCTGCTAAAATGGACAACCTCACATTGTCCCATGTTATACTCCTTTTGTCAGATCTTTGCCCACTCACATAACCTTTCTACATGTTTTATAGCCTTCTTATGTCTCCTTCACAACATACTTTCCTACCTATGTGTCATCAGCAAATTTTGCAACCGTACCATTGGTCCCTTCATTCAAGGCATTTACATAAATTGTAAAAGGTAGAGGGCCCAGCACTTATTCCTGTGGCACGCCACTCATCATATTCTTCCAACCAGAAGAAGACCCATTTTTGCCAACTCTCTTTCCTGTTAGCTGGGCCAATCGTCAATCCATGCCGATGTTATCCCCCACACAAGATTTTATTTTCCACAATAACCTTTGATGTGGAAACTTATCAAATGCCTTCTGAAAATCTAAGTACAGTACATCCACCAGTTCCCCCTTCATGCACAGCAAGTGTTCTTGCTTCAAAGAACTCAAATAAATTGGTTAAACAATATTTCGTTTTCACAAAACGATGTTGGCTCTGCCTGATTTCCTTGAATTTATCAAAGTCCCTGCTAGAATGTCTATTATAACAGATTTTAACATTTTGGGCAGCATTCTCTGCCGGCGGGATGCTCCGTTTTACCGGCAGCCCAGGGGTTTCCTGACGGTGTGGGGCTGCCCCACAATGGGAAACCCCATTGATCGGCCGGCGTAACGGAGCATCCCACCCGTTCTTTCTAACAGACTTTAAGCTAACTGGCCTGTAATTTCCTGCTTTCTGTCCCCCTCCCTTTTTGTATAAAGGAGTTACAGAAGCTATTTTCCAATCTAATGGGACCTTGGCCAAATCTAGTGAATTTTGGAAAATTAAAAGCAACTCATCAACCATCTCACATGCCATTTCTTTTAAGACCCAAAGATGAAATTCGTATGGACCTGGGGACTTGGCAATCTGTGTTTCCAACAATTTTCTCACTACCACTTCCCTGGTGATTGTAAGTTTCTTGAGTTGCCCCCTGCCTTCCAACTTCTGATTTACAGCCATTTCTGAGATTTCATTTGTACTGCCTATAGTGAAGACGAATGCAAAATATTGGTTCAATTCATCTATCATACTTTCACATAACCACAGAATACTACAGTGCAGAAGAGGCTCTTTGACCCATCGAGTCTGCCCCGACACATGAAAGGTCCTGACCTGCCCACCTAATCCCACTTCCCAGCTCTTGACCCATAGCCTTGAATGTTATGACGTGCCATGTACTCATCCAGGTATTTTCTAAAGGGTGTGAAGCATCCCGCCTCTACCACCCTCCACGGCAGTGCATTCGAGACCGTCACCACTCTCTGGATGAAAACCTTTTTCCTCAAATCTCTCTAAAACCTCCCACCCCTCACTTTGAATTGTGTCTCCTCGTTATCAATTACTCCATTATCAATTCTCCAGACTCACTTCCTATATGACCAATGCTCACTTTGTTAACTCTTTTCTTTTTTAAATATCTTGAAACTCTTACTATCCGGCTTTATATTTCTCACTAGCTTTCTCACATATTCTAATTTTTCCCTCTTTATTAATATTTTAGTCATTCTTTGCTGTTTATCATATTCTATCCAACCTTTTGACCTCCCCCAATCTATGCACAATTATATGCGCTTTCTTTAAGTTTGATACTATCTGCAAATCTTAGTTGCCGAGGATGGCGGGTCCTCCTCTTGGCATTTTCCTTTCTAGTTGGGATGTATCTATTCTGTATATTCTGAAATATTCCCTTTAATGTTTCCCACTGCATCTCTATCAACCTATCCCTTAATCTAACTTGCCAGACCATCTTCACTAGCTTTGCTTTCACACCCTTATAACTTGTTCTCATCCAATCTTAAAATACTAGTCTTAGACTCACTCTTCTCTTCCTCAAACCGCATGTAAAATTCAATCATATTATGATTATTGCTGCCTAGGGTACCTATGGGGACATTCATTAATCTTATTTCATTGCCCAAACCACTTATGGTTTCCTGAACTTGGGTCGTCTTTCTCTATTGTACTGATGTCATCTTTAAATAGAGCCACCCATTTACCTTTCCTATCTTTCCTTAATGTCACATACCTGTGGTGATCTTTGTGAGGGGTTTCCAGGATGGAAGGCGTAGTGATCACAAAGATACACAAAGTTCTTTTGAAGAACTAAACTAATTTTATTAACACCACTAAATTTGAGTTTGACACTTATTCTGAATGGAAACATACATTAAATTACACTCACTAACACTATCTCTATCTACTAACTATAACAATTATATCTAACTAACTCTGCAATACAGTGTGAATCTTTTCTTTGTCAGCTCCAGTCTAATCTCCTCAGTTTAAGAGCCAG
This sequence comes from Scyliorhinus torazame, assembly GCF_047496885.1. Lineage (NCBI taxonomy): Eukaryota > Metazoa > Chordata > Chondrichthyes > Carcharhiniformes > Scyliorhinidae > Scyliorhinus > Scyliorhinus torazame. The sequence goes on along the minus strand of NC_092719.1, from coordinate 123,535,455 downwards.
TGCAATTTATAGTACTGTTTCTTAACTCCCTCTAGTGGCTAGGCTTAACATATCATTAACTCTTCACATGCTGTCCATTTGTATAATGTCACAATACCCTTTAATATTCAGGTCCCAATCTACATAATCCTGTAGCCATGTCTCTGTAATGACTATTAGATCATACTTATTTATCTTATTGTACTGATCAGTTCATCTGTTTTGTTTTGAATGCTACGTTCATTCAGACACAGAGCCTTAAGTTTTGTCCTTTTAGTATTTTTGCAACCTTTACCTTAACCTGCTAATTTAATCTTAGATTTTTGCTCTTCCCATCCTGTCATGGTCTGTTTATTATTTCCCATATTAATATCTTTCTCTCTTGACTTGTTTGTACTCTTTGGTTTACCGCATCTCCCCACATTTGATCCCTTGCCCCACTATTTAGGTTGAAACCCTCTCTATTTCCCCAGTTATGTGGTTCACAATACATGGTTCAGGTGTAGATAGTTCCAACAGTACAGCCCCCATTTTCCCCAGTATTGGTGCCAGTGCCCCATAACCCAGAACCCACTCCTCTACCAGTCTGAGCCATGCATTTGAACCACAGAATTCCTACAGCAGGAGGAAGCCATTCGTCCCATTGAGTCTGCACCAACCCTCTGAAAGAGCACCCGACATAGGCCCAATCCCTATAACCCCACCTAACCTACACATCTTTGTAAAATAAGAGGCAATTTAGCATGGCCAATCCACCATACCTGCACATATTTGGACTGTGGGAGGAAACCGCAGCACTCTGAGGAAACCCACACAGACACGGGGAGAATGTGCAAACTCCACACATACAGTCACCCAAGGCTGAAATCGAACCCAGGTGCCTGGCACTGTGAGGCATCAATGCTAACAACTGTGCTCGCATTCATCGCTCAAATTATTTGCCCTATACCAATTTGTAAGTGGCCCAGGTAATAATTCAGAGTTTATTATCTCAAGGTTCTGCTTCTTAATTTGGTGCCTAGCTCCTCATACTGACCAAACATAATCTCCTTCCTTGTCTTGCCTTTGTCTTTGGTACCTATATGGACCATGAGCCCTGGATCCACCCCCTCCCCCTGTCAGTTTCTCTCCAGCCCGGAGCAGATGTCCCAATCACTGGCACCGGGCAGGCAACCCAACAGTCTGAACTCTGGCTCTGCTGCAGAGAACAGTGTCAATCTCCCTCATTACATAGTCCCCTACTCACACTACATTCCTTTTTGCTCCCCTTGCTGGAACGGCTTCCTGTATTGGCCATAGCCAATCTGCGTTTCTAGCCTGCAGGCCTCTCTTTCATCCACAGAGGTTTGTGGACAAAATAATAATATAGTAGTGTTTTGGACAATCACCAATGACTTCCAAGTTAAATGCTTATCGATTTCTATTGGCTCTTCATCGGTTTGGTGGGGTGTCTAGAGTATCTTTTTACTGCTATTTAAAGGTGGTAAAGTGCATGGGGAATGGTATTACATGTGACAAAATCCTTCGTTCCAAGTTCAATGGCTCTGGTAGAACTCTTTACTCCCAGTCATGGATGCTGTAGCTACCATCCCTCTTGGCCTGCAGATTGAACAGAAGCTACTGACCGAGACGGGAGGAGTAAGGAGAGGAAACCTCACCACGAAGCCATATCCACCAGGGTCTTCTGAGATCATTTTTCCTTCCTGAACCTAAGCCATGAATAGTGTGCACCACATCTCCCTTTCATGAAGAAGGTTCTCACTGAATTTCCAGTGCCCTAGCCAATATGCACATAAGGAGAGCCATGCTGCCACACAGTAGGTCATCGACCAGGCCACTGAGGTGTTCAACTGATGCTTCCACTGTTGGACCATACTGGAAGACTGTATTAGTCTTCAGAGCATGTGTCACGATGCACTCGGATCTGTTGCTTCCTGCTATTGCAAACTAACTCTATCCAACAGACCATCCAATATTCCACATAAAAGCCAACTAATCACTCTTGTTCCTTCCTTTAGTGCTTTTGCCTATCCTCATGCTCCTGTGTGGGGTGGTTAGCTCAATTGGCGAGCGAGTTGTCCAGTAAAACGCTGACAGCACGGTTTTGATTCTAGCTCCAGCTGAAGTGCACTTGGGACATCCCCATCCCCATCCCCGAGTGTGGAAGGCAATGACAAAGCACCACTGACAAAAATGGCCGAGGATGAGCATCAGCAGAGGATGAGCCAAGAGGCCTTCCTTCAGACAGAGCACACTTGAAATGACACAATGGCTCCTGAACAGCGTGGCCCCAATAACTGCAGCATGGCTGGCGGAAGGCTTCTGACTTTCAGTGAGGGGAGAGGGGGTGGGGCGAGGGGGGACTGGGATGACCTTGGGAGGACAGCTTAGAGCAGCACTTACCCTGGCATGCCCAACTTCAGGACTGTATCACATCAGCACAGGCAACAGATATGTGAAGCTGGATGATGGTTGGAGTCCACAAGTGTTCTCTTGGAATGGGTTGCAACTTCCACATTGGAAAACATGGGCCACAAGCTCTATGTGCAGCCCAGAGCAAGGTTGGCGTTGGATGTCTCCCTGCTCATTGTCAGTGGCAGTAGGCTTGCTGGCAAGCCTGACAATGCACCAAGCATTTCATTGTACAAAACCATCAACATTTATTTTTATACACTGCCCCATTGAATTCCTCGTCGCAGAAATCACAGGCAACCTCAGAGCTGGCAACGTGATCTCCATACCCCCTTTTTGGGCCTACCCAAATTCATGCCCCAAAGTCTCCACTTGTACAGCTGAGCAACAATGATCAATCACAAAATGTTGGTAAAAGACAGTACCAAGGTGAAAGAAAATGCATGTGGAAATACAGGTAAAAGCAGAAAACCAGCTGTGAGAGCTATTAAAATCAACAAACAGATACTAAAAAGCTAATGAAGGGCTAAAATGGAATCTGAATAAACTTGCAAGAGTTTCCAAAGCAATCCACTGATATTTTTTAATAAATATTATTAAAGAGTAGAAAAAGAGAATGTGGATCTTTGGATGATGGATACAGGTGAGGTTAAAATGGGCAACAAGAAAATGTCACAGTGTACGGGAATCTTGAACTAAGCCACTGGGAGAAGCTTTGTGGATTTAAAAAGTTTTTCAAAACATTAACTGAACAAAATGATGAAACTCAGGATGAAGAAATATCCGGACACTATGGTTTACACTGTAGAGTATTGAAGGAAAACAAGAAATTCCATGTCATAATTTTCCAAAGCTCTAAATTAAAGAATTGTGTTATGAAGTGGAAAATTGAAAATGTCACTCCGTTACTTGAGTTGGGAGGGCAGGAGGAATTGGGTAACTGCAGACCTGTCAGTTTAAAATATTAATAAGATATTAATAGAAAAAGACAGGGTAGATAAAAATGGCACAGTGGCGAGCACTGCTACCTCACAGCCTCAAAAACCCGGGTTTAATTCCTTGCTTGGGTGACTGCCTGTGTGGAGTTTGCACTTTCTTCCCATGTCTGCATGGGTTTCCTTCAGTTGCTCCGGTTTCCTCCCACAGTCCATAGATGTGCAGGTTAGGTGGATTGGCCATGTCAAAATTGCTCCTTAAGTTTCCAGTGATGTACAGGTCAGTTTATTGGGATTCATAGAATTTATAGTGCAGAAGGTGGCCACTCGGCCCATCGAGTCTGCACCGGCCCTTACAAAGGGCACCCTACTCAAGCCCACATCTCTACCATATCCCTGTAACCCAGCAACCCCCATTTAACCTTTCTGGACACTAAGGGCAATTTAGCATGGATTAGGCAGGGGAATGGGCTCAAGTGGGGTGCTCTTTCAGAGGGCTGGTGCAGACTCAATGGATAGAATGGCCTCCTCCTGCACTGTAGGAATTATATGGTTCCATGATTCTTTTCCCACTAATTGGAACTCTCCCACAACAGCAGTTGACGCTAGAAGAGTTATTAATTTAAAATCTGAGGTGCATAGATTTTGGTTAAGCAATGATATTCAGGGATACGGGTCAAAGGCAGGTATATGGGGCGGGATTCTCTGATCCTGAGGCTAAGTGTTCACGCCGTCGGAAACGCCGTCGCGTTTCTTGACGGCGTCAACACGGCCTCAGGATCTGCAATTCTGGCCCCTACAGGGGGCCAGCACGGCACTGGAACGGCCCATGCTGCTCCCGCTGCTGAACCTGGAGTGAACTGGGCGCCGCGGGGTCCGCGCATGTGCAGTGGGGCCGGCGCCAACCCACGCATGCGCATGTGGCACCGGCGCCAACGCGCGCATGCGCAGTGGCTCCCTTCTCCGCGCCGGCCCCGACGCAACATGGCGCAGGGCTACAGGGGCCGGTGCGGAAGAAAGGAGGCCCCCAGCCAGAGGGGCCGACCCGTCGATTGGTGGGCCCCGACCGCGGGCCAGGCGACATCGGAGGCCCCCTCCCAGGCTGCCCCCCGACCCTTCCACACCGAGTTCCCGCCGGCTGAGAGCAGGTGTGAACGGCGCCGGTGGGATTCGTTTTTTTTGACACAGCCGTTTGGCCCATCCCGGGCCGAGAATCGCCGGGGGGTGGGGGGGCCAGTAGAGCGGTCCCCAGCCGGCGCCGCGCCGGCACCAATGATGCTGATTCTGCGCTCTGCGGAGAATCGCGTCCCAGCGTCGGGGCAATGTGGCCCGATTCGCACCGGTCGCGGAGATTCTCCGTCCCGGCCCCGGCTGAGAGAATCCCGCCCATGGAGTTCGGCCACAGATCAGCCATGATCTCATTGAATGGTGGGACTGGTTCAAGGGGCTGAATGGCTTACTCCTGTTCCTATGCAAACATCAACTGTAGTGAAGCAACTGGAACCTTCTATCAGAGGCAGAGCAAATGTGCACTTGGAAAAATGAGAGTCGTGAGCAAGATGGAGATAAGCATTCTTCTGTCAGGAGAGCTGGCCTCTGGTAGACTTTCGCAAACAACATAATAGTTACATAAACAGCAAAGGATGTGCTTGCCTTTACTGCCAGAGTGTGAAGTGTGGCCTGGCTGTATTGCAGAGGGGGGATATTAGGCAGGAAGGATTGCAAGTCCCTCAGCAGAATCACCCGGTCCTCATCTATTTGTTTGAATGCTCGGTAAATTGGTCAGGCTCTGCCCTGCCCAGCTTACCCTCTCTGGACTCCAGACAGGAAATGCTTCATATCCAGGTGATATGAAAAACAAATCGTGTGGTTTCATGCAGAAGATTGAAGCTCAAATATATTGCCTCAGTTGGGGAAACAAAATATCCTGCATTTGGAAAAAAATAAGTGAACTTCAAAATGGCTAAAGAAATATCCATGCTTTTTGCACTTCCTCTTTCTCTCAGTTCCCTTCACTGGAAGGTAATGGGAATTTCTTTCTCAAATGCAATTCTATCAGCAATCCAATTACCCAAAGGAAGGACTCAATGCGTAAAACGTCTTGACCTGTCTGTGAGAAATGTAGTGATTTGTACCACACGACATTAACTCTGCCGTACAATGAACAAATATCTCACAAATTACCAGACCTTCATAGCACAATAAGTGCGTTCTTAAACTGCCTTTACCATTGCTACCTCATCAGCGAACGTATCAGACAACTGAATAGACCAAATTGCATTCCTTGCCATTGTGATCAATGGTGTCAATAGTGCTTTAAGGGCCTTTTCTGCTCACCTCTTGTCAGAAGCAGCTGGGCTCCTGAAGAAATAATGCCACATTCTCTCCATTTATAGCTCTAGCCTCCTTTATTTAAAGTAGGAGGCAGACAAGTGAGAATATTGTCCTTCTCATGTGGGTTTGGTCTTACCAAACGTTCATGGGGTTAATTCTGGTCTCCCGACAGGGGCCTGAAGGGAGGATGGCAGGGGAATGAGCAATGGCCACCTGGAGTCTGCCATAAAGTGACATGGTTTCCAGGTCACCACGTACTTGCAAATAAATGGTCAGCACAAAACACATACTCCCATGGGGAACTCTCTTCAGAGAGCTGGCAAGCACTCAAAAGGCTGAATGGTCTCATTATGTGCCTGAAACCATGCTGTGATTCTACACTTACATGATAGGGGGCACTGTTACAGGTTCTCTACAACATACAGCAGTTTAAAGGAGCGTGGATGGTTGAGCTGAGATTCATTGGCTGTGAATGCCGAGGTTAGGGCAAGTGCTTTAAAAATTCAAGATTATTTTTCATTCTTTTCTTTTGCAAGCTGAAGACCAACGGCTGCACTATTTTGAAACCAAACACCGATCGCAGTGTCAAACTGAACTTGAATCATACTATTATCAAAATGATTCTAATTTTAGTCTTTAGTTTACTTTTAATCTTTATCGTCACAACTAGGCTTACATTAACACTGCAATGAAGGTTCTGTGAAAAGCCCCTAATCGCCACATTCCGGCGCCTGTTCGGGTACAAACAGAGGGAGAATTCAGAATGCCCGAATTACCTAACAACAAGTCTTTCGGGACTTGTGGGAGGAAACCAGAGCACCCGGAAGAAACCCACGCAGACACAGGGAGAACGGGCAGACTCCGCACAGACAGTGACCCAAGCCGTGATCGAATTTGGGCCCATGGCACTGTGAAGCAACGACAGCTTTATCAGTCCAAACTAGCACACTGAAGGCAAAATCAGGACTTGCCGTGTTGAATTTGAGTTTACTTTAAGTTTGGGATCGCACCAATTGCACCTGACCCCTTTTCTATGGTAAATGTGATTGGTTCATTGCGATATACCTACAAACATAGCACCTAGATTGCCAGGCTTTCCCAATGTTATGGGCCAGGGTGTAGAAAACTCAGAAGTATACCATGGAGTTCACCTGACCTACAACTGTTTATAGATTTTGGTTACAATGAGTACAAGGACCTGTCTTACAGGTGTTAGTCAACAGAGGGCTTAAGCACTTTTAATCAAAAAACAGCTTTATTCTACGAATTCAGTTAACATTTTTATAAATAAGCATAGTTAGCAACTACAAACATAAATACCCCACACAGCTACAGTACTCTACAGCTACAGTACTCTATGTATAACCCTTAATAAATTCCCCCTTTAAGCTGTTCCAATTTAGTAACAAGATCCTATAAACTAGAAACCCCTTTTCAAAGGTGTGGCCCAACATATGGCACTCAGGCTGTCTTTAAGACCAGCATATAGATACTCTTGTTTCCTTTCCAAAACAGCAGGTTTGAATTCCTTCCAGAAAGCAGTTATCTCTTTTAAGTTATCAAGTAATCTGGTAACAGCTTTTAAAATTAGGGTGGAGAGACAGGACAAGACTTCTCTGACTGAATCCAGCAACCAAATGTGAAAACAAAAGCAAAGCTCAGAGCCACAGACAAACCCCAAACCAAAGCGAAAGTAAAACTCAGAGCCACAGCCCAGCTCCACCCACACAATGACATCACTGAAGCCATGTGATAAGACAAACCATTTCTTAAAGGGACACTCCCATGACACCAAGTCCTGCCAGCAAGGGACTTGGAGATCTGACCCCATTTCTTCATCATTACTAGTCAAAACCCTACCAACTCTCAGTCCAACAACACTGAGCAAATACCTTCATCACAAGGACTGCAATGGGTTAAAAAGGTTGCTCACCTTCATCTTCTCAAGGGAAACAAGGAACAGACAATAATGCCTGCCTTGCGAGTGAACCTCCATATCCCAAGAGTGATTTTATTTTACCTCAGACGACTGTGATAGTTTGCTTCTGGACCAAACTGCTCAAGGTCCCCACTCCGTTTTGTTTAAACAGTTTTCTGGAGATACTGAATAGCTCAAAATTGATGAGAACATAACTAAGACCACATATAACAGGTGACTGAGCAAACTTCACTGCCCCTAAATCAATTTTATAGATGTTACAAATCAGAAATCCTATTAAAACTGTGCAATCTTTGAACATTGTCCACATTGGCATTAGATTACTACATGCATCAGAAATTAGTTTCATGTGTTCTATTCTTCTGGAGCATCATCTTACAAAGCGAGGCCAAAAAGGGTTAGAATTAAATTGGGAGTTAATTAATATGGCCACCGAGTGGCCCATAATTTTTATAATAATATTTCCAAACTGTTTTAAAAGAAATGAACCCGAGATCATTCAGTGACAGGTATTCAAAAACAGCACTGAAGATGTTTCAGTGGATAAAGGCACGAGCTGATCTCGCACTAAAATAGGTCAGCTGAATACAGATAGACTTGGACTGGATTCCTGAATTAGTTGATAACCTCCTGAGCAAAAATAAATACCGTTCTAATTGTTCTCCCTGTGCACTGAGGGGAAACAAATCCGCTAATAACATTTTTAAAAATTTATTTACAGGATGTGGGCATCGCTGCTTAGGCCAGCATTTTATTGCCCATCCCTAGTTGCCCTTCAGAAGGTGGTGGTGAGCTGCCTTCTTGAACCATTGCAGTCCCTGAGGTGTAGGTACACCCACTCTGCTGTTTGGGAGGGAATTCCAGGATTTTGCCCCAGCGACAGTGAAGAAACGGCGATATATTTACATCAGGCGATATATATATCAGGGTGGTGAGTGACTTTGAGGGAAACCTCCAGGTGGCGGCGTTCACAGATGTCTTCTGCTCTTGTCCTTCTGGAGGGTAGCAGTCGTGAGTTTGGAAGGTATGGTCTAAGGAACCTTTGTGAGTTCCTGCATGCGCTGAACCGCCAGCATGTTTCCTGCGCATGCGCAGGGGCTTTCTTCTCCGTGCCGGCCATGGCGGAGCCTTACAAGGGCCAGCGCGGAGGGAAAGAGTGCCCCCACGGCACAGGCCCGCCCGCAGATCGGTGGGCCCCGATCGCGGGCCAGGCCACCGTCAGGTCTCCCCCAGGACCGGATCCCCCCGCGCCCCCCCCCCCCCCCCATCCAGGACTCTGCTCGCCGCCCTCCAAGCCAGGTCCCGCCGGGATGGATCATGTCCATTTCACGCCGGCGGGACTGGCCGAAAACGGGCGGCCACTCAGCCCATTGGGGCCTGGAGAATTGCCGGGGGGGGTGCGCTGCCAACGTCCCCCCAACCGGCGCGGCGTGATCCATGCCCCCGTCCGAAAACTGGCGTTGGAGAATTCGGCAGCCGGCGTCGGAGTGGCGGGACGGGATTCACTCCGCCTCCCGGCGATTCTCCGACCCGGCGGGGAGTCGGAGAATCCCGCCCCACACCTTTAGAATATATTTTGGCCTTTGAGGGAGTGCAACATAGTTTACAAAAATGATACCTGGACTTCAGGGGTTAATCTATGAGGGAGATTATACAAATTAGGGTTTTTTTTTCTCTAGAAAGTGATCTAAAAGTCTTCAAGATAGTAACAGAAAAAGACAGAGTAGACAAAGATAAACTGTTTCAACTGTTTGGAGATTCTAAAACGAGGGGACATAGTCTAAAAATTAGGGCCAGACAATTCAGGAGAGATGTTAGGAAGTGCTTATTCATTCAGAGTGGTAGAGGTTTGGAACTCACTTCCACAAGTGGCAATTGATGCAGTATCAGTTGTTAACTTTAAATCGGAGACAGGTACGTTTTTGTTCAGCAAAGGTATTCAGGGACATGGGCCAAAGGCAGGTATATGGAATTAGGCCACAGATGAGCAATGATCTCAATGAATGGTGGAGAGGGCTCGAGGGGCTGAATAGCTGACCCCTGTTACTGCGTCCAGAGGGACGATCCTTTAAAACAGGGATGAGGAGGAATTTCTTCAGCCAGAGGGTGGTGAATCTGTGGAACCCTTTGCCGCAGAAGGCTGTGGAGGCCAAATCACCAAGTGTCTTTAAGACAGAGATAGATAGGTTCTTGATTAATAAGGGGATCACGAGTTATGGGGAGAAGTCAGGAGAATGGGGGTGAAAAATATCAGCCATGATTGAATGGTGGAGCAGACCTGATGGGCTGATTGGGCAAATTCTGCTCCTATGTCTTATGGTCGTATGTTACTATACTTGTACTCCCAGTAGCCAGGTCTGTCTGAAAAGTTGGTTCTTCCTGGGATATTAATCTGAACAGAGGTGTCCTGAAAGGTTCTCTCTCCAAAGATTCTGCACAGAGAAAAGCAGGTAGAAATCTGGTTGTTAACTTTATTCATGAGTGATACTTGGAAAATATTGGTTTGCTTAATTGGAATACAGAGGCAGGTTTAGAAAGTTAAAGTTTCTCCTTTTACTTAAGAACTGTTGTAACTGTTAACTGTAAAGCTATTTCTCTGTTGTTATTGTGATTAATTCTGGGTTTAGTTTAAAATTTGTTTCAACATAAAAGATGGCTATTGGTCAATGTTATCAATCCTGTTGTGCAGTAATATTTCCTCACAGTTTTACAAATTGCAAAAGGCTGAATTTTTATCCAAGATCTTAACACTCTGGATCAGTGGTTTGAAAACTTTACTGATTGCATGCCAACTCCCAAATCTAACAGCTGTGGCCGTGTACCCTGCCAGAACAGGTTTCATATTTTAATCTCTTTAATGCCCAAGCATTGTACATAATGTACAAATTATAATGCATGTATACTATTTAAATCATGCCTTAATAATACCACTTACAATTAGTGTGATGAATTAGATTGGTTGTTCAAGCATTGACACATAATGGGCGGGATTCTCTGTTCAGGAGACTATGTTCTCCTGTCGCATCTTAATTGCTCATGATTTGCGCTTCAGGAAGCTGTTCTCTACCCCTTGCTGTGCAAATTCATGCATGGTGAGGACTACAAGCAATTTTCAAAGGATTCCCGAGGGAGTCCCACCATCAAGATGCCATTTTGAGTGGGTGGCCAGACAATAGGGTCCCGCGGCACTCCCCCTGGCATTGCTGAGCAGGACTTTGGGGCATTGTCCCCTTGGCCCATGGGGAGGTCCACAATTTCAGGTCCACACTGGGAATACCTGTTGCAACCTGCGCCCACGTGATTCCCGAACCAGAGAATCGCGAGGGCCCAAAGAATACGGTGCCCATCCCGCTAAGTGGATACAAATGGGGTCATTAAGACCCGTTTGCATCCAGTCGCATCTCCCCGCGAACCTCAATCCACCACCAGCAAGGTGCTAGAGCATCGCAAATTTTACCCCTGGCACCCGATTTTCCACCGCATCGGGAACCCCCTATAGGCAGTGGGCAACAGACAATCCCACCCCATGTTTGAATGATAGGTAGTGACTGGTGTCATAAATTGCTTTCAACACATTGACTCCATTCTCTCCCAACCAGTCTCTGCTCCTTTAAAAGTCTTCTTAAACCCATCTTTTTGGCCAGTTTATGGCTTTTATTGTGGACAACTTAACATTTGTAAAATCCCTTGGGATGTTTTTATTTTCATTAAAGGTGCTATGTGAATGCAAGCTTTTGTTGCATTTTGCTATTTTGGTTATTGTATTGTATTTGCACACAACTCAATTGAACATATTTTTTCATCAAGCCATCATCCCTCTAAATTCTGGTGCCATCACACACACATTTGTATAAACTGTAAATGAAATATTTCATTAATGAAGTTTTCAATGATGTGTGAATTTTTGATTTGGTGATACCAGAAGTGTGAAAACTGAATTTCTTACCTAAGTTAGTGGAGTTTTCAGAGTCTCCTGCTGTGCAGAACATAGTACTATGAAACGTTCAACCGAGCTGACTCTACCTAGAGCTCTTTCATAACAATTTATCAACTTGATCTCAGAGTAACCGAGCTTCTTTCAGGATGCAAATACGTTACACCAGGGTGAACCTAGCACTCCTCCTTCGCTGCTAAAATCAACCCAGAGCTCATGGTCAGAGGTTGAGGTCCTAAACCTGCAGCGGGTGACCCCTTTACTTCTCCTGCCCCTTGAAGTCCATCTCCAACCAGGATTTCTGCAAGCTCAGGGTACTGTCAGCAGGCAATGGGTGTCTCGCCTCTCCAGGCTAAAGGCCAGGTACGTGCGAGTGATGCTCTCCTTCTCCTGGATGGTACATTGCTCCAGGTAGCCCAACCAGCTCAAAGCAGTTGGAAAGAGGACACCTCCAAACGACGACAGGAAGTTCGGAGGATTTTCTGGTGCCCATATGGCATAGAGAGCAGTCCCGAGGAGAAAGCAGTCACTAGGGATAAGCATACCAGCCTATCTCTGGCCATACCACATGCTCTTGGAGACAGAGCAATAATATGGATGTGAAATGTGCCAATAATCCATTCTAACATTGTAGCTCTTTGTGGTAGTATGTATTGGGGGTCATGTGGGACTGGAAACCCTAATGTCATTGGCTGACAGATCCCGGGTCCTGGTTGGCCGTTGACCTCAAGCTCCACCCTGAAGGCGAAGTATAAGAAGCCGGTGTCTTCCCCCGCAGGCCAGTTTACTATCGAGCTGCTGGGGAACAGACACGCTTAATAAAGCCTCATCGACTACACTATATTCGTCTCATGATAATGCACAGCGGGGCAAAATTAAAAATGACAAGATCTTAAGGTGGAGGATCGAGCTCTCCACCTTCAACTATGAGATCTTGTACCGGCCCGGAAAGCTGAACGAGCCGTCCGATGCCCTATCCCGCGGCACATGTGCCAACGCACAAATTGACCGCCTCCAAACCCGCCACGAGGACCACTGCCACCCGGGGGTCACTCGGTTTTACCACTTCATCAAGTCCCGCAATCTCCCATACTCTTTAGAAGAGGTCCGTACAGTCACAAGGGACTGCCACATCTGCGCGGAATGCAAGCCGCATTTTTTCAGGCCAGATGGAGCGCACCTGATTAAGGCTTCCCGCCCCTTTGAACGCCTCAGTCTCGATTTCAAAGGGCCCCTCCCCTCCACCGACCGCAACGCATACTCCCGCTTCCCTTTGGCCATTCCCTGCTCCGACATGACCGCGGCCACAGTCATTAAAGCCCTGAACAGCATCTTCACACTGTTCGGTTACCCCGCATACGTCCACAGCGACAGGGGGTCCTCTTTCATGAATGACGAGCTGCGCCAGTTCCTGCTCAGCAAGGGCATAGCCTCAAGCAGGACGACCAGCTACAACCCCCGGGGGAACGGGCAAGTAGAAAGGGAAAACGGCACGGTCTGGAAGGCCGTCCTACTGGCCCTACGGTCCAGGGATCTCCCAGTTTCACGGTGGCAGGAGGTCCTCCCGGACGCTCTCCATTCCATCTGGTCGTTATTATGTACAAGCACTAATCAAACGCCCCACGAGCGTCTCCTTGTCTTCCCTAGGAGGTCCTCCTCTGGAACGTCGCTGCCGACCTGGCTGGCGGCCCCAGGACCCATCCTGCTCCGAAAGCATGTGCGGGCACATAAGGCGGACCCGTTGGTCGAAAGGGTTCACCTCCTCCATGCAAACCCCCAGTACGCCTACGTGGAGTACCCCGACGGCCGACAGGGCACGGTCTCCCTGCGGGATCTGGCGCCCGCCGGCACCACGCACACCCCCCCGACACCATCAACCCAACCGCCCCCCCTTCCTGCCACCGCCGCACCCCGCGACCGCCCCCTTCCCAGGAGGATCAGTCTACCCTCCCCTTTGCACCGACAGCTGAAACCGTACGGCTCCTGGAGGCGACAACACTGGTACAAGCACCACCACCACCGCCGGGGCCGAGGCGATCGACACGGACGACCAGACCGCCCAACCGACTCGTGGCGTCGATGTAAAACAAAGATGGACTGTTCAAAGAACATTTTGTTTTTTTCCTATACCCTCTGTAAATAGTTGCAACAGGACGAAACTGTCCAATACTGTACTACCATGTGAATGTTCTATCCTCCCAGGACCAGCCCTGTAAACCCTTACCACCATACGAAGCATCACCCCGCTGTGTTCATTTTTGACAAGGGGTGAATGTGGTAGTATGTATTGGGGGTCATGTGGGACTGGAAGCCCTAATGTCATTGGCTGACAGATCCCGGGTCCTGGTTGGCCGTTGACCTCAAGCTCCGCCCTGAAGGCGAAGTATAAGAAGCCGGTGTCTTCCCCCGCAGGCCAGTTTACTATCGAGCTGCTGGGGAACAGACACGCTTAATAAAGCCTCATCGACTTCACTATATTCGTCTCATGGAGTCTTTGTGCGCTACACTCTTTACACTCTAAAACTCTTAAGTGCTCTTCCTGTTGATTCTCTTATTTCCCCATTCTTTATTTTTGCTATTATTATTTGTGATCCATGTATGCTTATTCGATATCGATCTTTAAGTTAAGCAGCAGAGAGAATGAGGAATTATTGGGATGGTACGTTGGCACAGTGGTTAGCACTGCTGCCTCACAGTCCCGGGTCCTGGGTTCAATTCCAGCCTCGGGTGACTGCCTGTGTGGAGCTTGAACTTTCTCCCTGTGTCTGCGTGGGTTTCCTCCGGGTGGTCCAGTGTCCTCCCACAGTCCAAAGATGTGCAGGTTAGGTGGATTGGCTATGCTAAGTAGCCCCTTAGTTTCCAAAAGGTTAGGTGGGTTTACTGGGTCACGGGAAAGGCGTGGGCTTAAGTAGGGCGCTCTTACTAAGGGCCGGTGCAAACTCGATGGGCTGAATGACCTCCTTCTGCACTGTAAATTCTATGATTACTATGATCTGTGAGTGTATGGTGCTGCTATCTTTGGACAGCAGAACCCTGACTTTGTGGCACCCGAGGGATTGGGCGGGACTCAATCTGCATGATTGGCTGGTGGCCAATAAGGCTGTTTTCTACCCGGTAACATGTCATAAATGGGTTCTGCCTGAGTGGGATGATTTCCAGGGACCCAGGGAAAGCAGAGTTGTGACCTGGACACTGTCTCCCTCTGTCTCTCTCTCTCTATCGGAAATCTTACAGTGAAGGGAGGTTTACTTAATGACAATCGTCTGAAAGAAAGACTCGTTTTCCTTTTTCTTTTTCATTATATTCACCCCTCTCCTCATCTCTGTGTTCGTGTGTGTGTGTATATAGAGAGTGGGGCAAGTTAAGGTGGGGGATGAGGAATTAGATAATAGTTAACCAGTTGTATTTGCTGCATATTTCATTATAGTTCTTGTCATAAAAAATAATTGTGTTCAAACTTACAAACCTGGTGACTATAATTATCGAGCAGCCAACAGCCAAAGACTTTGATTATTTTTTCGAAGAATTGTTTATTAATTCAATTGCGTTGGGACTCTGGGTCAAGGGGGGCTGAAATTGATTGTGCTGTAGCCCAGGGTGTCATAAGATTCTCACTGAAGAAATAATGAATTAATAGGAAAAATGGCTAATTTGTTTGCAATAAACACAAAATCAACAGGCATGGCTCCCAAACCGGAGTGACACGTGAACAACAGTTTACGAATGTCTACTCTGGACTGAAGATTTAGCCACGTTATCCAATTCAACAAAAAAGGGTCTCGTCTTACATTCTGTCATCTGTTAATATTATTATGCGTTTTAAAATAAAAGATTTCCCAGGGTGGTTGCAGAAAATCAACCATTGCTTGAATTCATTGTGAGACAATCCCTGAAAAACCTTCTTCAATCATCAGTCTGGGATGTTGCTTGCACTTGTCACTGAAGACCTTGTCGGTGTGTAACCATGTGTGTAAATGTGTAAGAGAGAGAGAGAGAGAGAGAGATGTATGTGCACACGTGTGAGGATGAATGTCCATGTGAGAGTGAGGATGTGTGCGTGTGTGTCTGAAAGATGAGTGTGTGTGAGAGACGATGGTGTGTGTGTGAGAGGATGGGCACGTCTGTGTGTGTGAGGATGAGTGTTTGTGTGTGTGCGTGGTGAGAGGATAGCTGCGTGAGGATGGGTGTGTGAGGGAGGATGTGTGTGTGCGTGTGAGAGGACGGGTGCATGTGCGTGTGTGAGGATGGGTGTGTGCATGAGAGACAATGAGTGTGTGTGTGTGTGTGTGTGTGAGGATGGGTGTGTGAGAGGATGGGTGTGTGTGAGGATGGGTGTGTGTGAGGATGGGTGTGTGAGAGAGGATATGTGTGTGTGTGAGGATGGGTGTGTGAGAGAGGATGGGTGTGTGTGAGGATGGGTGTGTGTGAGAGGATGGGTGTGTGAGAGAGGATGTGTGTGTGTGAGGATGGGTGTGTGTGAGGATGGGTGTGTGTGAGGATGGGTGTGTGTGAGAGGATGGGTGTGTGAGAGAGGATGTGTGTGTGTGAGGATGGGTGTGTGTGAGAGGATGGGTGTGTGAGAGAGGATGTGTGTATGTGTGAGGATGTGTGTGTGTGAGGATGGGTGTGTGTGTGAGGATGAGTGTGTGAGAGAGGATGTGTGTGTGTGTGAGGATGGGTGTGTGTGAGGATGGGTGTGTGAGAGAGGATATGTGTGTGTGTGAGGATGGGTGTGTGTGAGGATGGGTGTGTGTGAGAGGATGGGTGTGTGAGAGAGGATGTGTGTGTGTGTGAGGATGTGTGTGTGTGAGGATGGGTGTGTGTGTGAGGATGAGTGTGTGTGTGTGTGTGTGAGGATGGGTGTGTGAGAGAGGATGTGTGTGTGTGAGGATGGGTGTGTGTGAGGATGGGTGTGTGTGAGGATGGGTGTGTGAGAGAGGATGGGTGTGTGAGAGAGGATGTGTGTGTGTGAGGATGGGTGTGTGTGAGGATGGGTGTGTGTGAGGATGGGTGTGTGTGTGAGGATGGGTGTGTGTGAGGATGGGTGTGTGTGAGAGGATGGGTGTGTGAGAGAGGATGTGTGTGTGTGTGTGTGAGGATGGGTGTGTGTGAGAGGATGGGTGTGTGAGAGAGGATGTGTGTGTGTGAGGATGGGTGTGTGTGAGGATGGGTGTGTGTGTGAGGATGGGTGTGTGTGAGGATGGGTGTGTGTGAGGATGGGTGTGTGTGTGCGGATGGGTGTGTGTGAGGATGGGTGTGTGTGAGGATGGGTGTGTGAGAGAGGATATGTGTGTGTGTGAGGATGGGTGTGTGTGAGGATGGGTGTGTGAGAGGATGGGTGTGTGTGTGAGGATGGGTGTGTGTGAGGATGGGTGTGTGTGAGAGGATGTGTGTGTGTGAGGATGGGTGTGTGTGAGGATGGGTGTGTGAGAGAGGATGTGTGTGTGTGAGGATGGGTGTGTGAGAGAGGATGTGTGTGTGTGAGGATGGGTGTGTGTGAGGATGGGTGTGTGAGAGAGGATGTGTGTGTGAGAGGATGGGTGTGTGTGTGAGGATGGGTGTGTGTGAGGATGGGTGTGTGTGAGGATGGGTGTGTGAGAGAGGATGTGTGTGTGTGAGGATGGGTGTGTGTGAGGATGGGTGTGTGTGTGTGTGTGTGAGGATGGGTGTGTGTGAGGATGGCCGGGATTCTCCGGTATCCGGCGGGCGGGCCGTACCGGCGCCAAAGAGTGTCGTGAACCACTCCGGCGTCGGGCCGCTCG
Source organism: Scyliorhinus torazame (assembly GCF_047496885.1). Lineage (NCBI taxonomy): Eukaryota > Metazoa > Chordata > Chondrichthyes > Carcharhiniformes > Scyliorhinidae > Scyliorhinus > Scyliorhinus torazame. Next base: position 123,518,160 of record NC_092719.1, on the reverse strand, counting down.
GAAGGTGCGGAATTCTTCGCCTCTTCAGGGGTCAGGCCGGCGCTGGAGTGATTGGCACCGCGGCAACCGGCGCCGAAGGAACTCCGCCGGCCAGCGGGAGTTGGCGCATGCGCCGGAGCGCAGCATGTTCCCAGAACCGCTGCCGTGATTCCTGAGCATGCGCAGTGGGTTTCTTCTCCGCGCAGGCCAATGCGGAGCTTTACAGCAGCTGGCGTGGAGGAAAGAGCGCCCCCGCGGCACAGGCCTGCCCGCAGATCATGGGCCAGGCCACTGTGGGCCCAACCCGCCACCCGGGGCCAGAACCCCCCGCGCTCTCACACCTCCCCCCGCACCCCCCGAAGACTCTGCAGGCCACCCGCAGAGGCAGGTCCCGCCGGTACAGACCTTGTGTAATTTACGCCGGCGGGACAGGCCGAAAACAGGCGGCCGCTCGACCCACTGCGGGGTGGAGACTCGCCGGGGGACCACTGCCATCGGCCCCCGACCGGCACGACACGATTCCCACCCCGCCAAAAAAACGCCGCCGGAGAATGAGTGCATGTGTGTGTGTGAGAGGATGGGTGCGTGTGTGTGTCAGGGGTTGGTGTATGTATGTGGGAGAGGATGAGTGCGTGTGTGAGAGAGGATGGGTGCTTGTGTGTGAGAGAGGATAAGTGCATGTGTGTGTGTGAGAGAGGATACGTGCGTGGGTGTGTGAGAGAGGATGGGTGCGTGTGTGTGAGAGAGGATGGGAGTGTGTGTGTGAGAGAGAATGGGAGCGTGTGTGTGTGAGAGAGGATGCGTGTGTGTGTGAGTGAGGATGTGTGAGTGGGTGTGTGTGTGAGAGGATGGGAGCGTGTGTGTGTGAGTGAGGATGGATGCGTGTGCGTGTGAGCGAGGATGTGTGCATGGGTGTGTGAGAGAGGATGGGTGCGTGTATGTGAGAGAGGATGGGAGCGTGTGTGTGTGAGGATGGGTGCGTGTGTGTGAGAGAGGATGGATGCGTGTGTGTGTGAGGGGATGGATGCGTGTGTGTGTGAGGATGGGTGCGTGTGTGAGAGAGGATGGGAGCGTGTGTGTCTGAGGATGGGTGCGTGTGTGTGAGAGAGGATGGATGCATGTATGTGTGAGAGAGGATGGGAGAGTGTGTGTGTGGGAGAGGATGGATGCGTGTGTGTGTGTGAGTGAGGATGGGTGTGTGTGTGTGAGAGAGGATGGGAGTGTGTGTGTGTGAGAGAGGATGGGTGTGTGTGTGTGAGAGAGGATGGGAGCGTGTGTGAGAGAGGATGGGTGTGTGTGTGTGAGAGAGGATGAGTGCGTGTGTGTGAGAGAGGATGGGCGCGTGTGTGTGAGAGAGGATGGGAGCGTGTGTGAGAGAGGATGGGTGCGTGTGTGTGAGAGAGGATGGATGCGTGTGTGAGAGAGGATGGGTGCGTGTGTGTGAGAGAGGATGTGTGCGTGTGTGTGAGAGAGGATGGGAGCGTGTGTGTGGGAGAGGATGGGCGCGTGTGTGTGTGAGAGAGGATGGGTGCGTGTGTGTGTGAGAGGATGGGAGTGCGTGTGTGTGAGAGAGGATGGGAGTGCGTGTGTGTGAGAGAGGATGGGTGCGTGTGTGTGAGAGAGGATGGGAGTGCGTGTGTGTGAGAGAGGATGGGAGTGCGTGTGTGTGAGAGAGGATGGGTGCGTGTGTGTGAGAGAGGATGGGAGCGTGTGTGTGTGAGAGAGGATGGGAGTGCGTGTGTGTGAGAGAGGATGGGTGCGTGTGTGTGTGTGAGAGGATGGGAGTGCGTGTGTGTGTGAGAGGATGGGTGCGTGTGTGTGTGTGAGAGAGAATGGGAGCGTGTGTGTGAGAGAGGATGGGAGTGCGTGTGTGTGAGAGAGGATGGGTGCGTGTGTGTGAGAGAGGATGGGTGCGTGTGTGTGAGAGAGGATGGGAGCGTGTGTGTGTGAGAGAGGATGGGAGTGCGTGTGTGTGTGAGAGGATGGGTGCGTGTGTGTGTGTGAGAGAGAATGGGAGCGTGTGTGTGAGAGAGGATGGGAGTGCGTGTGTGTGAGAGAGGATGGGAGTGCGTGTGTGTGAGAGAGGATGGGTGCGTGTGTGTGAGAGAGGATGGGAGCGTGTGTGTGTGAGAGAGGATGGGAGTGCGTGTGTGTGAGAGAGGATGGATGCGTGTGTGTGTGAGGGGATGGGAGCGTGTGTGTGAGTGAGGATGGGTGCGTGTGTGTGAGAGAGGATGGGAGTGCGTGTGTGTGAGAGAGGATGGGTGCGTGTGTGTGTGAGAGGATGGGAGTGCGTGTGTGTGAGAGAGGATGGGAGTGCATGTGTGTGAGAGAGGATGGGTGCGTGTGTGTGAGAGAGGATGGGAGTGCGTGTGTGTGAGAGAGGATGGATGCGTGTGTGTGTGAGGGGATGGATGCGTGTGTGTGAGGATGGGTGCGTGTGTGAGAGAGGATGGGAGCGTGTGTGTGAGAGAGGATGGGTGCGTGTGTGTGAGAGAGGATGGGAGCGTGGGTGTGAGAGAGGATGGGTGCGTGTGTGTGAGAGAGGATGGGAGTGCGTGTGTGTGAGAGAGGATGGGTGCGTGTGTGTGAGAGAGGATGGGAGTGCGTGTGTGTGAGAGAGGATGGATGCGTGTGTGTGTGAGGGGATGGATGCGTGTGTGTGTGAGGATGGGTGCGTGTGTGGGAGAGGATGGGAGCATGTGTGTCTGAGGATGGGTGTGTGTGTGAGAGAGGATGGGTGCGTGTGTGTGTGAGAGAGGATGGGAGCGTGTGTGTGTGTGAGAGGATGGGTGCGTGTGTGGGAGAGAGGATGGGAGCGTGTGTGTGTGAGAGAGGATGGGAGCGTGGTGTGTGAGAGGATGGGTGCGTGTGTGTGTGTGAGAGAGGATGGGAGCGTGTGTGTGTGAGAGAGGATGGGTGCGTGTGTGTGAGAGAGGATGGGAGCGTGTGTGTGTGAGAGAGGATGGGAGCGTGTGTGTGTGAGAGAGGATGGGTGTGTGTGTGTGAGAGAGGATGGATGCGTGTGTGTGTGAGAGAGGATGGGAGCGTGTGTGTGTGAGTGAGGATGGGAGCGTGTGTGTGAGAGGATGGGTGTGTGTGTGTGTGAGAGGATGGGTGTGTGTGTGTGAGAGAGGATGTGTGCGTGTGTGTGTGAGAGAGGATGGGAGCGTGTGTGTGTGAGAGAGGATGGGAGCGTGTGTGTGTGAGAGAGGATGGGAGCGTGTGTGTGTGAGAGAGGATGGGTGTGTGTGTGTGAGAGAGGATGGATGCGTGTGTGTGTGAGAGAGGATGGGAGCGTGTGTGTGAGAGGATGGGTGTGTGTGTGTGTGAGAGGATGGGTGTGTGTGTGTGAGAGAGGATGGGAGCGTGTGTGTGTGAGTGAGGATGGGAGCGTGTGTGTGAGAGGATGGGTGTGTGTGTGTGTGAGAGGATGGGTGTGTGTGTGTGAGAGAGGATGTGTGCGTGTGTGTGTGAGAGAGGATGGGAGCGTGTGTGTGTGTGAGAGAGGATGGGAGCGTGTGTGTGTGAGAGAGGATGGAAGCGTGTGTGTGTGAGAGAGGATGGGAGCGTGTGTGTGTGAGTGAGGATGGGAGCGTGTGTGTGAGAGGATGGGTGTGTGTGTGTGTGAGAGGATGGGTGTGTGTGTGTGAGAGAGGATGTGTGCGTGTGTGTGTGAGAGAGGATGGGAGCGTGTGTGTGTGAGAGAGGATGGGTGCGTGTGTGTGTGAGAGAGGATGTGTGCGTGTGTGTGTGAGAGAGGATGGATGCGTGTGTGTGAGAGGATGTGTGCGTGTGTGTGTGAGAGAGGATGGATGCGTGTGTGTGAGAGGATGTGTGCGTGTGTGTGTGAGAGAGGATGGGTGCGTGTGTGTGTGAGAGGATGGGTGCGTGTGTGTGAGAGAGGATGGGTGCGTGTGTGTGTGAGAGAGGATGTGTGCGTGTGTGTGTGAGAGAGGATGGATGCGTGTGTGTGAGAGGATGTGTGCGTGTGTGTGTGAGAGAGGATGGATGCGTGTGTGTGAGAGGATGTGTGCGTGTGTGTGAGAGAGAGGATGTGTGCGTGTGTGTGAGAGAGAGGATGGGTGCGTGTGTGTGTGAGAGAGGATGGGAGCGTGTGTGTGAGAGGATTGGTGCGTGTGTGTGAGAGAGGATGGGAGCGTGTGTGTGAGAGGATGTGTGCGTGTGTGTGAGAGGATTGGTGCGTGTGTGTGTGAGAGAGGATGGATGCGTGTGTGAGAGAGGATGTGTGCGTGTGTGTGTGAGAGAGGATGGGTGCGTGTGTGTGTGACAGAGGATGGGAGTGTGTGTGTGAGAGAGGATGGGAGCGTGTGTGTGTGAGTGAGGATTGGTGCGTGTGTGTGTGAGTGAGGATGGGTGCGTGTGTGTGTGAGAGAGGATGTGTGCGTGTGTGTGAGAGGATTGGTGCGTGTGTGTGTGAGAGAGGATGGATGCGTGTGTGAGAGAGGATGTGTGCGTGTGTGTGTGAGAGAGGATGTGTGCGTGTGTGTGTGAGAGAGGATGGGTGCGTGTGTGTGTGAGAGAGGATGGGAGCGTGTGTGTGAGAGGATGGGTGCGTGTGTGTGTGAGAGAGGATGGGAGCGTGTGTGTGTGAGTGAGGATTGGTGCGTGTGTGTGTGAGTGAGGATGAGTGCGTGTGTGTGTGAGAGAGGATGGGTGCGTGTGTGTGTGAGAGAGGATGGGAGTGTGTATGTGAGAGAGGATGGGAGCGTGTGTGTGAGGGGATGGGTGCGTGTGTGTGTGAGAGAGGATGGGTGCGTGTGTGTGTGAGAGAGGATGGGAGTGTGTGTGTGAGAGAGGATGGGAGCGTGTGTGTGAGAGGATTGGTGCGTGTGTGTGTGAGTGAGGATGGGAGCGTGTGTGTGAGAGAGGATGGGAGCGTGTGTGTGAGAGAGGATGGGAGCGTGTGTGTGTGAGTGAGGATGGGAGCGTGTGTGTGAGAGGATTGGTGCGTGTGTGTGTGAGAGAGGATGGGAGTGTGTGTGTGAGAGAGGATGGGAGCGTGTGTGTGTGGGAGAGGATGGGAGCGTGTGTGTGAGAGAGGATGGGTGCATGTGTGTGAGAGGATGGGAGCGTGTGTGTGTGAGAGAGGATGGGAGTGCGTGTGTGTGTGAGAGGATGGGAGTGTGTGTGTGAGAGAGGATGGGAGCGTGTGTGTGTGGGAGAGGATGGGAGCGTGTGTGTGAGAGAGGATGGGTGCATGTGTGTGAGAGGATTGGTGCGTGTGTGTGAGAGGATGGGTGTGTGTGTGTGAGAGAGGATGGGAGTGTGTGTGTGTGTGAGTGAGGATGGGAGCGTGTGTGTGAGAGAGGATGGGTGCATGTGTGTGAGAGGATTGGTGCGTGTGTGTGAGAGAGGATGGGTGTGTGTGTGTGAGAGAGGATGGGAGCGTGTGTGTGTGAGAGGATGGGAGCGTGTGTGTGTGGGAGAGGATGGGAGCGTGTGTGTGAGGGAGGATGGGTGCATGTGTGTGAGAGAGGATGGGTGCATGTGTGTGAGAGGATTGGTGCGTGTGTGTGTGGGAGAGGATGGGAGCGTGTGTGTGAGAGAGGATGGGTGCATGTGTGTGAGAGGATTGGTGCGTGTGTGTGAGAGAGGATGGGAGTGCGTGTGTGTGTGAGAGGATGGGAGCGTGTGTGTGTGGGAGAGGATGGGAGCGTGTGTGTGGGAGAGGATGGGAGCGTGGGTGTGTGTGAGAGGATGAGTGTGTGTGTGTGGGAGAGGATGGGTGTGTGTGTGTGAGAGAGGATGAGTGTGTGTGTGTGAGAGAGGATGGGAGCGTGTGTGTGTGAGAGAGGATGGGTGCGTGTGTGTGAGAGAGGATGGGAGCGTGTGTGTGTGAGAGAGGATGGGTGTGTGTGTGTGAGAGAGGATGGGTGCGTGTGTGTGTGAGAGAGGATGGGTGTGTGTGTGTGAGAGAGGATGGGTGTGTGTGTGTGAGAGAGGATGGGAGCGTGTGTGTGTGAGAGAGGATGGGTGTGTGTGTGTGAGAGAGGATGGGTGCGTGTGTGTGTGAGAGAGGATGGGTGTGTGTGTGTGTGAGAGGATGGGAGCGTGTGTGTGTGAGAGAGGATGGGAGCGTGTGTGTGTGAGAGAGGATGAGTGTGTGTGTGTGAGAGAGGATGGGAGCGTGGGTGTGTGGGAGAGGATGAGTGTGTGTGTGTGAGAGAGGATGGGTGTGTGTGTGTGAGAGAGGATGGGAGTGTGTGTGAGAGAGGATGGGTGCGTGGGTGTGTGAGAGAGGATGAGTGAGTGTGTGTGTGAGAGAGGATGGGAGCGTGGGTGTGTGGGAGAGGATGAGTGTGTGTGTGTGAGAGAGGATGGGTGCGTGTGTGTGAGAGAGGATGGGTGCGTGTGTGTGGGAGAGGATGGGTGTGTGTGTGTGAGAGAGGATGGGAGCGTGTGTGTGTGAGAGAGGATGGGTGTGTGTGTGTGGGAGAGGATGGGTGTGTGTGTGTGAGAGAGGATGAGTGTGTGTGTGTGAGAGAGGATGGGAGCGTGTGTGTGGGAGAGGATGGGTGTGTGTGTGTGAGAGAGGATGGGAGCGTGTGTGTGTGAGAGAGGATGGGTGTGTGTGTGTGTGAGAGAGGATGGGTGCGTGTGTGTGTGAGAGAGGATGGGTGTGTGTGTGTGAGAGAGGATGAGTGTGTGTGTGTGAGAGAGGATGGGAGCGTGTGTGTGTGAGAGAGGATGGGTGTGTGTGTGTGAGAGAGGATGCGTGCGTGTGTGTGTGAGAGAGGATGGGTGTGTGTGTGTGTGAGAGGATGGGAGCGTGTGTGTGTGAGAGAGGATGGGAGCGTGTGTGTGTGAGAGAGGATGAGTGTGTGTGTGTGAGAGAGGATGGGTGTGTGTGTGTGAGAGAGGATGGGAGTGTGTGTGAGAGAGGATGGGTGCGTGGGTGTGTGAGAGAGGATGAGTGAGTGTGTGTGTGAGAGAGGATGGGAGCGTGGGTGTGTGGGAGAGGATGAGTGTGTGTGTGTGAGAGAGGATGGGTGTGTGTGTGTGAGAGAGGATGGGAGTGTGTGTGAGAGAGGATGGGTGCGTGGGTGTGTGAGAGAGGATGAGTGAGTGTGTGTGTGAGAGAGGATGGGAGCGTGGGTGTGTGGGAGAGGATGAGTGTGTGTGTGTGAGAGAGGATGGGTGCGTGTGTGTGAGAGAGGATTGGTGCGTGTGTGTGAGAGAGGATGGGTGTGTGTGTGTGAGAGAGGATGGGTGCGTGTGTGTGGGAGAGGATGGGTGTGTGTGTGTGAGAGAGGATGGGAGCGTGTGTGTGAGAGAGGATGGGAGCGTGTGTGTGAGTGAGGATGGGAGTGTGTGTGTGTGAGAGAGGATGGGAGCGTGTGTGTGAGAGGATGGGTGCATGTGTGTGAGAGAGAGGATGGGTGTGTGTGTGTGTGAGAGAGGATGGGTGTGTGTGTGTGAGAGAGAGGATGGGTGTGTGTGTGTGTGAGAGAGGATGGGTGTGTGTGTGTGAGAGGATGGGTGTGTGTGTGTGAGAGAGGATGGGTGCGTGTGTGTGTGAGAGAGGATGGGTGTGTGTGTGTGAGAGGATGGGTGTGTGTGTGTGAGAGAGGATGGGTGCGTGTGTGTGTGGGAGAGGATGGGTGCGTGTGTGTGTGTGAGGATGGGAGTGTGTGTGTGTGAGAGAGGATGGGAGCGTGTGTGTGAGAGAGGATGGGTGCGTGTGTGTGTGGGAGAGGATGGGTGTGTGTGTGTGAGAGAGGATGGGAGTGTGTGTGTGTGGGAGAGGATGGGAGCGTGTGTGAGAGAGAGGATTGGTGCGTGTGTGTGTGAGTGAGGATGGGAGTGTGTGTGTGTGAGAGGATGGGAGTGTGTGTGGGAGAGGATGGGTGTGTGTGTGTGGGAGAGGATGGGTGTGTGTGTGTGAGAGAGGATGGGTGTGTGTGTGTGAGAGGATGGGTGCGTGTGTGTGAGAGAGGATGGGAGCGTGTGTGTGAGAGAGGATGGGTGTGTGTGTGAGAGAGGATGGGTGCGTGTGTGTGAGAGAGGATGGGAGCGTGTGTGTGAGAGAGGATGGGTGTGTGTGTGAGAGAGGATGGGTGCGTGTGTGTGAGAGAGGATGGGAGCGTGTGTGTGAGAGAGGATGGGTGTGTGTGTGTGAGAGAGGATGGGTGCGTGTGTGTGAGAGAGGATGGGTGCGTGTGTGTGAGAGAGGATGGGTGCGTGTGTGTGGGAGAGGATGGATGCGTGTGTGTGTGAGAGGATGGGTGCGTGTGTGTGAGAGAGGATGGGTGCGTGTGTGTGGGAGAGGATGGATGCGTGTGTGTGTGAGAGGATGGGTGCGTGTGTGTGAGAGAGGCTGGGTGCGTGTGTGTGAGAGAGGATGGGTGCGTGTGTGTGAGAGAGGATGGATGCGTGTGTGTGAGAGAGGATGGATGCGTGTGTGTGAGAGAGGATGGGTGCGTGTGTGTGAGAGAGGATGGGTGCGTGTGTGTGGGAGAGGATGGGTGCGTGTGTGTGAGAGAGGATGGGTGCGTGTCTGTGTGTGAGAGAGGATGGGAGCGTGTGTGTGAGAGAGGATGGGTGCGTGTGTGTGGGAGAGGATGGGTGCGTGTGTGTGAGAGAGGATGGGAGCGTGTGTGTGAGAGAGGATGGGTGCGTGTGTGTGGGAGAGGATGGGTGCGTGTGTGTGAGAGAGGATGGGAGCGTGTGTGTGAGAGAGGATGGGTGTGTGTGTGTGAGAGAGGATGGATGCGTGTGTGTGAGAGAGGATGGGTGCGTGTGTGTGAGAGAGGATGGGAGCGTGTGTGTGAGAGAGGATGGGAGCGTGTGTGTGAGAGAGGATGGATGCGTGTGTGTGAGAGAGGATGAGTCCGTGTGTGTGTGGGAGAGGATGGGTGCGTGTGTGTGAGAGAGGATGGATGCGTGTGTGTGAGAGAGGATGGATGCGTGTGTGTGAGAGAGGATGGATGCGTGTGTGTGAGAGAGGATGGATGCGTGTGTGTGAGAGAGGATGGGAGCGTGTGTGTGAGAGAGGATGGGAGCGTGTGTGTGAGAGAGGATGGGAGCGTGTGTGTGAGAGAGGATGGGAGCGTGTGTATGTGAGCGAGGATGGGTGCGTGTGTGTGTGAGAGAGGATGGGAGCGTGTGTGAGAGAGGATGAGTCCGTGTGTGTGTGGGAGAGGATGGGTGCGTGTGTGTGAGAGAGGATGGGAGCGTGTGTGTGTGTGAGAGGATGGGAGCGTGTGTGTGAGAGAGGATGGGAGCGTGTGTGTGAGAGAGGATGAGTCCGTGTGTGTGTGGGAGAGGATGGGTTCGTGTGTGTGAGAGAGGATGGGAGCGTGTGTGTGTGAGAGGATGGGAGCGTGTGTGTGAGAGAGGATGGATGCGTGTGTGTGAGAGAGGATGGATGCGTGTGTGTGAGAGAGGATGGGAGCGTGTGTGTGAGAGAGGATGGGTGCGTGTGTGTGAGAGAGGATGGGAGCGTGTGTGTGAGAGAGGATGGGAGCGTGTGTGTGAGAGAGGATGGGTGCGTGTGTGTGTGGGAGAGGATGGGTGCGTGTGTGTGTGAGAGAGGATGGGTGCGTGTGTGTGGTAGAGGATGGGAGCGTGTGTGTGAGAGAGGATGGGTGCGTGTGTGTGTGTGAGGATGGGAGCGTGTGTGTGGGAGAGAGGATGGGTGCGTGTGTGTGAGAGAGGATGGGTGCGTGTGTGTGTGAGAGAGGATGGGTGCGTGTGTGTGGGAGAGGATGGGAGCGTGTGTGTGAGAGAGGATGGGTGCGTGTGTGTGTGAGAGAGGATGGGAGCGTGTGTGTGTGTGAGGATGGGAGCGTGTGTGTGGGAGAGGATGGGTGTGTGGGTGTGAGAGAGGATGGGTGCGTGTGTGTGTGAGAGAGGATGGGAGCGTGTGTGTGTGAGAGAGGATGGGAGCGTGTGTGTGAGAGAGGATGGGAGCGTGTGTGTGAGAGAGGATGGGTGCGTGGGTGTGTGGGAGAGGATGGGTGCGTGTGTGTGAGAGAGGATGGGAGCGTGTGTGTGTGTGAGGATGGGAGCGTGTGTGTGGGAGAGGATGGGTGCGTGTGTGTGAGAGAGGATGGGTGCGTGTGTGTGTGAGAGAGGATGGGTGCGTGTGTGTGAGAGAGGATGGGAGCGTGTGTGTGTGAGAGGATGGATGCGTGTGTGTGAGAGAGGATGGGAGCGTGTGTGTGAGAGAGGATGGGAGCGTGTGTGTGTGAGAGGATGGGTGCGTGTGTGTGTGAGAGAGGATGGGAGCGTGTGTGTGAGAGAGGATGGGTGCGTGTGTGTGTGAGAGGATGGGTGCGTGTGTGTGTGAGAGGATGGGAGCGTGGGTGTGTGAGAGGATGGGTGCGTGTGTGTGTGAGAGGATGGGAGCGTGTGTGTGAGAGAGGATGGATGCGTGTGTGTGAGAGAGGATGGATGCGTGTGTGTGAGAGAGGATGGGAGCGTGTGTGTGTGAGAGGATGGGTGCGTGTGTGTGTGAGAGGATGGGTGCGTGTGTGTGAGAGAGGATGGGAGCGTGTGTGTGTGAGAGGATGGATGCGTGTGTGTGTGAGAGGATGGATGCGTGTGTGTGTGAGAGGATGGATGCGTGTGTGTGTGAGAGGATGGATGCGTGTGTGTGAGAGAGGAAGGGTGCGCGTGTGTGAGAGAGGATGGGTGCGTGTGTGTGTGGGAGAGGATGGGTGTGTGTGTGAGAGAGGATGGGTGCGTGTGTGTGTGGGAGAGGATGGGTGTGTGTGTGAGAGAGGATGGGAGCGTGTGTGTGTGAGAGAGGATGGGTGCGCGTGTGTGAGAGAGGATGGGTGCGTGTGTGTGTGGGAGAGGATGGGAGCGTGTGTGTGAGAGAGGATGGGAGCGTGTGTGTGTGAGAGAGGATGGGAGCGTGTGTGTGTGAGAGAGGATGGGAGCGTGTGTGTGAGAGAGGATGGGTGTGTGTGTGTGAGAGAGGATGGGAGCGTGCGTGTGTGAGAGAGGATGGGTGTGTGTGTGTGAGAGAGGATGGGTGTGTGTGTGTGGGAGAGGATGGGAGCGTGCGTGTGTGAGAGAGGATGGGTGTGTGTGTGTGGGAGAGGATGGGTGCGTGTGTGTGAGAGAGGATGGGTGTGTGTGTGTGAGAGAGGATGGGTGTGTGTGTGTGAGAGAGGATGGGAGCGTGCGTGTGTGAGAGAGGATGGGAGCGTGTGTGTGAGAGAGGATGGGTGTGTGTGTGTGAGAGAGGATGGGAGCGTGTGTGTGTGAGAGAGGATGGGTGCGTGTGTGTGAGAGAGGATGGGTGTGTGTGTGTGAGAGAGGATGGGTGTGTGTGTGTGGGAGAGGATGGGAGCGTGTGGGTGTGAGAGAGGATGGGAGCGTGTGTGTGTGAGAGAGGATGGGTGCGTGTGTGTGAGAGAGGATGGGTGCGTGTGTGAGAGAGGATGGGTGTGTGTGTGTGGGAGAGGATGGGTGCATGTGTGTGAGAGAGGATGGGTGTGTGTGTGTGAGAGAGGATGGGTGTGTGTGTGTGGGAGAGGATGGGTGTGTGTGTGTGGGAGAGGATGGGTGCGTGTGTGTGAGAGAGGATGGGTGTGTGTGTGTGAGAGAGGATGGGAGCGTGCGTGTGTGAGAGAGGATGGGTGTGTGTGTGTGGGAGAGGATGGGTGCGTGTGTGTGAGAGAGGATGGGTGTGTGTGTGTGAGAGAGGATGGGTGTGTGTGTGTGGGAGAGGATGGGTGTGTGTGTGTGAGAGAGGATGGGTGTGTGTGTGTGTGAGAGAGGATGGGTGTGTGTGTGTGTGAGAGAGGATGGGAGCGTGTGTGTGTGAGAGAGGATGGGAGCGTGTGTGAGAGAGGATGGGAGCGTGTGTGTGTGAGAGAGGATGGGTGTGTGTGTGTGGGAGAGGATGGGTGTGTGTGTGTGAGAGAGGATGGGTGTGTGTGTGTGTGAGAGAGGATGGGTGCGTGTGTGTGTGAGAGAGGATGGGAGCGTGTGTGAGAGAGAGGATGGGTGTGTGTGTGTGAGAGAGGATGGGTGTGTGTGTGTGAGAGAGGATGGGAGCGTGTGTGTGAGAGAGGATGGGTGCGTGTGTGTGTGAGAGAGGATGGGTGCGTGTGTGTGTGAGACAGGATGGGTGCGTGTGTGTGAGAGAGGATGGGTGTGTGTGTGTGAGAGAGGATGGGAGTGTGAGAGAGGATGAGAGTGTGAGAGAGGATGAGTGTGTGAGAGAGGATGGGAGCGTGTGTGTGGGAGAGGATGGGTGTGTGTGTGTGTGAGAGAGGATGGGTGCGTGTGTGTGTGAGACAGGATGGGTGCGTGTGTGTGAGAGAGGATGGGAGTGTGAGAGAGGATGAGAGTGTGAGAGAGGATGAGTGTGTGAGAGAGGATGGGAGCGTGTGTGTGTGAGAGGATGGGTGTGTGTGTGTGAGAGAGGATGGGTGTGTGTGTGTGAGAGAGGATGGGTGTGTGTGTGTGAGAGAGGATGGGTGCGTGTGTGTGTGGGAGAGGATGGGTGTGTGTGTGTGAGAGAGGATGGGTGCGTGTGTGTGAGAGAGGATGGGTGTGTGTGTGTGAGAGAGGATGGGAGTGTGAGAGAGGATGAGAGTGTGAGAGAGGATGAGTGTGTGAGAGAGGATGGGAGCGTGTGTGTGGGAGAGGATGGGTGTGTGTGTGTGTGAGAGAGGATGGGTGCGTGTGTGTGTGAGACAGGATGGGTGCGTGTGTGTGAGAGAGGATGGGTGTGTGTGTGTGTGAGAGAGGATGGGTGTGTGTGTGTGAGAGAGGATGGGTGTGTGTGTGTGAGAGAGGATGGGTGTGTGTGTGTGTGTGAGAGAGGATGGGTGTGTGTGTGTGAGAGAGGATGGGTGTGTGTGTGTGAGAGAGGATGGGTGTGTGTGTGTGTGTGTGAGAGGATGGGTGTGTGTGTGAGAGAGGATGAGTCTGTGTGTGTGTGAGAGGATGGGAGCATGTGTGTGTGAGAGAGGATGAGTCTGTGTGTGTGAGAGAGGATGGGAGCGTGTGTGTGTGAGAGAGGATGGGAGCGTGTGTGTGTGAGAGGATGGGAGCGTGTGTGTGTGAGAGGATGGATGCGTGTGGGTGTGAGAGAGGATGGGTGCGTGTGTGTGTGGGAGAGGATGGGTGCGTGTGTGTGTGAGAGGATGGGAGCGTGTGTGTGAGAGAGGATGGATGCGTGTGGGTGTGAGAGAGGATGGGTGCGTGTGGGTGTGAGAGAGGATGGGTGCGTGTGTGTGTGGGAGAGGATGGGAGCGTGTGTGTGTGGGAGAGGATGGGAGCGTGTGTGTGTGGGAGAGGATGGGTGCGTGTGTGTGAGAGAGGATGGGTGCGTGTGTGTGAGAGAGGATGGATGCGTGTGGGTGTGAGAGAGGATGGGTGCGTGTGTGTGAGAGAGGATGTGTGCGTGTGTGAGAGAGGATGGATGCGTGTGTGTGAGAGAGGATGGGAGCGTGTGTGTGAGAGAGGATGGGAGCGTGTGTGTGTGAGAGAGGATGGGAGCGTGTGTGTGTGTGAGAGAGGATGGGTGTGTGTGTGTGAGAGGATGGGAGCGTGTGTGTGTGAGAGAGGATGGGTGCGTGTGTGTGAGAGAGGATGTGTGCGTGTGTGAGAGAGGATGGATGCGTGTGTGTGAGAGAGGATGGGAGCGTGTGTGTGTGAGAGGATGGGAGCGTGTGTGTGTGAGAGGATGGGTGTGTGTGTGTGAGAGGATGGGAGCGTGTGTGTGAGAGAGGATGGGAGCGTGTGTGTGAGAGAGGATGGGTGCGTGTGTGTGTGAGAGGATGGGAGCGTGTGTGTGAGAGAGGATGGGAGCGTGTGTGTGTGAGAGGATGGGTGCGTGTGTGTGTGAGAGGATGGGAGCGTGTGTGTGTGAGAGAGGATGGATGCGTGTGTGTGAGAGATGATGAGTCCGTGTGTGTGAGAGAGGATGGGAGCGTGTGTGTGAGAGAGGATGGATGCGTGTGTGTGTGAGAGGATGGGTGCGTGTGTGTGAGAGAGGATGGGAGCGTGTGTGTGAGAGAGGATGGGTGTGTGTGTGTGAGAGAGGATGGGTGCGTGTGTGTGAGAGAGGATGGATGAGTGTGTGTGTGAGAGGATGGGTGCGTGTGTGTGTGAGAGGATGGGAGCGTGTGTGTGTGAGAGGATGGGTGCGTGTGTGTGTGAGAGGATGGGAGCGTGTGTGTGAGAGAGGATGGGTGCGTGTGTGTGTGAGAGGATGGGAGCGTGTGTGTGAGAGAGGATGGGAGCGTGTGTGTGTGAGAGGATGGGTGCGTGTGTGTGTGAGAGGATGGGAGCGTGTGTGTGTGAGAGATGATGAGTCCGTGTGTGTGAGAGAGGATGGGAGCGTGTGTGTGTGAGAGGATGGGTGCGTGTGTGTGAGAGATAATGGGAGCGTGTGTGTGAGAGAGGATGGGTGTGTGTGTGTGAGAGAGGATGGGTGCGTGTGTGTGAGAGAGGATGGATGCGTGTGTGTGTGAGAGGATGGGTGCGTGTGTGTGTGAGAGGATGGGTGCGTGTGTGTGAGAGAGGATGGGAGCGTGTGTGTGAGAGAGGATGGGAGCGTGTGTGTGAGAGAGGATGGGAGCGTGTGTGTGAGAGAGGATGGGTGTGTGTGTGAGAGAGGATGGGTGCGTGTGTGTGAGAGAGGATGGGTGCGTGTGTGTGAGAGAGGATGGGTGCGTGTGTGTGGGAGAGGATGGATGCGTGTGTGTGTGAGAGGATGGGTGCGTGTGTGTGAGAGAGGATGGGTGCGTGTGTGTGGGAGAGGATGGATGCGTGTGTGTGTGAGAGGATGGGTGCGTGTGTGTGAGAGAGGCTGGGTGCGTGTGTGTGAGAGAGGATGGGTGCGTGTGTGTGAGAGAGGATGGGAGCGTGTGTGTGAGAGAGGATGGATGCGTGTGTGTGAGAGAGGATGGATGCGTGTGTGTGAGAGAGGATGGGTGCGTGTGTGTGTGGGAGAGGATGGGTGCGTGTCTGTGTGTGAGAGAGGATGGGAGCGTGTGTGTGTGTGAGAGAGGATTGGTGTGTGTGTGTGAGAGAGGATGGGTGCGTGTGTGTGGGAGAGGATGGGTGCGTGTGTGTGAGAGAGGATGGGAGCGTGTGTGTGAGAGAGGATGGGTGCGTGTGTGTGGGAGAGGATGGGTGCGTGTGTGTGAGAGAGGATGGGAGCGTGTGTGTGTGAGAGAGGATGGGAGCGTGTGTGTGTGAGAGAGGATGGGTGTGTGTGTGTGAGAGAGGATGGGAGCGTGTGTGTGAGAGAGGATGGGTGCGTGTGTGTGGGAGAGGATGGATGCGTGTGTGTGAGAGAGGATGGGAGCGTGTGTGTGAGAGAGGATGGATGCGTGTGTGTGAGAGAGGATGGGTGCGTGTGTGTGAGAGAGGATGGGAGCGTGTGTGTGAGAGAGGATGGGAGCGTGTGTGTGAGAGAGGATGGATGCGTGTGTGTGAGAGAGGATGAGTCCGTGTGTGTGTGAGAGAGGATGGATGCGTGTGTGTGAGAGAGGATGGATGCGTGTGTGTGAGAGAGGATGGATGCGTGTGTGTGAGAGAGGATGGATGCGTGTGTGTGAGAGAGGATGGGAGCGTGTGTGTGTGAGAGGATGGGTGCGTGTGTGTGTGAGAGGATGGGAGTGCGTGTGTGTGAGAGAGGATGGGAGCGTGTGTATGTGAGCGAGGATGGGTGCGTGTGTGTGTGAGAGGATGGGAGCGTGTGTGAGAGAGGATGAGTCCGTGTGTGTGTGGAAGAGGATGGGTGCGTGTGTGTGAGAGAGGATGGGAGCGTGTGTGTGTGTGAGAGGATGGGAGCGTGTGTGTGAGAGAGGATGGGAGCGTGTGTGTGAGAGAGGATGAGTCCGTGTGTGTGTGGGAGAGGATGGGTGCGTGTGTGTGAGAGAGGATGGGAGCGTGTGTGTGTGAGAGGATGGGAGCGTGTGTGTGAGAGAGGATGGATGCGTGTGTGTGAGAGAGGATGGATGCGTGTGTGTGAGAGAGGATGGGAGCGTGTGTGTGAGAGAGGATGGGTGCGTGTGTGTGAGAGAGGATGGGAGCGTGTGTGTGAGAGAGGATGGGAGCGTGTGTGTGAGAGAGGATGGGTGCGTGTGTGTGTGGGAGAGGATGGGTGCGTGTGTGTGTGAGAGAGGATGGGTGCGTGTGTGTGGGAGAGGATGGGAGCGTGTGTGTGAGAGAGGATGGGTGCGTGTGTGTGTGTGAGGATGGGAGCGTGTGTGTGGGAGAGAGGATGGGTGCGTGTGTGTGAGAGAGGATGGGTGCGTGTGTGTGTGAGAGAGGATGGGTGCGTGCGTGTGTGAGAGAGGATGGGAGCGTGTGTGTGTGTGAGGATGGGAGCGTGTGTGTGGGAGAGGATGGGTGTGTGGGTGTGAGAGAGGATGGGTGCGTGTGTGTGTGAGAGAGGATGGGAGCGTGTGTGTGTGAGAGAGGATGGGAGCGTGTGTGTGAGAGAGGATGGGAGCGTGTGTGTGAGAGAGGATGGGAGCGTGTGTGTGTGTGAGGATGGGAGCTTGTGTGTGGGAGAGGATGGGTGCGTGTGTGTGAGAGAGGATGGGTGCGTGTGTGTGTGAGGATGGGTGCGTGTGTGTGTGAGAGGATGGGTGTGTGTGTGTGTGAGAGGATGGGTGTGTGTGTGTGAGAGAGGATGGGTGCGTGTGTGTGAGAGAGGATGGATGCGTGTGTGTGAGAGAGGATGGATGCGTGTGTGTGAGAGAGGATGGATGCGTGTGTGTGAGAGAGGATGGATGCGTGTGTGTGAGAGAGGATGGGTGCGTGTGTGTGAGAGGATGGGTGTGTGTGTGTGAGAGAGGATGGGTGCGTGTGTGTGAGAGAGGATGGATGCGTGTGTGTGAGAGAGGATGGATGCGTGTGTGTGAGAGAGGATGGATGCGTGTGTGTGTGAGGATGGGTGCATGTGTGTGTGAGAGGATGGGTGCGTGTGTGTGAGAGAGGATGGGTGCGTGTGTGTGAGAGAGGATGGGTGCGTGTGTGTGAGAGGATGGGTGCGTGTGTGTGAGAGGATGGGTGTGTGTGTGTGAGAGAGGATGGGTGCATGTGTGTGAGAGAGGATGCGTGCGTGTGCGTGAGAGAGGATGGGTGCGTGTGCGTGAGAGAGGATGGGTGCGTGTGTGTGAGAGGATGGGTGTGTGTGTGTGAGAGAGGATGGGTGCATGGGTGTGTGAGAGAGGATGTGTGCGTGTGTGTGAGAGAGGATGTGTGCGTGTGTGTGAGAGAGGATGGGAGCGTGTGTGTGGGAGAGGATGGGTGTGTGTGTGTGAGAGAGGATGGGTGCGTGTGTGTGAGAGAGGATGGGAGCGTGTGTGTGAGAGAGGATGGGTGCATGTGTGTGTGAGAGAGGATGTGTGCGTGTGTGTGAGAGAGGATGCGTGCGTGTGCGTGAGAGAGGATGGGTGTGTGTGTGTGAGAGAGGATGGGTGCATGGGTGTGTGAGAGAGGATGTGTGCGTGTGTGTGAGAGAGGATGGGAGCGTGTGTGTGAGAGAGGATGGGTGCATGTGTGTGTGAGGATGGGTGCGTGTGTGTGAGAGAGGATGGGAGCGTGTGTGTGAGAGAGGATGGGAGCGTGTGTGTGTGAGAGAGGATGGGAGCGTGTGTGTGAGAGGATGGGTGCGTGTGATATGAGAGAGGATGGGAGCGTGTGTGTGTGAGGATGGGTGCGTGTGTGTGAGAGAGGATGGGAGCGTGTGTGTGAGAGAGGATGGGTGTGTGTGTGTGAGAGAGGATGGGTGCGTGTGATATGAGAGAGGATGGGAGCGTGTGTGTGAGAGAGAGGATGGGAGCGTGTGTGTGAGTGAGGATGGGTGCGTGTGATATGAGAGAGGATGGGAGCGTGTGTGTGAGAGAGGATGGGTGCGTGTGTGTGTGAGAGAGGATGGGTGCGTGTGTGTGAGAGAGGATGGGTGCGTGTGTGTGAGAGAGGATGGGTGCGTGTGTGTGAGAGAGGATGGGTGCGTGTGTGTGTGAGGATGGGTGCGTGTGTGTGTGAGGATGGGTGCGTGTGATATGGGAGCGTGTGTGTGTGTGAGAGAGGATGGGTGCGTGTGTGTGAGAGAGGATGGGTGCGTGTGTGTGAGAGAGGATGGGTGCGTGTGTGTGTGAGAGGATGGGTGTGTGTGTGTGAGAGAGGATGGGAGCGTGTGTGTGTGTGAGAGGATGGGTGTGTGTGAGTGAGAGAGGATGGGTGCGTGTGTGTGTGAGAGGATGGGAGCGTGTGTGTGTGTGAGAGAGGATGGGTGCGTGTGTGTGAGAGAGGATGGGTGCGTGTGTATGAGAGAGGATGGGTGCGTGTGTGTGAGAGAGGATGGGTGTGTGTGTGTGAGAGAGGATGGGTGCGTGTGTGTGAGAGAGGATGGGTGCGTGTGTGTGAGAGAGGATGGGTGCGTGTGTGTGTGAGGATGGGTGCGTGTGTGTGTGAGGATGGGTGCGTGTGATATGAG
This sequence comes from Scyliorhinus torazame, assembly GCF_047496885.1. Taxonomy (NCBI): domain Eukaryota; kingdom Metazoa; phylum Chordata; class Chondrichthyes; order Carcharhiniformes; family Scyliorhinidae; genus Scyliorhinus; species Scyliorhinus torazame. The sequence continues at coordinate 123,499,730 of NC_092719.1, read as the reverse complement.
AGAGGATGGGAGCGTGTGTGTGTGTGAGAGAGGATGGGTGCGTGTGTGTGAGAGAGGATGGGTGCGTGTGTGTGAGAGAGGATGGGTGCGTGTGTGTGAGAGAGGATGGGTGCGTGTGTGTGTGAGAGGATGGGTGTGTGTGTGTGAGAGAGGATGGGAGCGTGTGTGTGTGTGAGAGGATGGGTGTGTGTGTGTGAGAGAGGATGGGTGCGTGTGTGTGTGAGAGGATGGGAGCGTGTGTGTGAGAGAGGATGGGTGTGTGTGTGTGAGAGAGGATGGGAGCGTGTGTGTGAGAGAGGATGGGTGCGTGTGTGTGTGGGAGAGGATGGGTGCGTGTGTGTGGGAGAGGATGGGTGCGTGTGTGTGTGTGAGAGAGGATGGGAGCGTGTGTGTGAGAGAGGATGGGTGTGTGTGTGTGAGAGAGGATGGGAGTGTGTGTGTGAGAGAGGATGGGAGCGTGTGTGTGTGAGAGAGGATGGGTGCGTGTGTGTGAGAGAGGCTGGGTGCGTGTGTGTGAGAGAGGATGGGTGCGTGTGTGTGAGAGAGGATGGGAGTGTGTGTGTGTGAGGATGGGTGTGTGTGTGTGTGAGAGAGGATGGGTGCGTGTGTGTGAGAGAGGATGGGTGCGTGTGTGTGTGGGAGAGGATGGGTGCGTGTGTGTGAGAGAGGATGGGTGCGTGTGTGTGAGTGAGGATGGGTGCGTGTGTGTGAGAGAGGATGGGAGCGTGTGGGTGTGAGAGAGGATGGGAGCGTGTGTGTGTGAGAGGATGAGTCCGTGTGGGTGTGAGAGAGGATGGGAGCGTGTGTGTGTGAGAGGATGGGAGCGTGTGTGTGAGAGAGGATGGGAGCGTGTGTGTGTGAGAGAGGATGGGAGCGTGTGTGTGAGAGAGGATGGGTGCGTGTGATATGAGAGAGGATGGGAGCGTGTGTGTGAGAGAGGATGGGAGCGTGTGTGTGAGAGAGGATGGGTGCGTGTGTGTGAGTGAGGATGGGTGCGTGTGTGTGAGTGAGGACGGGTGCGTGTGTGTGTGAGAGGATGGGAGCGTGTGTGTGAGAGGATGGGAGCGTGTGTGTGTGAGAGGATGGGTGCGTGTGTGTGAGAGAGGATGGGAGCGTGTGTGTGTGAGAGAGGATGGGTGTGTGTGTGTGGGAGAGGATGGGTGCGTGTGTGTGTGAGAGGATGGGAGCGTGTGTGTGAGTGAGGATGGGAGCGTGTGTGTGAGAGAGGATGGGAGCGTGTGTGTGAGAGAGGATGGGAGCGTGTGGGTGTGAGAGAGGATGGGAGCGTGTGGGTGTGAGAGAGGATGGGAGCGTGTGTGTGAGAGAGGATGGGAGCGTGTGGGTGTGAGAGAGGATGGGAGCGTGTGTGTGTGAGAGGATGAGTCCGTGTGGGTGTGAGAGAGGATGGGAGCGTGTGTGTGTGAGAGGATGGGAGCGTGTGTGTGAGAGAGGATGGGAGCGTGTGTGTGTGAGAGAGGATGGGAGCGTGTGTGTGAGAGAGGATGGGTGCGTGTGATATGAGAGAGGATGGGAGCGTGTGTGTGAGAGAGGATGGGAGCGTGTGTGTGTGGGAGAGGATGGGTGCGTGTGTGTGAGAGAGGATGGGAGCATGTGTGTGTGAGAGGATGGGAGCGTGTGTGTGACAGAGGATGGGAGCGTGTGTGTGAGAGAGGATGGGTGCGTGTGTGTGAGAGAGGATGGGTGCGTGTGATATGAGAGAGGATGGGAGCGTGTGTGTGTGATAGAGGATGGGTGCGTGTGTGTGTGAGAGAGGATGGGAGCGTGTGTGTGTGAGAGAGGATGCGTGTGTGTGTGTGAGAGAGGATGGGAGCGTGTGTGTGAGAGAGGATGGATGCGTGTGAGGTGAGAGAGGAAGGGTGCGTGTGTGTGTGAGAGAGGATGGATGCGTGTGTGTGTGAGAGAGGAAGGGTGCGTGTGTGTGTGAGAGAGGATGGATGCGTGTGAGGTGAGAGAGGATGGGAGCGTGTGTGTGTGAGAGAGGATGGGTGCGTGTGTGTGTGAGAGAGGATGGATGCGTGTGAGGTGAGAGAGGAAGGGTGCGTGTGTGTGTGAGAGAGGATGGATGCGTGTGTGTGAGAGAGGATGGATGCGTGTGAGGTGAGAGAGGAAGGGTGCGTGTGTGTGTGAGAGAGGATGGATGCCTGTGTGTGTGAGAGAGGAAGGGTGCGTGTGTGTGTGAGAGAGGATGGATGCGTGTGATATGAGAGAGGATGGGAGCGTGTGTGTGTGATAGAGGATGGGTGCGTGTGTGTGTGAGAGAGGATGGGTGCGTGTGTGTGGGAGAGGATGGATGCGTGTGTGTGTGAGAGGATGGGTGCGTGTGTGTGAGAGAGGATGGGTGCGTGTGTGTGGGAGAGGATGGATGCGTGTGTGTGTGAGAGGATGGGTGCGTGTGTGTGAGAGAGGCTGGGTGCGTGTGTGTGAGAGAGGATGGGTGCGTGTGTGTGAGAGAGGATGGGAGCGTGTGTGTGAGAGAGGATGGATGCGTGTGTGTGAGAGAGGATGGATGCGTGTGTGTGAGAGAGGATGGGTGCGTGTGTGTGTGGGAGAGGATGGGTGCGTGTCTGTGTGTGAGAGAGGATGGGAGCGTGTGTGTGTGTGAGAGAGGATTGGTGTGTGTGTGTGAGAGAGGATGGGTGCGTGTGTGTGGGAGAGGATGGGTGCGTGTGTGTGAGAGAGGATGGGAGCGTGTGTGTGAGAGAGGATGGGTGCGTGTGTGTGGGAGAGGATGGGTGCGTGTGTGTGAGAGAGGATGGGAGCGTGTGTGTGTGAGAGAGGATGGGAGCGTGTGTGTGTGAGAGAGGATGGGTGTGTGTGTGTGAGAGAGGATGGGAGCGTGTGTGTGAGAGAGGATGGGTGCGTGTGTGTGGGAGAGGATGGATGCGTGTGTGTGAGAGAGGATGGGAGCGTGTGTGTGAGAGAGGATGGATGCGTGTGTGTGAGAGAGGATGGGTGCGTGTGTGTGAGAGAGGATGGGAGCGTGTGTGTGAGAGAGGATGGGAGCGTGTGTGTGAGAGAGGATGGATGCGTGTGTGTGAGAGAGGATGAGTCCGTGTGTGTGTGAGAGAGGATGGATGCGTGTGTGTGAGAGAGGATGGATGCGTGTGTGTGAGAGAGGATGGATGCGTGTGTGTGAGAGAGGATGGATGCGTGTGTGTGAGAGAGGATGGGAGCGTGTGTGTGTGAGAGGATGGGTGCGTGTGTGTGTGAGAGGATGGGAGTGCGTGTGTGTGAGAGAGGATGGGAGCGTGTGTATGTGAGCGAGGATGGGTGCGTGTGTGTGTGAGAGGATGGGAGCGTGTGTGAGAGAGGATGAGTCCGTGTGTGTGTGGAAGAGGATGGGTGCGTGTGTGTGAGAGAGGATGGGAGCGTGTGTGTGTGTGAGAGGATGGGAGCGTGTGTGTGAGAGAGGATGGGAGCGTGTGTGTGAGAGAGGATGAGTCCGTGTGTGTGTGGGAGAGGATGGGTGCGTGTGTGTGAGAGAGGATGGGAGCGTGTGTGTGTGAGAGGATGGGAGCGTGTGTGTGAGAGAGGATGGATGCGTGTGTGTGAGAGAGGATGGATGCGTGTGTGTGAGAGAGGATGGGAGCGTGTGTGTGAGAGAGGATGGGTGCGTGTGTGTGAGAGAGGATGGGAGCGTGTGTGTGAGAGAGGATGGGAGCGTGTGTGTGAGAGAGGATGGGTGCGTGTGTGTGTGGGAGAGGATGGGTGCGTGTGTGTGTGAGAGAGGATGGGTGCGTGTGTGTGGGAGAGGATGGGAGCGTGTGTGTGAGAGAGGATGGGTGCGTGTGTGTGTGTGAGGATGGGAGCGTGTGTGTGGGAGAGAGGATGGGTGCGTGTGTGTGAGAGAGGATGGGTGCGTGTGTGTGTGAGAGAGGATGGGTGCGTGTGTGTGTGAGAGAGGATGGGAGCGTGTGTGTGTGTGAGGATGGGAGCGTGTGTGTGGGAGAGGATGGGTGTGTGGGTGTGAGAGAGGATGGGTGCGTGTGTGTGTGAGAGAGGATGGGAGCGTGTGTGTGTGAGAGAGGATGGGAGCGTGTGTGTGAGAGAGGATGGGAGCGTGTGTGTGAGAGAGGATGGGAGCGTGTGTGTGTGTGAGGATGGGAGCTTGTGTGTGGGAGAGGATGGGTGCGTGTGTGTGAGAGAGGATGGGTGCGTGTGTGTGTGAGGATGGGTGCGTGTGTGTGTGAGAGGATGGGTGTGTGTGTGTGTGAGAGGATGGGTGTGTGTGTGTGAGAGAGGATGGGTGCGTGTGTGTGAGAGAGGATGGATGCGTGTGTGTGAGAGAGGATGGATGCGTGTGTGTGAGAGAGGATGGATGCGTGTGTGTGAGAGAGGATGGATGCGTGTGTGTGAGAGAGGATGGGTGCGTGTGTGTGAGAGGATGGGTGTGTGTGTGTGAGAGAGGATGGGTGCGTGTGTGTGAGAGAGGATGGATGCGTGTGTGTGAGAGAGGATGGATGCGTGTGTGTGAGAGAGGATGGATGCGTGTGTGTGTGAGGATGGGTGCATGTGTGTGTGAGAGGATGGGTGCGTGTGTGTGAGAGAGGATGGGTGCGTGTGTGTGAGAGAGGATGGGTGCGTGTGTGTGAGAGGATGGGTGCGTGTGTGTGAGAGGATGGGTGTGTGTGTGTGAGAGAGGATGGGTGCATGTGTGTGAGAGAGGATGCGTGCGTGTGCGTGAGAGAGGATGGGTGCGTGTGCGTGAGAGAGGATGGGTGCGTGTGTGTGAGAGGATGGGTGTGTGTGTGTGAGAGAGGATGGGTGCATGGGTGTGTGAGAGAGGATGTGTGCGTGTGTGTGAGAGAGGATGTGTGCGTGTGTGTGAGAGAGGATGGGAGCGTGTGTGTGGGAGAGGATGGGTGTGTGTGTGTGAGAGAGGATGGGTGCGTGTGTGTGAGAGAGGATGGGAGCGTGTGTGTGAGAGAGGATGGGTGCATGTGTGTGTGAGAGAGGATGTGTGCGTGTGTGTGAGAGAGGATGCGTGCGTGTGCGTGAGAGAGGATGGGTGTGTGTGTGTGAGAGAGGATGGGTGCATGGGTGTGTGAGAGAGGATGTGTGCGTGTGTGTGAGAGAGGATGGGAGCGTGTGTGTGAGAGAGGATGGGTGCATGTGTGTGTGAGGATGGGTGCGTGTGTGTGAGAGAGGATGGGAGCGTGTGTGTGAGAGAGGATGGGAGCGTGTGTGTGTGAGAGAGGATGGGAGCGTGTGTGTGAGAGGATGGGTGCGTGTGATATGAGAGAGGATGGGAGCGTGTGTGTGTGAGGATGGGTGCGTGTGTGTGAGAGAGGATGGGAGCGTGTGTGTGAGAGAGGATGGGTGTGTGTGTGTGAGAGAGGATGGGTGCGTGTGATATGAGAGAGGATGGGAGCGTGTGTGTGAGAGAGAGGATGGGAGCGTGTGTGTGAGTGAGGATGGGTGCGTGTGATATGAGAGAGGATGGGAGCGTGTGTGTGAGAGAGGATGGGTGCGTGTGTGTGTGAGAGAGGATGGGTGCGTGTGTGTGAGAGAGGATGGGTGCGTGTGTGTGAGAGAGGATGGGTGCGTGTGTGTGAGAGAGGATGGGTGCGTGTGTGTGTGAGGATGGGTGCGTGTGTGTGTGAGGATGGGTGCGTGTGATATGGGAGCGTGTGTGTGTGTGAGAGAGGATGGGTGCGTGTGTGTGAGAGAGGATGGGTGCGTGTGTGTGAGAGAGGATGGGTGCGTGTGTGTGTGAGAGGATGGGTGTGTGTGTGTGAGAGAGGATGGGAGCGTGTGTGTGTGTGAGAGGATGGGTGTGTGTGTGTGAGAGAGGATGGGTGCGTGTGTGTGTGAGAGGATGGGAGCGTGTGTGTGTGTGAGAGAGGATGGGTGCGTGTGTGTGAGAGAGGATGGGTGCGTGTGTATGAGAGAGGATGGGTGCGTGTGTGTGAGAGAGGATGGGTGCGTGTGTGTGAGAGAGGATGGGTGCGTGTGTGTGAGAGAGGATGGGTGCGTGTGTGTGAGAGAGGATGGGTGCGTGTGTGTGTGAGGATGGGTGCGTGTGTGTGTGAGGATGGGTGCGTGTGATATGAGAGAGGATGGGAGCGTGTGTGTGTGTGAGAGAGGATGGGTGCGTGTGTGTGAGAGAGGATGGGTGCGTGTGTGTGAGAGAGGATGGGTGCGTGTGTGTGAGAGAGGATGGGTGCGTGTGTGTGTGAGAGGATGGGTGTGTGTGTGTGAGAGAGGATGGGAGCGTGTGTGTGTGTGAGAGGATGGGTGTGTGTGTGTGAGAGAGGATGGGTGCGTGTGTGTGTGAGAGGATGGGAGCGTGTGTGTGAGAGAGGATGGGTGTGTGTGTGTGAGAGAGGATGGGAGCGTGTGTGTGAGAGAGGATGGGTGCGTGTGTGTGTGGGAGAGGATGGGTGCGTGTGTGTGGGAGAGGATGGGTGCGTGTGTGTGTGTGAGAGAGGATGGGAGCGTGTGTGTGAGAGAGGATGGGTGTGTGTGTGTGAGAGAGGATGGGAGTGTGTGTGTGAGAGAGGATGGGAGCGTGTGTGTGTGAGAGAGGATGGGTGCGTGTGTGTGTGTGAGAGAGGATGGGTGCGTGTGTGTGAGAGAGGATGGGAGTGTGTGTGTGTGAGGATGGGTGTGTGTGTGTGTGAGAGAGGATGGGTGCGTGTGTGTGAGAGAGGATGGGTGCGTGTGTGTGTGGGAGAGGATGGGTGCGTGTGTGTGAGAGAGGATGGGTGCGTGTGTGTGAGTGAGGATGGGTGCGTGTGTGTGAGAGAGGATGGGAGCGTGTGTGTGAGAGAGGATGGGAGCGTGTGTGTGTGAGAGGATGAGTCCGTGTGGGTGTGAGAGAGGATGGGAGCGTGTGTGTGTGAGAGGATGGGAGCGTGTGTGTGAGAGAGGATGGGAGCGTGTGTGTGTGAGAGAGGATGGGAGCGTGTGTGTGAGAGAGGATGGGAGCGTGTGTGTGAGAGAGGATGGGTGCGTGTGTGTGAGTGAGGATGGGTGCGTGTGTGTGAGTGAGGACGGGTGCGTGTGTGTGTGAGAGGATGGGAGCGTGTGTGTGAGAGGATGGGAGCGTGTGTGTGTGAGAGGATGGGTGCGTGTGTGTGAGAGAGGATGGGAGCGTGTGTGTGTGAGAGAGGATGGGTGTGTGTGTGTGGGAGAGGATGGGTGCGTGTGTGTGTGAGAGGATGGGAGCGTGTGTGTGTGAGAGGATGGGAGCGTGTGTGTGAGAGAGGATGGGAGCGTGTGTGTGAGAGAGGATGGGAGCGTGTGGGTGTGAGAGAGGATGGGAGCGTGTGGGTGTGAGAGAGGATGGGAGCGTGTGTGTGAGAGAGGATGGGAGCGTGTGGGTGTGAGAGAGGATGGGAGCGTGTGTGTGTGAGAGGATGAGTCCGTGTGGGTGTGAGAGAGGATGGGAGCGTGTGTGTGTGAGAGGATGGGAGCGTGTGTGTGAGAGAGGATGGGAGCGTGTGTGTGTGAGAGAGGATGGGAGCGTGTGTGTGAGAGAGGATGGGTGCGTGTGATATGAGAGAGGATGGGAGCGTGTGTGTGAGAGAGGATGGGAGCGTGTGTGTGTGGGAGAGGATGGGTGCGTGTGTGTGAGAGAGGATGGGAGCATGTGTGTGTGAGAGGATGGGAGCGTGTGTGTGACAGAGGATGGGAGCGTGTGTGTGAGAGAGGATGGGTGCGTGTGTGTGAGAGAGGATGGGTGCGTGTGATATGAGAGAGGATGGGAGCGTGTGTGTGTGATAGAGGATGGGTGCGTGTGTGTGTGAGAGAGGATGGGAGCGTGTGTGTGTGAGAGAGGATGCGTGTGTGTGTGTGAGAGAGGATGGGAGCGTGTGTGTGAGAGAGGATGGATGCGTGTGAGGTGAGAGAGGAAGGGTGCGTGTGTGTGTGAGAGAGGATGGATGCGTGTGTGTGTGAGAGAGGAAGGGTGCGTGTGTGTGTGAGAGAGGATGGATGCGTGTGAGGTGAGAGAGGATGGGAGCGTGTGTGTGTGAGAGAGGATGGGTGCGTGTGTGTGTGAGAGAGGATGGATGCGTGTGAGGTGAGAGAGGAAGGGTGCGTGTGTGTGTGAGAGAGGATGGATGCGTGTGTGTGAGAGAGGATGGATGCGTGTGAGGTGAGAGAGGAAGGGTGCGTGTGTGTGTGAGAGAGGATGGATGCCTGTGTGTGTGAGAGAGGAAGGGTGCGTGTGTGTGTGAGAGAGGATGGATGCGTGTGAGGTGAGAGAGGATGGGAGCGTGTGTGTGTGAGAGAGGATGGGTGCGTGTGTGTGTGAGAGAGGATGGGAGCGTGTGTGTGTGAGAGAGGATGGGAGCGTGGGTGTGAGTGAGAATGGATGCGTGTGTGTGTGAGCGAGGATGTGTGTGTGGGTGTGAGTGAGAATGGATGCGTGTGTGTGTGAGCGAGGATGTGTGCGTGGGTGTGAGTGAGAATGGATGCGTGTGTGTGTGAGCGAGGATGTGTGCGTGGGTGTGAGTGAGAATGGATGCGTGTGTGTGTGTGTGGGAGAGGATGGGTGCGTGTGTGTGAGAGAGGATGGGTGCGTGTGTGTGTGAGAGGATGGGAGCGTGTGTGTGTGTGAGAGGATGGGAGTGTGTGTGTGTGAGAGAGGATGGGAGCGTGTGTGTGAGTGAGAATGGATGCGTGTGTGTGTGAGCGAGGATGTGTGCGTGGGTGTGAGTGAGAATGGATGCGTGTGTGTGTGAGCGAGGATGTGTGCGTGGGTGTGAGAGAGGATGGGAGCGTGTCTGTGAGAGAGGATGGGTGCGTGTGTGTGTGAGGATGGGTGCGTGAGTGTGTGAGTCAGGATGGGAGCGTGTGTGTGTGAGGATGGGTGCGTGTGTGTGAGAGAGGATGGATGCGTGTGTGTGAGACAGGATGGATGCGTGTGTCTGAGAGGGGATGGATGCGTGTGTGTGTGAGGATGGGTGCGTGTGTGTGTGAGGATGGGTGCGTGTGTGTGAGAGAGGATTGATGCGTGCGTTTGTGAGAGAGGATGGGTGCGTGTGTGTGAGAGATGATGGATGCGTGTGTCTGAGAGGGGATGGATGCGTGTGTGTGTGAGGATGGGTGCGTGTGTGTGAGAGAGGATTGATGCGTGCGTTTGTGAGAGAGGATGGGTGCGTGTGTGTGTGAGAGGATGGGAGCGTGTGTATGTGAGTGAGAATGGGAACGTGTGTGTGGGAGAGGATTGGTGCGTGTGTGAGAGAGGATAGGTGCGTGTGTATGTGAGTGAGAATGGGAACGTGTGTGTGAGAGAGGATGGGTGCATGTGAATGAGAGAGGATGGGTGCGTGTGTGAGAGAGAGGATGGGTGCGTGTGTGTGAGAGAGGATGGGTGCGTGTGTGTGAGAGGATGGGTGCGTGTGTGTGAGAGAGGATGGGTGCGTGTGTGTGTGAGAGAGGATGGGAGCGTGTGTGTGTGAGAGGATGGGTGCGTGTGTGTGAGAGAGGATGGGTGCGTGTGTGTGTGAGAGAGGATGGGAGCGTGTGTGTGTGAGTGAGGATGGGTGCGTGTGTGTGTGAGAGGATGGGTGCGTGTGTGTGTGAGAGGATGGGTGTGTGTGTGTGAGAGAGGATGGGTGCGTGTGTGTGTGAGAGGATGGGTGCGTGTGTGTGAGAGAGGATGGGAGCGTGTGTGTGAGAGAGGATGGGTGTGTGTGTGTGAGAGAGGATGGGTGCGTGTGTGAGAGAGAGAATGGGAGCGTGTGTGTGAGTGAGGATGGGTGCGTGTGTGTGTGAGAGGATGGGTGTGTGTGTGTGTGAGAGGATGGGTGCGTGTGTGTGTGAGCGAGGATGTGTGCGTGGGTGTGAGTGAGAATGGATGCGTGTGTGTGAGAGAGGATGGGTGCGTGTGTGTGAGAGAGGATGGGAGCGTGTGTGTGTGAGAGAGGATGGGAGCGTGTGTGTGTGAGCGAGGATGTGTGCGTGGGTGTGAGTGAGAATGGATGCGTGTGTGTGTGAGAGGATGGGTGCGTGTGTGTGAGAGAGGATGGGTGTGTGTGTGTGTGAGAGGATGGGAGTGTGTGTGTGTGAGAGGATGGGAGTGTGTGTGTGTGAGAGAGGATGGGAGCGTGTGTGAGAGAGGATGGGAGTGTGTGTGTGTGTGAGGATGGGAGTGTGTGTGTGTGAGAGAGGATGGGAGCGTGTGTGTGAGTGAGAATGGATGCGTGTGAGGTGAGAGAGGATGGGAGCGTGGGTGTGAGTGAGAATGGATGCGTGTGTGTGTGAGAGGATGGGTGCGTGTGTGTGAGAGAGGATGGGAGTGTGTGTGTGTGAGAGGATGGGTGCGTGTGTGTGTGGGAGAGGATGGGAGCGTGTGTGTGTGGGAGAGGATGGGAGCGTGTGTGTGTGGGAGAGGATGGGTGCGTGTGTGTGAGAGAGGATGGGTGCGTGTGTGTGAGAGAGGATGGATGCGTGTGGGTGTGAGAGAGGATGGGTGCGTGTGTGTGAGAGAGGATGTGTGCGTGTGTGAGAGAGGATGGATGCGTGTGTGTGAGAGAGGATGGGAGCGTGTGTGTGAGAGAGGATGGGAGCGTGTGTGTGTGAGAGAGGATGGGAGCGTGTGTGTGTGTGAGAGAGGATGGGTGTGTGTGTGTGAGAGGATGGGAGCGTGTGTGTGTGAGAGAGGATGGGTGCGTGTGTGTGAGAGAGGATGTGTGCGTGTGTGAGAGAGGATGGATGCGTGTGTGTGAGAGAGGATGGGAGCGTGTGTGTGTGAGAGGATGGGAGCGTGTGTGTGTGAGAGGATGGGTGTGTGTGTGTGAGAGGATGGGAGCGTGTGTGTGAGAGAGGATGGGAGCGTGTGTGTGAGAGAGGATGGGTGCGTGTGTGTGTGAGAGGATGGGAGCGTGTGTGTGAGAGAGGATGGGAGCGTGTGTGTGTGAGAGGATGGGTGCGTGTGTGTGTGAGAGGATGGGAGCGTGTGTGTGTGAGAGAGGATGGATGCGTGTGTGTGAGAGATGATGAGTCCGTGTGTGTGAGAGAGGATGGGAGCGTGTGTGTGAGAGAGGATGGATGCGTGTGTGTGTGAGAGGATGGGTGCGTGTGTGTGAGAGAGGATGGGAGCGTGTGTGTGAGAGAGGATGGGTGTGTGTGTGTGAGAGAGGATGGGTGCGTGTGTGTGAGAGAGGATGGATGAGTGTGTGTGTGAGAGGATGGGTGCGTGTGTGTGTGAGAGGATGGGAGCGTGTGTGTGTGAGAGGATGGGTGCGTGTGTGTGTGAGAGGATGGGAGCGTGTGTGTGAGAGAGGATGGGTGCGTGTGTGTGTGAGAGGATGGGAGCGTGTGTGTGAGAGAGGATGGGAGCGTGTGTGTGTGAGAGGATGGGTGCGTGTGTGTGTGAGAGGATGGGAGCGTGTGTGTGTGAGAGATGATGAGTCCGTGTGTGTGAGAGAGGATGGGAGCGTGTGTGTGTGAGAGGATGGGTGCGTGTGTGTGAGAGATAATGGGAGCGTGTGTGTGAGAGAGGATGGGTGTGTGTGTGTGAGAGAGGATGGGTGCGTGTGTGTGAGAGAGGATGGATGCGTGTGTGTGTGAGAGGATGGGTGCGTGTGTGTGTGAGAGGATGGGTGCGTGTGTGTGAGAGAGGATGGGAGCGTGTGTGTGAGAGAGGATGGGAGCGTGTGTGTGAGAGAGGATGGGAGCGTGTGTGTGAGAGAGGATGGGTGTGTGTGTGAGAGAGGATGGGTGCGTGTGTGTGAGAGAGGATGGGTGCGTGTGTGTGAGAGAGGATGGGTGCGTGTGTGTGGGAGAGGATGGATGCGTGTGTGTGTGAGAGGATGGGTGCGTGTGTGTGAGAGAGGATGGGTGCGTGTGTGTGGGAGAGGATGGATGCGTGTGTGTGTGAGAGGATGGGTGCGTGTGTGTGAGAGAGGCTGGGTGCGTGTGTGTGAGAGAGGATGGGTGCGTGTGTGTGAGAGAGGATGGGAGCGTGTGTGTGAGAGAGGATGGATGCGTGTGTGTGAGAGAGGATGGATGCGTGTGTGTGAGAGAGGATGGGTGCGTGTGTGTGTGGGAGAGGATGGGTGCGTGTCTGTGTGTGAGAGAGGATGGGAGCGTGTGTGTGTGTGAGAGAGGATTGGTGTGTGTGTGTGAGAGAGGATGGGTGCGTGTGTGTGGGAGAGGATGGGTGCGTGTGTGTGAGAGAGGATGGGAGCGTGTGTGTGAGAGAGGATGGGTGCGTGTGTGTGGGAGAGGATGGGTGCGTGTGTGTGAGAGAGGATGGGAGCGTGTGTGTGTGAGAGAGGATGGGAGCGTGTGTGTGTGAGAGAGGATGGGTGTGTGTGTGTGAGAGAGGATGGGAGCGTGTGTGTGAGAGAGGATGGGTGCGTGTGTGTGGGAGAGGATGGATGCGTGTGTGTGAGAGAGGATGGGAGCGTGTGTGTGAGAGAGGATGGATGCGTGTGTGTGAGAGAGGATGGGTGCGTGTGTGTGAGAGAGGATGGGAGCGTGTGTGTGAGAGAGGATGGGAGCGTGTGTGTGAGAGAGGATGGATGCGTGTGTGTGAGAGAGGATGAGTCCGTGTGTGTGTGAGAGAGGATGGATGCGTGTGTGTGAGAGAGGATGGATGCGTGTGTGTGAGAGAGGATGGATGCGTGTGTGTGAGAGAGGATGGATGCGTGTGTGTGAGAGAGGATGGGAGCGTGTGTGTGTGAGAGGATGGGTGCGTGTGTGTGTGAGAGGATGGGAGTGCGTGTGTGTGAGAGAGGATGGGAGCGTGTGTATGTGAGCGAGGATGGGTGCGTGTGTGTGTGAGAGGATGGGAGCGTGTGTGAGAGAGGATGAGTCCGTGTGTGTGTGGAAGAGGATGGGTGCGTGTGTGTGAGAGAGGATGGGAGCGTGTGTGTGTGTGAGAGGATGGGAGCGTGTGTGTGAGAGAGGATGGGAGCGTGTGTGTGAGAGAGGATGAGTCCGTGTGTGTGTGGGAGAGGATGGGTGCGTGTGTGTGAGAGAGGATGGGAGCGTGTGTGTGTGAGAGGATGGGAGCGTGTGTGTGAGAGAGGATGGATGCGTGTGTGTGAGAGAGGATGGATGCGTGTGTGTGAGAGAGGATGGGAGCGTGTGTGTGAGAGAGGATGGGTGCGTGTGTGTGAGAGAGGATGGGAGCGTGTGTGTGAGAGAGGATGGGAGCGTGTGTGTGAGAGAGGATGGGTGCGTGTGTGTGTGGGAGAGGATGGGTGCGTGTGTGTGTGAGAGAGGATGGGTGCGTGTGTGTGGGAGAGGATGGGAGCGTGTGTGTGAGAGAGGATGGGTGCGTGTGTGTGTGTGAGGATGGGAGCGTGTGTGTGGGAGAGAGGATGGGTGCGTGTGTGTGAGAGAGGATGGGTGCGTGTGTGTGTGAGAGAGGATGGGTGCGTGCGTGTGTGAGAGAGGATGGGAGCGTGTGTGTGTGTGAGGATGGGAGCGTGTGTGTGGGAGAGGATGGGTGTGTGGGTGTGAGAGAGGATGGGTGCGTGTGTGTGTGAGAGAGGATGGGAGCGTGTGTGTGTGAGAGAGGATGGGAGCGTGTGTGTGAGAGAGGATGGGAGCGTGTGTGTGAGAGAGGATGGGAGCGTGTGTGTGTGTGAGGATGGGAGCTTGTGTGTGGGAGAGGATGGGTGCGTGTGTGTGAGAGAGGATGGGTGCGTGTGTGTGTGAGGATGGGTGCGTGTGTGTGTGAGAGGATGGGTGTGTGTGTGTGTGAGAGGATGGGTGTGTGTGTGTGAGAGAGGATGGGTGCGTGTGTGTGAGAGAGGATGGATGCGTGTGTGTGAGAGAGGATGGATGCGTGTGTGTGAGAGAGGATGGATGCGTGTGTGTGAGAGAGGATGGATGCGTGTGTGTGAGAGAGGATGGGTGCGTGTGTGTGAGAGGATGGGTGTGTGTGTGTGAGAGAGGATGGGTGCGTGTGTGTGAGAGAGGATGGATGCGTGTGTGTGAGAGAGGATGGATGCGTGTGTGTGAGAGAGGACGGATGCGTGTGTGTGTGAGGATGGGTGCATGTGTGTGTGAGAGGATGGGTGCGTGTGTGTGAGAGAGGATGGGTGCGTGTGTGTGAGAGAGGTTGGGTGCGTGTGTGTGAGAGGATGGGTGCGTGTGTGTGAGAGGATGGGTGTGTGTGTGTGAGAGAGGATGGGTGCATGTGTGTGAGAGAGGATGCATGCGTGTGCGTGAGAGAGGATGGGTGCGTGTGCGTGAGAGAGGATGGGTGCGTGTGTGTGAGAGGATGGGTGTGTGTGTGTGAGAGAGGATGGGTGCATGGGTGTGTGAGAGAGGATGTGTGCGTGTGTGTGAGAGAGGATGTGTGCGTGTGTGTGAGAGAGGATGGGAGCGTGTGTGTGGGAGAGGATGGGTGTGTGTGTGTGAGAGAGGATGGGTGCGTGTGTGTGAGAGAGGATGGGAGCGTGTGTGTGAGAGAGGATGGGTGCATGTGTGTGTGAGAGAGGATGTGTGCGTGTGTGTGAGAGAGGATGCGTGCGTGTGCGTGAGAGAGGATGGGTGTGTGTGTGTGAGAGAGGATGGGTGCATGGGTGTGTGAGAGAGGATGTGTGCGTGTGTGTGAGAGAGGATGGGAGCGTGTGTGTGAGAGAGGATGGGTGCATGTGTGTGTGAGGATGGGTGCGTGTGTGTGAGAGAGGATGGGAGCGTGTGTGTGAGAGAGGATGGGAGCGTGTGTGTGTGAGAGAGGATGGGAGCGTGTGTGTGAGAGGATGGGTGCGTGTGATATGAGAGAGGATGGGAGCGTGTGTGTGTGAGGATGGGTGCGTGTGTGTGAGAGAGGATGGGAGCGTGTGTGTGAGAGAGGATGGGTGTGTGTGTGTGAGAGAGGATGGGTGCGTGTGATATGAGAGAGGATGGGAGCGTGTGTGTGAGAGAGAGGATGGGAGCGTGTGTGTGAGTGAGGATGGGTGCGTGTGATATGAGAGAGGATGGGAGCGTGTGTGTGAGAGAGGATGGGTGCGTGTGTGTGTGAGAGAGGATGGGTGCGTGTGTGTGAGAGAGGATGGGTGCGTGTGTGTGAGAGAGGATGGGTGCGTGTGTGTGAGAGAGGATGGGTGCGTGTGTGTGTGAGGATGGGTGCGTGTGTGTGTGAGGATGGGTGCGTGTGATATGGGAGCGTGTGTGTGTGTGAGAGAGGATGGGTGCGTGTGTGTGAGAGAGGATGGGTGCGTGTGTGTGAGAGAGGATGGGTGCGTGTGTGTGTGAGAGGATGGGTGTGTGTGTGTGAGAGAGGATGGGAGCGTGTGTGTGTGTGAGAGGATGGGTGTGTGTGTGTGAGAGAGGATGGGTGCGTGTGTGTGTGAGAGGATGGGAGCGTGTGTGTGTGTGAGAGAGGATGGGTGCGTGTGTGTGAGAGAGGATGGGTGCGTGTGTATGAGAGAGGATGGGTGCGTGTGTGTGAGAGAGGATGGGTGCGTGTGTGTGAGAGAGGATGGGTGCGTGTGTGTGAGAGAGGATGGGTGCGTGTGTGTGAGAGAGGATGGGTGCGTGTGTGTGTGAGGATGGGTGCGTGTGTGTGTGAGGATGGGTGCGTGTGATATGAGAGAGGATGGGAGCGTGTGTGTGTGTGAGAGAGGATGGGTGCGTGTGTGTGAGAGAGGATGGGTGCGTGTGTGTGAGAGAGGATGGGTGCGTGTGTGTGAGAGAGGATGGGTGCGTGTGTGTGTGAGAGGATGGGTGTGTGTGTGTGAGAGAGGATGGGAGCGTGTGTGTGTGTGAGAGGATGGGTGTGTGTGTGTGAGAGAGGATGGGTGCGTGTGTGTGTGAGAGGATGGGAGCGTGTGTGTGAGAGAGGATGGGTGTGTGTGTGTGAGAGAGGATGGGAGCGTGTGTGTGAGAGAGGATGGGTGCGTGTGTGTGTGGGAGAGGATGGGTGCGTGTGTGTGGGAGAGGATGGGTGCGTGTGTGTGTGTGAGAGAGGATGGGAGCGTGTGTGTGAGAGAGGATGGGTGTGTGTGTGTGAGAGAGGATGGGAGTGTGTGTGTGAGAGAGGATGGGAGCGTGTGTGTGTGAGAGAGGATGGGTGCGTGTGTGTGTGTGAGAGAGGATGGGTGCGTGTGTGTGAGAGAGGATGGGAGTGTGTGTGTGTGAGGATGGGTGTGTGTGTGTGTGAGAGAGGATGGGTGCGTGTGTGTGAGAGAGGATGGGTGCGTGTGTGTGTGGGAGAGGATGGGTGCGTGTGTGTGAGAGAGGATGGGTGCGTGTGTGTGAGTGAGGATGGGTGCGTGTGTGTGAGAGAGGATGGGAGCGTGTGGGTGTGAGAGAGGATGGGAGCGTGTGTGTGTGAGAGGATGAGTCCGTGTGGGTGTGAAAGAGGATGGGAGCGTGTGTGTGTGAGAGGATGGGAGCGTGTGTGTGAGAGAGGATGGGAGCGTGTGTGTGTGAGAGAGGATGGGAGCGTGTGTGTGAGAGAGGATGGGTGCGTGTGATATGAGAGAGGATGGGAGCGTGTGTGTGAGAGAGGATGGGAGCGTGTGGGTGTGAATGAGGATGGGAGCGTGTGTGTGTGAGAGGATGGGAGCGTGTGTGTGAGAGAGGATGGGAGCGTGTGTGTGTGAGAGAGGATGGGAGCGTGTGTGTGAGAGAGGATGGGTGCGTGTGATATGAGAGAGGATGGGAGCGTGTGTGTGAGAGAGGATGGGAGCGTGTGTGTGAGAGAGGATGGGTGCGTGTGTGTGAGTGAGGATGGGTGCGTGTGTGTGAGTGAGGACGGGTGCGTGTGTGTGTGAGAGGATGGGAGCGTGTGTGTGAGAGGATGGGAGCGTGTGTGTGTGAGAGGATGGGTGCGTGTGTGTGAGAGAGGATGGGAGCGTGTGTGTGTGAGAGAGGATGGGTGTGTGTGTGTGGGAGAGGATGGGTGCGTGTGTGTGTGAGAGGATGGGAGCGTGTGTGTGAGTGAGGATGGGAGCGTGTGTGTGAGAGAGGATGGGAGCGTGTGTGTGAGAGAGGATGGGAGCGTGTGGGTGTGAGAGAGGATGGGAGCGTGTGGGTGTGAGAGAGGATGGGAGCGTGTGTGTGAGAGAGGATGGGAGCGTGTGGGTGTGAGAGAGGATGGGAGCGTGTGTGTGTGAGAGGATGAGTCCGTGTGGGTGTGAGAGAGGATGGGAGCGTGTGTGTGTGAGAGGATGGGAGCGTGTGTGTGAGAGAGGATGGGAGCGTGTGTGTGTGAGAGAGGATGGGAGCGTGTGTGTGAGAGAGGATGGGTGCGTGTGATATGAGAGAGGATGGGAGCGTGTGTGTGAGAGAGGATGGGAGCGTGTGTGTGTGGGAGAGGATGGGTGCGTGTGTGTGAGAGAGGATGGGAGCATGTGTGTGTGAGAGGATGGGAGCGTGTGTGTGACAGAGGATGGGAGCGTGTGTGTGAGAGAGGATGGGTGCGTGTGTGTGAGAGAGGATGGGTGCGTGTGATATGAGAGAGGATGGGAGCGTGTGTGTGTGATAGAGGATGGGTGCGTGTGTGTGTGAGAGAGGATGGGAGCGTGTGTGTGTGAGAGAGGATGCGTGTGTGTGTGTGAGAGAGGATGGGAGCGTGTGTGTGAGAGAGGATGGATGCGTGTGAGGTGAGAGAGGAAGGGTGCGTGTGTGTGTGAGAGAGGATGGATGCGTGTGTGTGTGAGAGAGGAAGGGTGCGTGTGTGTGTGAGAGAGGATGGATGCGTGTGAGGTGAGAGAGGATGGGAGCGTGTGTGTGTGAGAGAGGATGGGTGCGTGTGTGTGTGAGAGAGGATGGATGCGTGTGAGGTGAGAGAGGAAGGGTGCGTGTGTGTGTGAGAGAGGATGGATGCGTGTGTGTGAGAGAGGATGGATGCGTGTGAGGTGAGAGAGGAAGGGTGCGTGTGTGTGTGAGAGAGGATGGATGCCTGTGTGTGTGAGAGAGGAAGGGTGCGTGTGTGTGTGAGAGAGGATGGATGCGTGTGATATGAGAGAGGATGGGAGCGTGTGTGTGTGATAGAGGATGGGTGCGTGTGTGTGTGAGAGAGGATGGGTGCGTGTGTGTGGGAGAGGATGGATGCGTGTGTGTGTGAGAGGATGGGTGCGTGTGTGTGAGAGAGGATGGGTGCGTGTGTGTGGGAGAGGATGGATGCGTGTGTGTGTGAGAGGATGGGTGCGTGTGTGTGAGAGAGGCTGGGTGCGTGTGTGTGAGAGAGGATGGGTGCGTGTGTGTGAGAGAGGATGGGAGCGTGTGTGTGAGAGAGGATGGATGCGTGTGTGTGAGAGAGGATGGATGCGTGTGTGTGAGAGAGGATGGGTGCGTGTGTGTGTGGGAGAGGATGGGTGCGTGTCTGTGTGTGAGAGAGGATGGGAGCGTGTGTGTGTGTGAGAGAGGATTGGTGTGTGTGTGTGAGAGAGGATGGGTGCGTGTGTGTGGGAGAGGATGGGTGCGTGTGTGTGAGAGAGGATGGGAGCGTGTGTGTGAGAGAGGATGGGTGCGTGTGTGTGGGAGAGGATGGGTGCGTGTGTGTGAGAGAGGATGGGAGCGTGTGTGTGTGAGAGAGGATGGGAGCGTGTGTGTGTGAGAGAGGATGGGTGTGTGTGTGTGAGAGAGGATGGGAGCGTGTGTGTGAGAGAGGATGGGTGCGTGTGTGTGGGAGAGGATGGATGCGTGTGTGTGAGAGAGGATGGGAGCGTGTGTGTGAGAGAGGATGGATGCGTGTGTGTGAGAGAGGATGGGTGCGTGTGTGTGAGAGAGGATGGGAGCGTGTGTGTGAGAGAGGATGGGAGCGTGTGTGTGAGAGAGGATGGATGCGTGTGTGTGAGAGAGGATGAGTCCGTGTGTGTGTGAGAGAGGATGGATGCGTGTGTGTGAGAGAGGATGGATGCGTGTGTGTGAGAGAGGATGGATGCGTGTGTGTGAGAGAGGATGGATGCGTGTGTGTGAGAGAGGATGGGAGCGTGTGTGTGTGAGAGGATGGGTGCGTGTGTGTGTGAGAGGATGGGAGTGCGTGTGTGTGAGAGAGGATGGGAGCGTGTGTATGTGAGCGAGGATGGGTGCGTGTGTGTGTGAGAGGATGGGAGCGTGTGTGAGAGAGGATGAGTCCGTGTGTGTGTGGAAGAGGATGGGTGCGTGTGTGTGAGAGAGGATGGGAGCGTGTGTGTGTGTGAGAGGATGGGAGCGTGTGTGTGAGAGAGGATGGGAGCGTGTGTGTGAGAGAGGATGAGTCCGTGTGTGTGTGGGAGAGGATGGGTGCGTGTGTGTGAGAGAGGATGGGAGCGTGTGTGTGTGAGAGGATGGGAGCGTGTGTGTGAGAGAGGATGGATGCGTGTGTGTGAGAGAGGATGGATGCGTGTGTGTGAGAGAGGATGGGAGCGTGTGTGTGAGAGAGGATGGGTGCGTGTGTGTGAGAGAGGATGGGAGCGTGTGTGTGAGAGAGGATGGGAGCGTGTGTGTGAGAGAGGATGGGTGCGTGTGTGTGTGGGAGAGGATGGGTGCGTGTGTGTGTGAGAGAGGATGGGTGCGTGTGTGTGGGAGAGGATGGGAGCGTGTGTGTGAGAGAGGATGGGTGCGTGTGTGTGTGTGAGGATGGGAGCGTGTGTGTGGGAGAGAGGATGGGTGCGTGTGTGTGAGAGAGGATGGGTGCGTGTGTGTGTGAGAGAGGATGGGTGCGTGTGTGTGTGAGAGAGGATGGGAGCGTGTGTGTGTGTGAGGATGGGAGCGTGTGTGTGGGAGAGGATGGGTGTGTGGGTGTGAGAGAGGATGGGTGCGTGTGTGTGTGAGAGAGGATGGGAGCGTGTGTGTGTGAGAGAGGATGGGAGCGTGTGTGTGAGAGAGGATGGGAGCGTGTGTGTGAGAGAGGATGGGAGCGTGTGTGTGTGTGAGGATGGGAGCTTGTGTGTGGGAGAGGATGGGTGCGTGTGTGTGAGAGAGGATGGGTGCGTGTGTGTGTGAGGATGGGTGCGTGTGTGTGTGAGAGGATGGGTGTGTGTGTGTGTGAGAGGATGGGTGTGTGTGTGTGAGAGAGGATGGGTGCGTGTGTGTGAGAGAGGATGGATGCGTGTGTGTGAGAGAGGATGGATGCGTGTGTGTGAGAGAGGATGGATGCGTGTGTGTGAGAGAGGATGGATGCGTGTGTGTGAGAGAGGATGGGTGCGTGTGTGTGAGAGGATGGGTGTGTGTGTGTGAGAGAGGATGGGTGCGTGTGTGTGAGAGAGGATGGATGCGTGTGTGTGAGAGAGGATGGATGCGTGTGTGTGAGAGAGGATGGATGCGTGTGTGTGTGAGGATGGGTGCATGTGTGTGTGAGAGGATGGGTGCGTGTGTGTGAGAGAGGATGGGTGCGTGTGTGTGAGAGAGGATGGGTGCGTGTGTGTGAGAGGATGGGTGCGTGTGTGTGAGAGGATGGGTGTGTGTGTGTGAGAGAGGATGGGTGCATGTGTGTGAGAGAGGATGCGTGCGTGTGCGTGAGAGAGGATGGGTGCGTGTGCGTGAGAGAGGATGGGTGCGTGTGTGTGAGAGGATGGGTGTGTGTGTGTGAGAGAGGATGGGTGCATGGGTGTGTGAGAGAGGATGTGTGCGTGTGTGTGAGAGACGATGTGTGCGTGTGTGTGAGAGAGGATGGGAGCGTGTGTGTGGGAGAGGATGGGTGTGTGTGTGTGAGAGAGGATGGGTGCGTGTGTGTGAGAGAGGATGGGAGCGTGTGTGTGAGAGAGGATGGGTGCATGTGTGTGTGAGAGAGGATGTGTGCGTGTGTGTGAGAGAGGATGCGTGCGTGTGCGTGAGAGAGGATGGGTGTGTGTGTGTGAGAGAGGATGGGTGCATGGGTGTGTGAGAGAGGATGTGTGCGTGTGTGTGAGAGAGGATGGGAGCGTGTGTGTGAGAGAGGATGGGTGCATGTGTGTGTGAGGATAGGTGCGTGTGTGTGAGAGAGGATGGGAGCGTGTGTGTGAGAGAGGATGGGAGCGTGTGTGTGTGAGAGAGGATGGGAGCGTGTGTGTGAGAGGATGGGTGCGTGTGATATGAGAGAGGATGGGAGCGTGTGTGTGTGAGGATGGGTGCGTGTGTGTGAGAGAGGATGGGAGCGTGTGTGTGAGAGAGGATGGGTGTGTGTGTGTGAGAGAGGATGGGTGCGTGTGATATGAGAGAGGATGGGAGCGTGTGTGTGAGAGAGAGGATGGGAGCGTGTGTGTGAGTGAGGATGGGTGCGTGTGATATGAGAGAGGATGGGAGCGTGTGTGTGAGAGAGGATGGGTGCGTGTGTGTGTGAGAGAGGATGGGTGCGTGTGTGTGAGAGAGGATGGGTGCGTGTGTGTGAGAGAGGATGGGTGCGTGTGTGTGAGAGAGGATGGGTGCGTGTGTGTGTGAGGATGGGTGCGTGTGTGTGTGAGGATGGGTGCGTGTGATATGGGAGCGTGTGTGTGTGTGAGAGAGGATGGGTGCGTGTGTGTGAGAGAGGATGGGTGCGTGTGTGTGAGAGAGGATGGGTGCGTGTGTGTGTGAGAGGATGGGTGTGTGTGTGTGAGAGAGGATGGGAGCGTGTGTGTGTGTGAGAGGATGGGTGTGTGTGTGTGAGAGAGGATGGGTGCGTGTGTGTGTGAGAGGATGGGAGCGTGTGTGTGTGTGAGAGAGGATGGGTGCGTGTGTGTGAGAGAGGATGGGTGCGTGTGTATGAGAGAGGATGGGTGCGTGTGTGTGAGAGAGGATGGGTGCGTGTGTGTGAGAGAGGATGGGTGCGTGTGTGTGAGAGAGGATGGGTGCGTGTGTGTGAGAGAGGATGGGTGCGTGTGTGTGTGAGGATGGGTGCGTGTGTGTGTGAGGATGGGTGCGTGTGATATGAGAGAGGATGGGAGCGTGTGTGTGTGTGAGAGAGGATGGGTGCGTGTGTGTGAGAGAGGATGGGTGCGTGTGTGTGAGAGAGGATGGGTGCGTGTGTGTGAGAGAGGATGGGTGCGTGTGTGTGTGAGAGGATGGGTGTGTGTGTGTGAGAGAGGATGGGAGCGTGTGTGTGTGTGAGAGGATGGGTGTGTGTGTGTGAGAGAGGATGGGTGCGTGTGTGTGTGAGAGGATGGGAGCGTGTGTGTGAGAGAGGATGGGTGTGTGTGTGTGAGAGAGGATGGGAGCGTGTGTGTGAGAGAGGATGGGTGCGTGTGTGTGTGGGAGAGGATGGGTGCGTGTGTGTGGGAGAGGATGGGTGCGTGTGTGTGTGTGAGAGAGGATGGGAGCGTGTGTGTGAGAGAGGATGGGTGTGTGTGTGTGAGAGAGGATGGGAGTGTGTGTGTGAGAGAGGATGGGAGCGTGTGTGTGTGAGAGAGGATGGGTGCGTGTGTGTGTGTGAGAGAGGATGGGTGCGTGTGTGTGAGAGAGGATGGGAGTGTGTGTGTGTGAGGATGGGTGTGTGTGTGTGTGAGAGAGGATGGGTGCGTGTGTGTGAGAGAGGATGGGTGCGTGTGTGTGTGGGAGAGGATGGGTGCGTGTGTGTGAGAGAGGATGGGTGCGTGTGTGTGAGTGAGGATGGGTGCGTGTGTGTGAGAGAGGATGGGAGCGTGTGGGTGTGAGAGAGGATGGGAGCGTGTGTGTGTGAGAGGATGAGTCCGTGTGGGTGTGAGAGAGGATGGGAGCGTGTGTGTGTGAGAGCATGGGAGCGTGTGTGTGAGAGAGGATGGGAGCGTGTGTGTGTGAGAGAGGATGGGAGCGTGTGTGTGAGAGAGGATGGGAGCGTGTGTGTGAGAGAGGATGGGTGCGTGTGTGTGAGTGAGGATGGGTGCGTGTGTGTGAGTGAGGACGGGTGCGTGTGTGTGTGAGAGGATGGGAGCGTGTGTGTGAGAGGATGGGAGCGTGTGTGTGTGAGAGGATGGGTGCGTGTGTGTGAGAGAGGATGGGAGCGTGTGTGTGTGAGAGAGGATGGGTGTGTGTGTGTGGGAGAGGATGGGTGCGTGTGTGTGTGAGAGGATGGGAGCGTGTGTGTGAGTGAGGATGGGAGCGTGTGTGTGAGAGAGGATGGGAGCGTGTGTGTGAGAGAGGATGGGAGCGTGTGGGTGTGAGAGAGGATGGGAGCGTGTGGGTGTGAGAGAGGATGGGAGCGTGTGTGTGAGAGAGGATGGGAGCGTGTGGGTGTGAGAGAGGATGGGAGCGTGTGTGTGTGAGAGGATGAGTCCGTGTGGGTGTGAGAGAGGATGGGAGCGTGTGTGTGTGAGAGGATGGGAGCGTGTGTGTGAGAGAGGATGGGAGCGTGTGTGTGTGAGAGAGGATGGGAGCGTGTGTGTGAGAGAGGATGGGTGCGTGTGATATGAGAGAGGATGGGAGCGTGTGTGTGAGAGAGGATGGGAGCGTGTGTGTGTGGGAGAGGATGGGTGCGTGTGTGTGAGAGAGGATGGGAGCATGTGTGTGTGAGAGGATGGGAGCGTGTGTGTGACAGAGGATGGGAGCGTGTGTGTGAGAGAGGATGGGTGCGTGTGTGTGAGAGAGGATGGGTGCGTGTGATATGAGAGAGGATGGGAGCGTGTGTGTGTGATAGAGGATGGGTGCGTGTGTGTGTGAGAGAGGATGGGAGCGTGTGTGTGTGAGAGAGGATGCGTGTGTGTGTGTGAGAGAGGATGGGAGCGTGTGTGTGAGAGAGGATGGATGCGTGTGAGGTGAGAGAGGAAGGGTGCGTGTGTGTGTGAGAGAGGATGGATGCGTGTGTGTGTGAGAGAGGAAGGGTGCGTGTGTGTGTGAGAGAGGATGGATGCGTGTGAGGTGAGAGAGGATGGGAGCGTGTGTGTGTGAGAGAGGATGGGTGCGTGTGTGTGTGAGAGAGGATGGATGCGTGTGAGGTGAGAGAGGAAGGGTGCGTGTGTGTGTGAGAGAGGATGGATGCGTGTGTGTGAGAGAGGATGGATGCGTGTGAGGTGAGAGAGGAAGGGTGCGTGTGTGTGTGAGAGAGGATGGATGCCTGTGTGTGTGAGAGAGGAAGGGTGCGTGTGTGTGTGAGAGAGGATGGATGCGTGTGAGGTGAGAGAGGATGGGAGCGTGTGTGTGTGAGAGAGGATGGGTGCGTGTGTGTGTGAGAGAGGATGGGAGCGTGTGTGTGTGAGAGAGGATGGGAGCGTGGGTGTGAGTGAGAATGGATGCGTGTGTGTGTGAGCGAGGATGTGTGTGTGGGTGTGAGTGAGAATGGATGCGTGTGTGTGTGAGCGAGGATGTGTGCGTGGGTGTGAGTGAGAATGGATGCGTGTGTGTGTGAGCGAGGATGTGTGCGTGGGTGTGAGTGAGAATGGATGCGTGTGTGTGTGTGTGGGAGAGGATGGGTGCGTGTGTGTGAGAGAGGATGGGTGCGTGTGTGTGTGAGAGGATGGTAGCGTGTGTGTGTGTGAGAGGATGGGAGTGTGTTTGTGTGAGAGAGGATGGGAGCGTGTGTGTGAGTGAGAATGGATGCGTGTGTGTGTGAGCGAGGATGTGTGCGTGGGTGTGAGTGAGAATGGATGCGTGTGTGTGTGAGCGAGGATGTGTGCGTGGGTGTGAGAGAGGATGGGAGCGTGTCTGTGAGAGAGGATGGGTGCGTGTGTGTGTGAGGATGGGTGCGTGAGTGTGTGAGTCAGGATGGGAGCGTGTGTGTGTGAGGATGGGTGCGTGTGTGTGAGAGAGGATGGATGCGTGTGTGTGAGACAGGATGGATGCGTGTGTCTGAGAGGGGATGGATGCGTGTGTGTGTGAGGATGGGTGCGTGTGTGTGTGAGGATGGGTGCGTGTGTGTGAGAGAGGATTGATGCGTGCGTTTGTGAGAGAGGATGGGTGCGTGTGTGTGAGAGATGATGGATGCGTGTGTCTGAGAGGGGATGGATGCGTGTGTGTGTGAGGATGGGTGCGTGTGTGTGAGAGAGGATTGATGCGTGCGTTTGTGAGAGAGGATGGGTGCGTGTGTGTGTGAGAGGATGGGAGCGTGTGTATGTGAGTGAGAATGGGAACGTGTGTGTGGGAGAGGATTGGTGCGTGTGTGAGAGAGGATAGGTGCGTGTGTATGTGAGTGAGAATGGGAACGTGTGTGTGAGAGAGGATGGGTGCATGTGAATGAGAGAGGATGGGTGCGTGTGTGAGAGAGAGGATGGGTGCGTGTGTGTGAGAGAGGATGGGTGCGTGTGTGTGAGAGGATGGGTGCGTGTGTGTGAGAGAGGATGGGTGCGTGTGTGTGTGAGAGAGGATGGGAGCGTGTGTGTGTGAGAGGATGGGTGCGTGTGTGTGAGAGAGGATGGGTGCGTGTGTGTGTGAGAGAGGATGGGAGCGTGTGTGTGTGAGTGAGGATGGGTGCGTGTGTGTGTGAGAGGATGGGTGCGTGTGTGTGTGAGAGGATGGGTGTGTGTGTGTGAGAGAGGATGGGTGCGTGTGTGTGTGAGAGGATGGGTGCGTGTGTGTGAGAGAGGATGGGAGCGTGTGTGTGAGAGAGGATGGGTGTGTGTGTGTGAGAGAGGATGGGTGCGTGTGTGAGAGAGAGAATGGGAGCGTGTGTGTGAGTGAGGATGGGTGCGTGTGTGTGTGAGAGGATGGGTGTGTGTGTGTGTGAGAGGATGGGTGCGTGTGTGTGTGAGCGAGGATGTGTGCGTGGGTGTGAGTGAGAATGGATGCGTGTGTGTGAGAGAGGATGGGTGCGTGTGTGTGAGAGAGGATGGGAGCGTGTGTGTGTGAGAGAGGATGGGAGCGTGTGTGTGTGAGCGAGGATGTGTGCGTGGGTGTGAGTGAGAATGGATGCGTGTGTGTGTGAGAGGATGGGTGCGTGTGTGTGAGAGAGGATGGGTGTGTGTGTGTGTGAGAGGATGGGAGTGTGTGTGTGTGAGAGGATGGGAGTGTGTGTGTGTGAGAGAGGATGGGAGCGTGTGTGAGAGAGGATGGGAGTGTGTGTGTGTGTGAGGATGGGAGTGTGTGTGTGTGAGAGAGGATGGGAGCGTGTGTGTGAGTGAGAATGGATGCGTGTGAGGTGAGAGAGGATGGGAGCGTGGGTGTGAGTGAGAATGGATGCGTGTGTGTGTGAGAGGATGGGTGCGTGTGTGTGAGAGAGGATGGGAGTGTGTGTGTGTGAGAGGATGGGAGTGTGTGTGTGTGAGAGGATGGGAGTGTGTGTGTGTGAGAGAGGATGGGAGCGTGTGTGTGAGTGAGAATGGATGCGTGTGTGTGTGAGCGAGGATGTGTGCGTGGGTGTGAGAGAGGATGGGAGCGTGTCTGTGAGAGAGGATGGATGCGTGTGTGTGAGAGAGGATGGATGCGTGTGTGTGTGAGGGTGGGTGCGTGTGTGTGTGAGTGAGGATGGGAGCGTGTGTGTGTGAGGATGGGTGCGTGTGTGTGAGAGAGGATGGATGCGTGTGTGTGAGAGAGGATGGATGCGTGTGTGTGTGAGGATGGGTGCGTGTGTGTGAGAGAGGATTGATGCGTGCGTGTGTGAGAGAGGATGGGTGCGTGTGTGTGTGAGAGGATGGGAGCGTGTGTGTGTGGGAGAGGATTGGTGCGTGTGTGAGAGAGGATAGGTGCGTGTGTATGTGAGTGAGAATGGGAGCGTGTGTGTGTGAGAGGATGGGTGCATGTGAATGAGAGAGGATGGGAGCGTGTATATGTGAGAGGATGGGTGCGTGTGTGTGTGAGAGAGGATGGGAGCGTGTGTGTGTGAGAGGATGGACGCATGTGTGTGTGAGAGAGGATGGGTGCGTGTGTGTGTGAGAGGATGGGTGCGTGTGTGTGAGAGAGGATGGATGCGTGTGTGTGAGAGAGGATGGGAGCGTGTGTGTGTGAGAGGATGGATGCGTGTGTGTGAGAGAGGATGGGTGCGTGTGTGTGAGAGAGGATGGGTGCGTGTGTGTGAGAGAGGATGGGTGCGTGTGTGTGAGAGAGGATGGGTGCGTGTGTGAGAAAGAGGATGGGAGCGTGTGTGTGTGAGAGAGGATGGGTGTGTGTGTGTGAGAGAGGATGGGTGCGTGTGTGTGAGAGAGGATGGGAGCGTGTGTGTGTGAGAGGATGGGAGCGTGTGTGTGAGAGAGGATGGGAGCGTGTGTGCGTGAGAGGATGGGTGCGTGTGTGTGTGAGAGAGGATGGGAGCGTGTGTGTGTGAGAGGATGGATGCGTGTGTGTGAGAGAGGATGGGAGCGTGTGTGTGTGAGAGGATGGATGCGTGTGTGTGTGAGAGGATGGATGCGTGTGTGTGTGAGAGGATGGGTGCGTGTGTGTGTGAGAGAGGATGGGAGCGTGTGTGTGTGAGAGGATGGATGCGTGTGTGTGAGAGAGGATAAGTCCGTGTGGGTGTGAGAGAGGATGGCTGCGTGTGTGTGAGTGAGGATGGGTGCATGTGTGTGTGAGAGGATGGATGCGTGTGTGTGAGAGAGGATGAGTCCGTGTGGGTGTGAGAGAGGATGGGTGCGTGTGTGTGAGAGAGGATGAGTCCGTGTGGGTGTGAGTGAGGATGGGTGCATGTGTGTGTGAGAGGATGGATGCGTGTGTGTGAGAGAGGATGAGTCCGTGTGGGTGTGAGAGAGGATGGGAGCGTGTGTGTGTGAGGATGGGTGCATGTGTGTGAGAGATGATGTGTGCGTGTGTGTGAGAGAGGATGGGAGCGTGTGTGTGAGAGAGGATGGGTGCGTGTGTGTGAGAGAGGATGAGTCCGTGTGAGTGAGAGAGGATGGGTGCGTGGGTGTGAGAGAGGATGGATGCGTGTGTGTGAGAGAGGATGGATGCGTGTGTGTGAGAGAGGATGGATGCGTGTGTGTGAGAGAGGATGTGTGCGTGTGTGTGAGAGAGGATGGATGCGTGCGTGTGAGAGAGGATGGATGCGTGTGTGTGAGAGAGGATGTGTGCGTGTGTGTGAGAGAGGATGGGTGTGTGTGTGTGAGAGATGATGTGTGCGTGTGTGTGATAGAGGATGGGTGTGTGTGTGTGAGAGATGATGTGTGCGTGTGTGTGAGAGAGGATGGGTGCGTGTGTGTGAGAGAGGATGGGTGCGTGGGTGTGTGAGAGGATGGGTGCGTGTGTGTGAGAGAGGATGGGTGCGTGTGTGTGAGAGAGGATGGATGCGTGTGTGTGAGAGAGGATGGATGCGTGTGTGTGAGAGAGGATGTGTGCGTGTGTGTGAGAGAGGATGGATGCGTGTGTGTGAGAGAGGATGTGTGCGTGTGTGTGAGAGAGGATGGGAGCGTGTGTGTGAGAGAGGATGAGTCCGTGTGAGTGAGAGAGGATGGGTGCGTGTGTGTGAGAGAGGATGGATGCGTGTGTGTGAGAGAGGATGGATGCGTGTGTGTGTGAGGATGGGTGCATGTGTGTGTGAGAGGATGGGTGTGTGTGTGTGAGAGAGGATGGGTGCGTGTGTGTGAGAGAGGATGGGTGCGTGGGTGTGTGAGAGGATGGGTGCGTGTGTGTGAGAGGATGGGTGCATGTGTGTGTGAGAGGATGGGTGCGTGTGTGTGTGAGAGGATGGGTGTGTGTGTGTGAGAGAGGATGGGTGCGTGGGTGTGAGAGGATGGGTGTGTGTGTGTGAGAGAGGATGGGTGCGTGTGGGTGAGAGAGGATGGGTGCATGTGTGTGTGAGAGGATGGGTGTGTGTGTGTGAGAGAGGATGGGTGCGTGTGTGTGTGAGAGAGGATGGGTGCGTGTGTGTGTGAGAGGATGGGTGCGTGTGTGTGAGAGAGGATGGGAGCGTGTGTGTGAGAGAGGATGGGTGTGTGTGTGTGAGAGAGGATGGGTGCGTGTGTGAGAGAGAGAATGGGAGCGTGTGTGTGAGTGAGGATGGGTGCGTGTGTGTGTGAGAGGATGGGTGTGTGTGTGTGTGAGAGGATGGGTGCGTGTGTGTGTGAGCGAGGATGTGTGCGTGGGTGTGAGTGAGAATGGATGCGTGTGTGTGAGAGAGGATGGGTGCGTGTGTGTGAGAGAGGATGGGAGCGTGTGTGTGTGAGAGAGGATGGGAGCGTGTGTGTGTGAGCGAGGATGTGTGCGTGCGTGTGAGTGAGAATGGATGCGTGTGTGTGTGAGAGGATGGGTGCGTGTGTGTGAGAGAGGATGGGTGTGTGTGTGTGTGAGAGGATGGGAGTGTGTGTGTGTGAGAGGATGGGAGTGTGTGTGTGTGAGAGAGGATGGGAGCGTGTGTGAGAGAGGATGGGAGTGTGTGTGTGTGTGAGGATGGGAGTGTGTGTGTGTGAGAGAGGATGGGAGCGTGTGTGTGAGTGAGAATGGATGCGTGTGAGGTGAGAGAGGATGGGAGCGTGGGTGTGAGTGAGAATGGATGCGTGTGTGTGTGAGAGGATGGGTGCGTGTGTGTGAGAGAGGATGGGAGTGTGTGTGTGTGAGAGGATGGGAGTGTGTGTGTGTGAGAGGATGGGAGTGTGTGTGTGTGAGAGAGGATGGGAGCGTGTGTGTGAGTGAGAATGGATGCGTGTGTGTGTGAGCGAGGATGTGTGCGTGGGTGTGAGAGAGGATGGGAGCGTGTCTGTGAGAGAGGATGGATGCGTGTGTGTGAGAGAGGATGGATGCGTGTGTGTGTGAGGATGGGTGCGTGTGTGTGTGAGTGAGGATGGGAGCGTGTGTGTGTGAGGATGGGTGCGTGTGTGTGAGAGAGGATGGATGCGTGTGTGTGAGAGAGGATGGATGCGTGTGTGTGTGAGGATGGGTGCGTGTGTGTGAGAGATGATTGATGCGTGCGTGTGTGAGAGAGGATGGGTGCGTGTGTGTGTGAGAGGATGGGAGCGTGTGTGTGTGGGAGAGGATTGGTGCGTGTGTGAGAGAGGATAGGTGCGTGTGTATGTGAGTGAGAATGGGAGCGTGTGTGTGTGAGAGGATGGGTGCATGTGAATGAGAGAGGATGGGAGCGTGTATATGTGAGAGGATGGGTGCGTGTGTGTGTGAGAGAGGATGGGAGCGTGTGTGTGTGAGAGGATGGACGCATGTGTGTGTGAGAGAGGATGGGTGCGTGTGTGTGTGAGAGGATGGGTGCGTGTGTGTGAGAGAGGATGGATGCGTGTGTGTGAGAGAGGATGGGAGCGTGTGTGTGTGAGAGGATGGATGCGTGTGTGTGAGAGAGGATGGGTGCGTGTGTGTGAGAGAGGATGGGTGCGTGTGTGTGAGAGAGGATGGGTGCGTGTGTGTGAGAGAGGATGGGTGCGTGTGTGAGAAAGAGGATGGGAGCGTGTGTGTGTGAGAGAGGATGGGTGTGTGTGTGTGAGAGAGGATGGGTGCGTGTGTGTGAGAGAGGATGGGAGCGTGTGTGTGTGAGAGGATGGGAGCGTGTGTGTGAGAGAGGATGGGAGCGTGTGTGCGTGAGAGGATGGGTGCGTGTGTGTGTGAGAGAGGATGGGAGCGTGTGTGTGTGAGAGGATGGATGCGTGTGTGTGAGAGAGGATGGGAGCGTGTGTGTGTGAGAGGATGGATGCGTGTGTGTGTGAGAGGATGGATGCGTGTGTGTGTGAGAGGATGGGTGCGTGTGTGTGTGAGAGAGGATGGGAGCGTGTGTGTGTGAGAGGATGGATGCGTGTGTGTGAGAGAGGATAAGTCCGTGTGGGTGTGAGAGAGGATGGCTGCGTGTGTGTGAGTGAGGATGGGTGCATGTGTGTGTGAGAGGATGGATGCGTGTGTGTGAGAGAGGATGAGTCCGTGTGGGTGTGAGAGAGGATGGGTGCGTGTGTGTGAGAGAGGATGAGTCCGTGTGGGTGTGAGTGAGGATGGGTGCATGTGTGTGTGAGAGGATGGATGCGTGTGTGTGAGAGAGGATGAGTCCGTGTGGGTGTGAGAGAGGATGGGAGCGTGTGTGTGTGAGGATGGGTGCATGTGTGTGAGAGATGATGTGTGCGTGTGTGTGAGAGAGGATGGGAGCGTGTGTGTGAGAGAGGATGGGTGCGTGTGTGTGAGAGAGGATGAGTCCGTGTGAGTGAGAGAGGATGGGTGCGTGGGTGTGAGAGAGGATGGATGCGTGTGTGTGAGAGAGGATGGATGCGTGTGTGTGAGAGAGGATGGATGCGTGTGTGTGAGAGAGGATGTGTGCGTGTGTGTGAGAGAGGATGGATGCGTGCGTGTGAGAGAGGATGGATGCGTGTGTGTGAGAGAGGATGTGTGCGTGTGTGTGAGAGAGGATGGGTGTGTGTGTGTGAGAGATGATGTGTGCGTGTGTGTGATAGAGGATGGGTGTGTGTGTGTGAGAGATGATGTGTGCGTGTGTGTGAGAGAGGATGGGTGCGTGTGTGTGAGAGAGGATGGGTGCGTGGGTGTGTGAGAGGATGGGTGCGTGTGTGTGAGAGAGGATGGGTGCGTGTGTGTGAGAGAGGATGGATGCGTGTGTGTGAGAGAGGATGGATGCGTGTGTGTGAGAGAGGATGTGTGCGTGTGTGTGAGAGAGGATGGATGCGTGTGTGTGAGAGAGGATGTGTGCGTGTGTGTGAGAGAGGATGGGAGCGTGTGTGTGAGAGAGGATGAGTCCGTGTGAGTGAGAGAGGATGGGTGCGTGTGTGTGAGAGAGGATGGATGCGTGTGTGTGAGAGAGGATGGATGCGTGTGTGTGTGAGGATGGGTGCATGTGTGTGTGAGAGGATGGGTGTGTGTGTGTGAGAGAGGATGGGTGCGTGTGTGTGAGAGAGGATGGGTGCGTGGGTGTGTGAGAGGATGGGTGCGTGTGTGTGAGAGGATGGGTGCATGTGTGTGTGAGAGGATGGGTGCGTGTGTGTGTGAGAGGATGGGTGTGTGTGTGTGAGAGAGGATGGGTGCGTGGGTGTGAGAGGATGGGTGTGTGTGTGTGAGAGAGGATGGGTGCGTGTGGGTGAGAGAGGATGGGTGCATGTGTGTGTGAGAGGATGGGTGTGTGTGTGTGAGAGAGGATGGGTGCGTGTGTGTGTGAGAGAGGATGGGTGCGTGTGTGTGTGAGAGGATGGGTGCGTGTGGGTGAGAGAGGATGGGTGCGTGGGTGTGTGAGAGGATGGGTGCGTGTGTGTGTGAGGATGGGTGCATGTGTGTGTGAGAGGATGGGTGTGTGTGTGTGAGAGAGGATGGGTGCGTGTGTGTGTGAGGATGGGTGCATGTGTGTGTGAGAGGATGGGTGTGTGTGTGTGAGAGAGGATGGGTGCGTGTGTGTGTCAGGATGGGTGCATGTGTGTGTGAGAGGATGGGTGCGTGTGTGTGAGAGAGGATGGGAGCGTGTGTGTGTGAGGATGGGTGCGTGTGTGTGTGAGGATGGGTGCGTGTGTGTGAGAGAGGATGTGTGCGTGGGTGTGTGAGAGAGGATGGATGCGTGTGTGTGTGAGGATGGGTGCGTGTGTGTGAGAGATGATGGATGCGTGTGTCTGAGAGGGGATGGATGCGTGTGTGTGTGAGGATGGGTGCGTGTGTGTGAGAGAGGATTGATGCGTGCGTGTGTGAGAGAGGATGGGTGCGTGTGTGTGTGAGAGGATGGGAGCGTGTGTGTGTGGGAGAGGATTGGTGCGTGTGTGAGAGAGGATAGGTGCGTGTGTATGTGAGTGAGAATGGGAGCGTGTGTGTGTGAGAGGATGGGTGCATGTGAATGAGAGAGGATGGGTGCGTGTGTGTGAGAGAGGATGGGTGCGTGTGTGTGAGAGAGGATGGGTGCGTGTGTGTGGGAGAGAATGGGTGCGTGTGTGTGTGAGAGGATGGGTGCGTGTGTGTGGGAGAGGATGGGTGCGTGTGTGTGGGAGAGGATGGGTGCGTGTGTGTGAGAGAGGATGGGTGCGTGTGTGTGAGAGAGGATGGGTGCGTGTGTGTGGGAGAGGATGGGTGCGTGTGTGTGAGAGAGGATGGGTGCGTGTGTGTGGGAGAGGATGGGTGCGTGTGTGTGAGAGAGGATGGGTGCGTGTGTGTGTGAGAGGATGGGTGCGTGTGTGTGAGAGAGGATGGGAGCGTGTGTGTGAGAGAGGATGGGTGCGTGTGTGAGAGAGAGAATGGGAGCGTGTGTGTGAGTGAGGATGGGTGCGTGTGTGTGAGAGAGAATGGGAGCGTGTGTGTGAGTGAGGATGGGTGCGTGTGTGAGAGAGAGAATGGGAGCGTGTGTGTGAGTGAGGATGGGTGCGTGTGTGTGGGAGAGGATGGGTGCGTGTGTGTGAGAGAGGATGGGTGCGTGTGTGTGGGAGAGGATGGGTGCGTGTGTGTGAGAGAGGATGGGTGCGTGTGTGTGAGAGAGGATGGGAGCGTGTGTGTGAGAGAGGATGGGTGCGTGTGTGAGAGAGAGAATGGGAGCGTGTGTGTGAGTGAGGATGGGTGCGTGTGTGTGAGAGAGGATGGGTGCGTGTGTGTGAGAGAGGATGGGAGCGTGTGTGTGAGAGAGGATGGGTGCGTGGGTGTGTGGGAGAGGATGGGTGCGTGTGTGAGAGAGGATGGATGCGTGTGTGTGTGAGTGAGGATGGGAGCGTGTGTGTGTGAGAGGATGGGAGCGTGTGTGTGAGAGAGGATGGGTGCGTGTGATATGAGAGAGGATGGGAGCGTGGGTGTGAGAGAGAATGGGTGCGTGTGTGTGAGAGAGGATGGGAGCGTGTGTGTGTGATAGAGGATGGGTGCGTGTGTGTGTGAGAGAGGATGGGTGTGTGTGTGTGTGTGAGAGGATGGGTGCGTGTGTGTGAGAGAGGATGGGAGCGTGTGTGTGTGAGAGAGGATGCGTGTGTGTGTGTGAGAGAGGATGGGAGCGTGTGCGTGTGAGAGAGGATGGGAGCGTGTGTGTGTGTGAGAGGATGGGTGCGTGTGTGTGAGAGAGGATGGGAGCGTGTGTGTGTGAGAGAGGATGCGTGTGTGTGTGTGAGAGAGGATGGGAGCGTGTGTGTGTGAGAGAGGATGGATGCGTGTGAGGTGAGAGAGGATGGGAGCGTGGGTGTGAGTGAGAATGGATGCGTGTGTGTGTGAGCGAGGATGTGTGCGTGGGTGTGAGTGAGAATGGATGCGTGTGTGTGTGAGAGGATGGGTGCGTGTGTGTGAGAGAGGATGGGAGTGTGTGTGTGAGAGGATGGGAGTGTGTGTGTGTGAGAGGATGGGAGTGTGTGTGTGTGAGAGAGGATGGGAGCGTGTGTGTGAGTGAGAATGGATGCGTGTGTGTGTGAGCGAGGATGTGTGCGTGGGTGTGAGTGAGAATGGATGCGTGTGTGTGTGAGCGAGGATGTGTGCGTGGGTGTGAGAGAGGATGGGAGCGTGTCTGTGAGAGAGGATGGATGCGTGTGTGTGAGAGAGGATGGATGCGTGTGTCTGAGAGGGGATGGATGCGTGTGTGTGTGAGGATGGGTGCGTGTGTGTGTGAGGATGGGTGCGTGTGTGTGTGAGTGAGGATGGGAGCGTGTGTGTGTGAGGATGGGTGCGTGTGTGTGAGAGAGGATGGATGCGTGTGTGTGAGAGAGGATGGATGCGTGTGTCTGAGAGGGGATGGATGCGCGTGTGTGTGAGGATGGGTGCGTGTGTGTGTGAGGATGGGTGCGTGTGTGTGAGAGAGGATGTGTGCGTGGGTGTGTGAGAGAGGATGGATGCGTGTGTGTGTGAGGATGGGTGCGTGTGTGTGAGAGATGATGGATGCGTGTGTCTGAGAGGGGATGGATGCGTGTGTGTGTGAGGATGGGTGCGTGTGTGTGAGAGAGGATTGATGCGTGCGTGTGTGAGAGAGGATGGGTGCGTGTGTGTGTGAGAGGATGGGAGCGTGTGTGTGTGGGAGAGGATTGGTGCGTGTGTGAGAGAGGATAGGTGCGTGTGTATGTGAGTGAGAATGGGAGCGTGTGTGTGTGAGAGGATGGGTGCATGTGAATGAGAGAGGATGGGTGCGTGTGTGTGAGAGAGGATGGGTGTGTGTGTGTGAGAGAGGATGGGTGCGTGTGTGTGAGAGAGGATGGGTGCGTGTGTGTGGGAGAGGATGGGTGCGTGTGTGTGGGAGAGGATGGGTGCGTGTGTGTGGGAGAGGATGGGTGCGTGTGTGTGGGAGAGGATGGGTGCGTGTGTGTGAGAGAGGATGGGTGCGTGTGTGTGTGGGAGAGGATGTGTGCGTGGGTGTGTGGGAGAGGATGGGAGCGTGTGTGAGAGTGAGGATGGGTGCGTGTGTGTGGGAGAGGATGGGTGCGTGTGTGTGAGAGAGGATGGGTGCGTGTGTGTGTGGGAGAGGATGTGTGCGTGGGTGTGTGGGAGAGGATGGGAGCGTGTGTGTGAGAGAGGATGGGAGCGTGTGTGTGTGAGAGAGGATGGGAGCGTGTGTGAGAGAGGATGGGAGCGTGTGTGTGAGAGAGGATGGGAGCGTGTGTGTGTGGGAGAGGATGGGTGCGTGTGTGAGAGAGGATGGGAGCGTGTGTGTGAGAGAGGATGGGTGCGTGTGTGAGAGAGGATGGGTGCGTGTGTGTGAGAGAGGATGGGTGTGTGTGTGAGAGAGGATGGGAGCGTGTGTGTGAGAGTGAGGATGGGTGCGTGTGTGTGAGAGAGGATGGGTGCGTGTGTGTGAGAGAGGATGGGTGCGTGTGTGTGGGAGAGGATGGGAGCGTGTGTGTGTGAGAGAGGATGGGAGCGTGTGTGTGTGAGAGAGGATGGGAGCGTGTGTGAGAGTGAGGATGGGTGCGTGTGTGTGAGAGAGGATGGGTGCGTGTGTGTGAGAGAGGATGGGTGCGTGTGTGTGAGAGGATGGGTGTGTGTGTGAGAGAGGATGAGTGTGTGAGAGAGGATGGGAGCGTGTGTGTGTGAGAGGATGGGTGCGTGTGTGTGAGAGAGGATGGGTGCGTGTGTGTGAGAGAGGATGGGAGCGTGTGTGTGAGAGAGGATGGGTGCGTGTGTGTGAGAGAGGATGGGAGCGTGTGTGTGTGAGAGGATGGGTGCGTGTGTGTGAGAGAGGATGGGAGCGTGTGTGTGAGAGAGGATGGGTGCGTGTGTGTGAGAGAGGATGGGAGCGTGTGTGTGTGAGAGGATGGGTGCGTGTGTGTGAGAGAGGATGGGAGCGTGTGTGTGAGAGGATGGGTGCATGTGTGTGTGGGAGAGGATGGGAGCGTGTGTGAGAGAGAGGATGGGTGCGTGTGTGAGAGTGAGGATGGGTGCGTGTGTGTGTGAGAGAGGATGGGTGCGTGTGTGTGAGAGAGGATGGGTGCGTGTGTGAGAGAGGATGGGAGCGTGTGTGAGAGAGGATGGGTGCGTGGGTGTGTGGGAGAGGATGGGTGCGTGTGTGTGAGAGAGGATGGGTGCGTGGGTGTGTGGGAGAGGATGGGTGCGTGTGTGTGAGAGAGGATGGGTGCGTGTGTGTGAGAGAGGATGGGTGCGTGTGTGTGGGAGAGGATGGGAGCGTGTGTGTGAGAGAGGATGGGAGCGTGTGTGTGTGAGAGAGGATGGGAGCGTGTGTGTGAGAGAGGATGGGTGCGTGTGTGAGAGAGGATGGGTGCGTGTGTGTGAGAGAGGATGGGTGCGTGTGTGTGAGAGAGGATGGGTGCGTGTGTGTGGGAGAGGATGGGAGCGTGTGTGTGAGAGAGGATGGATGCGTGTGTGTGAGAGAGGATGGGTGCGTGTGTGTGAGAGAGGATGGGAGCGTGTGTGTGAGAGAGGATGGGTGCGTGTGTGAGCGAGGATGGGAGCGTGTGTGAGAGGATGGGTGCGTGTGTATGAGAGAGGATGTGTGCGTGTGTGTGAGAGAGGATGAGTCTGTGTGTGTGTGAGAGGATGGGTGCGTGTGTGTGAGAGGATGGGTGCGTGTGTGTGAGAGGATGGGAGCGTGTGTGAGAGGATGGGTGTGTGTGTGTGAGAGAGGATGGGTGCGTGTGTGTGTGAGAGGATGGGTGCGTGTGTGTGAGAGAGGATGAGTCTGTGTGTGTGAGAGAGGATGGGTGCGTGTGTGTGTGAGAGAGGATGGGTGCGTGTGTGTGAGAGAGGATGAGTCTGTGTGTGTGTGAGAGGATGGGTGCGTGTGTGTGTGAGAGGATGGGTGCGTGTGTGTGAGAGTCTGTGTGTGTGTGAGAGGATGGGTGCGTGTGTGTGAGAGAGGATGGGTGCGTGTGTGTGAGAGAGGATGGGAGCGTGTGTGTGAGAGAGGATGGGTGCGTGTGTGTGAGAGAGGATGGGAGCGTGTGTGTGAGAGAGGATGGGTGCGTGTGTGTGTGAGAGAGGATGGGTGCATGTGAATGAGAGAGGATGAGTCCATGTGGGTGTGATAGAGGATGGGTGCGTGTGTGTGAGAGAGGATGAGTGAGTGCGTGTGTGCGTGTGTGAGAGAATGAGTGCGTGTGTGTGTGAGTGAGGATGGGTGCGTGTGTGTGTGACAATGGGTGCGTGTGTGTGAGAGAGGATGGGTGCGTGTGTATGAGAGAGGATGGGTGCGTGTGTGTGAGAGAGGATGGGTGCGTGTGTGTGAGAGAGGATGGGTGCGTGTGTGTGAGAGAGGATGGGTGTGTGTGTGTGTGAGAGAGGATGGGACCGTGTGTGTGAGAGAGGATGGGCGTGTGTGTGAGAGAGGATGGATGCGTGTGTGTGAGAGAGGATGGGTGCGTGTGTGTGAGAGAGGATGGGTGCGTGTGTGTGTGAGAGGATGGGTGCGTGTGTATGAGAGAGGATGGGTGCGTGTGTGTGTGAGAGGATGGGTGCGTGTGTGTGAGAGAGGATGGGTGCGTGTGTATGAGAGAGGATGGGTGCGTGTGTGTGAGAGAGGATGGGTGTGTGTGTGTGACAAGACGGGTGCGGGTGTGTGTGACAGGACGGGAGCGTGTGTGTGAGAGAGGATGGGTGTGTGTGTGTGACAGAGGATGGGTGTGTGTGTGAGAGAGGATGGGTGTGTGTGTGTGACAAGACGGGTGCGGGTGTGTGTGACAGGACGGGAGCGTGTGTGTGTGAGGATGAGTGGATGTGTGTGAGAGGATGAGTGTGTATGCATGAAGGAGAATGGGTGTGTGTCTGAGAGGATGAGTGTGTGTGTGTGTTGTCATGTGACAGTCCCTTTAAGAAAAGTGTGTTTTATAATGGCAATGATGTCATTGTGTGGGTGGAGCTGGAATGTGATTCTGCTTTTAATTTTTGTTTGGAGCAGGAAGCTCTTTTTGGCTGTGTTTTAGTTTCGCTTTCAGTTGGAGAGCTGCATTCAAACCAATCAGATGTATATTGGTCTCTCTCTGTATGTTAAACAAGGTGTTTAGATCACTTGATAATTTTAAAGTGATAACTGTACTCTGTAGAGAATTGAAACCTACTGTCTTTGTTAAAAAGTGTTTTGGCTTATGGATGTTGTTCGGAAAGCTACTCAGAGTTACTTAAAGAGTACTGTATCTTTTTGGGGGGTTAACAGTGTTGGTAGTTGGTAAGATGTTTACTGTGGGTTTATAAAATGTTATCTGGATTCATAGAATAAACATTGTTTTTGTTTAAACATACTTTAATCTCTGTTGCATCACACTTGTAAAGTGGGCCCTTGTGCTCCCCATAACCAAAATCTATGAAAAGTTGTGGGTCAGGTGAACTCCTTGATATACTTTGGTGTTCTCTAAACCCTGGCCCATAACAGTATGAGAGGATGAGTGTATATGAGTGAGGGAGAATGGGTGTGTGTGTGAGACGATGAGTGTGTGTGTGAGAGGATGAGTGCGTCTGAGAGAGAAGGGGTGTGGTGAGCATGTGGGAGGATGAGTGAGCATGTGTGTGTGTGAGAGGATGAGAGGGTGAGTGTGAGTTTGAGAGTCCGGCAATCCAATAGCACTCTGCCGATTAGAACCAAAGGGGCAGTAACACACCTCCCATTAAAAATGATTTAAAAAACCATGGAGCAGATGGGGGGGTGGATCCATGGAGATTTAGGCAGCCGAGGGTGAAGGAGTTCTCCTTCTACTCCCACGTGCATAAGGTGCACTGTCGGATCGATTTCTTTGTCTTGGGTAGGGCCTTGCTGGTGTGGGTGATGGACGCGGGGTACTTGGCGATTACGATCTCGGACCATGCTCCGCACTGGGTGGACCTGCAGGTTAGTATGGCTAG
This sequence comes from Scyliorhinus torazame, assembly GCF_047496885.1. Lineage (NCBI taxonomy): Eukaryota > Metazoa > Chordata > Chondrichthyes > Carcharhiniformes > Scyliorhinidae > Scyliorhinus > Scyliorhinus torazame. Next base: position 123,460,925 of record NC_092719.1, on the reverse strand, counting down.
CAAGCAGTGCCCGCCCCGCAATGGAGGTTAGATGTAGGGCTATTGGCGGACGAAGCGGTGTGTGAGAGGCTGAGGAAATGCATTCAAAATTACCTGCAGGTAAATGATACGGGGGATGTCTCAGCAGCGGTGGTCTGGGAAGCGCTGGTGAGATGAGAGCTTATCTCGATCCGGGCTCACAGGGACAGGACGGACAGGGCAGAGACGGACCGACTAGTGAAAGAGATTTTACAAGTTGACAGGAGGCACGCGGAGACTCCAGAGATAGGGCTTTTAAGGGAATGGCAGAGGCTACAGGCGGAGGCTACAGGCAGAGTTCGGCTTGTTAACCACAGGGAGAGCAGTGGAACAGCTCAGAAAGGCGAGGCGGGCGATCTACGAGCATGGTGAGAAGGCCAGCAGGATGCTTGCACAGCAGCTCAGAAAGAGGGAGGCAGCTAGAGAAATAGGGAAAGTTATTGACGGGGATTGGAACTTAGTTGGGGACTCAGCAGGGGTGAGTAAGGCGTTTCGGAATTTTTACAGCAGGTTGTACAGGTCGGAACCCACTGCGGGGCAGGAGGGGATGAGGCACTTCCTGGAGGGGCTGACCTTCCCGAAGGTGGACGGGGAGCTGGTCGAAGGGCTGGGGGCCCCGATCGGATTGGAAGAGATAGTGGAGGACTTGAAGGCCATGCAGTCGGGTAATGCCCCGGGACCGGACGGGTACCCAGCGGAGTTCGATAAAAAGTTCTCCGGGATATTGGGACCGGTGCTGATGAAGGTGTTTAATGAGGCAAGGAAAGGGGGGTTCTGCCCCAGACGATGTCACAGGTCACGATTTTATCCTGAAACGGGACAAGAACCCGGAGCTGTGTGGGTCTTACAGGCCGATTTTCCTGTTGAACGTAGACGCCAAATTGCTGGCCAAAGTTTTGTCCTTCAGGATTGAGGATTGTGTATCGAACATCATTGTGGAGGATCAGACGGGGTTTGTTAAGGGCAGGCAGCTGGTGGCCAATGTAAGAAGGCTGTTAAACATGATGCCCCCGGAAAGTAGGGAGGTGGAGGTAGTGGTTGCGATGGATGCGGAAAAAGCTTTTGACCGGGTTGAGTGGGATTATTTATGGGAGATTCTGGGGCAGTTCGGATTTGGGAGGGGCTTTATTGACTGGGTCATGTCATGATATTAAAACACACACATCATGATAGACACACCAACAGACAAATCAGAACACACAACACCTCAACCAATGACAGAAAGATATAAAAGCACAGACACGACCCCCGGTGGTCAGTATTAGCTGCAGAGGAGGACCAGGACAGATCTGTTACCAAACACACTCAGGGAGACAGCACGTGCAGAGTATCCAGAACGAACTGTATTATAAGAGTTAAAATAAAATAGAGTTGTACCACATACAACTGTGTTGGCTCATCTGTGCACCAGAGCACCCAACACCACATGGTACAGGAGTGGATCGATACCTGCCGGCATACCTCAGTGTACACAGACAACCAGCAGTGCCCAGGCAAAATGATAGAGCTCCCGGTTCCGCAGCCGCTCCAGTGCTACGGCGATCTCCGCGAAAACTGGCGGCGATTCCGGCAATGGTTCGAATTGTTCCTGGTGGCAGCTGAACTCCAAGACCTGGATGATAGCGAAAAAATTGAATTTCTCCTCACCATCGCCGGTGCAAGGGCAAGAGAAATATTCACAAGGTTCAGGTTCTTCAGGAGGCAGCAAAGGTACGATTACCAGGCAGTCCTGGACAAATTCTCCAAGTACTGTGAAGAAAACGCAATCCAATCGGCAAGTAAAGGTAAGAAAAGCTGCAGTACTCACCTCGTGGCTGGGATCCCGGAGCCCGAATTCCCAGAGGCCGAAATCCCGGGCCTGAGAGAGGGCTGGGTCGAGGTCGGCGGCCATCTTGCTAAAGGTATCACGCTAGCACAGTTGCGCGAGCAGTGCGCAGAACCGGAAGTTTCGTTTGCGCATGCGCGAGATGCTGCGCATGCGCAGTCCAGAAAACGGCCATCGGTAAAGGAACAGCGATCTGAGCATGCGCAGTCGCTTCCTACGTGCTACATACCGAGCGTCAGGATGTCAGAGGCCCCAGACTGCACCAATTTAAAGGGGAAATGTCCCAAATCCAATTTAAAAGGGAAACGTCCCAAATCAAAAAAAAAAAAATCTGTTAAAGCTGTAAAACAACCTTCCCTCACCTGGAATGACAGCACATTGCCGCAAATTGACCCAGGAGATGAATTTGACCTCCGAAGAACCCTCCGACAAGCAGTTACCTACGCACAAGCCGATGATTCCGACCTCGAATACTTCGATGACGATCTTTACAGTGTTTCCGGACCTCGCGAGCCCAATGATAGCTCCGTGGTCCTATACGACTATGACTCGGACGAACCTTTCGTGTTGCACATTGGCGGCCCCCACATTGAATCCGACGCAGATGCGGATTCAGTTTTCGGATTTGAGGATCTTCAATCCAGCAGATATGACGTTCCAACTTATCAGTACCAGATGATGCTGCAGCCTGACATTAACAGACAGGGAGCGGTGCAAGCACACGGAGAGCGCCCTACTGCCACACAGAGCGTGGTCCACGTCCCGCTCAACGTTCCCGACTCTATGAAAGAAGACATGCAAGACTCCAGAGCGCAGTCTTCGCATGAACCAGAAGTGACTCCAGTGTCACAAGCTTCCACAGCAAGCTCGTGGACAGACTCCACAATTGCAGAAATGCAAGACTCCAGAGCGCAGTCCTTGCACGGACAAGAAGTGACTCCAGTGTCACAAGCCTCCACAGAGAGCTCGTGGACAGCCTCCATGATAGAAGCAACGCAAGACTCCAGAGCGCAGTCCTTGCACGAACAAGAAGTGACTCCAGTGTCACAAGCCTCCACAGAGAGCTCGTGGACAGCCTCCACGATAGAAGCAACGCAAGACTCCAGAGCGCAGTCCTTGCACGAACAAGAAGTGACTCCAGTGTCACAAGCCTCCACAGAGAGCTCGTGGACAGCCTCCACGATAGAAGCAACGCAAGACTCCAATGTGCAGTCCTTGCAGGAACAAGACCATGAGGGTCTAGCAACCTCTCCTGACCAACCAGCGGCAGACGATGCAAGTCTACCATGCTCCACTACACAGCAGCATGACCATGACGGTCTCTCATGCTACAATGAAGGGCACAGCGCTGAAGACTGTTCAAGCCCAACTGAAGACAAGCCAAAGGAATCGCCTCGTCCAAGCCCGAAGAAAAAAGGTTTATGCGCTGACCTTCAGGATCATTAAAGCCGAACAGAGATTAATAATGCTGCACGGCCACAGAAGGATGCTGAGGATTTACTAACGAAATTAATTGAATGTTTAACTTGCAAGGAGCAGACTGAGAATTGCCAGTGTTTTAGTACGGATCGAAAAAATGGACAAGACATTGATCCTCAGGTAATGGAAATAACACAACCCGGATCATATCTACAGCAGGGACAAATGTCTCCCTTCAACACAACGCCGCAAAATCCCACCTTCGGAGACCAGCAGTTAGTCAGTAATGACTCTTCAAACCTTGAGGGGAACATTAATTGCATTGAACCTATACACACTCCACTGATAAATGAGCAGAACATTGGAGCAAGAATCCTGAGGACACCGACATCGAGTAGCCAGATAACGAATTTAAAACCCACAGCAGTTTCAAGTGAACCAAGTGTGCTTTCCACTAATGGTGAAGATGCAGATAAGGTCGACCCGATTATCCATTGTACCACACTAACCCCAGTGATTAAGCAGTTATGTATGGGGAGTATAATGTGGGCAATTGAGAACAGTAAAAGAGAGACTGTGACCATGCCAGTCCCAGCAAAATCAGACCCAGAGACCATGAAGGCATGTACATTAGACAAAGGTACATATGAGGTACCTGAGAAGAAAAGTGAAACGGAATGTTCTTTGGAAAATAGTACAATGTCGATAGAAACATTGGATCCTATATTCGAGACCATACATATGGGAGAATTTGGGGGTAATGAACAAGGTTCTGCAATGTCTGTGGGAAGATTTAAAATTCCAAAGAAGAAAAGCCCAAATGAAGGACAACGGCAAGACAATGACAGTCCACCGACATGGTGTGCACCACCAGATGAAAACTCTGACAATTTACCCAACCCTAGTGAACAGCAAGCTGCTAATGAGGATCTATCCACGGGATGTGAGACGAGTGACGACAGCATCCCACTTCCCATGCAAAAGGTGCAAGGTGACAGACCTCGCCTAGTGCGTACCGAGGCACTCGACGATCACGGTGGGACCACTGACGACTGCGGTGGCGGCGCACCGCTTCCACCCTCGATGGCTCGACCCTCTCCACTGGTTGGTGCATTCCTGCATGTTCCGACTCCAGAAGTGCAGCTTCAGGGAATCTCGGCTGCCTCCAGTGAACCTGTTGGGACTCCGGACAGGGGGCATCGACGGAAGGCAGACCGGACTCCAGATGGGGAGCAGCCAAGCGCCGACTCTGATTTGCGCACGCCAGACCTTGCTCCGGACGGGCGGTGTCGCGGCCTCGGTGATGGCACGCTCAGGGTGACGGCGGATGCCACGGCGACAGGGAATGGATCGCGTGGCAGTCCCACTGGGTCGGCAGTGGCAACCAGCACCGGCGGTCCAAGATGGACACACCAATTCGCGCCATCGCCAGACGTTGATGCGAGCAACAATTCTCTCTCCAAGGCGACATGCTTCGACGTTTCTCTGCGGAGTCGCCCTTCCGGCACAGCAGGTGGCCGGAACCAGCGTGCACGGTCTCGGCCAACTTCCACATCTGGCACAGTCATCGCCTTGCATGATATTAGTGATGGTGCTACTTCGATGGCAACGACCCATCGGCTACAAGATGCCGTCCACCACAAACATAAAAAGAAAAAAGACTCCACCTTGTTCCTGGCATGCAGGGCGGGTGGATTGGTGCGTAGGCGCAATCAGCGAGCTTTGCGCCGCCTTCCACGCTCGCAACCGAACCGTACGCACACGCCGGATCCTCCAGTGGTTCCCAAGGATGACTTCGTGGAGATGCCACGGATCATGCCCCTTCCATCGCCACCAGAACCAAACCACAGCCAAGGCACCACTAACAAAGATGTTGAATGTTATATTTGCACGAATGAAAAAACCAAGCACTGCACGAAGTACAACAAATGGTAAAGTAGAGACTTCGGCAACAGCATCACCTCCAACAGTCCAAGGTGAACCAGTGTGACCTCAAATCTCCACAGCTGAACCGGCTTGAGGACCAGCCCATTCTTGAGGCGGTCACCCATTCGACTGGACTTATAACGCTGTTCATACGTTCAAAAAGTCAAACACTTCTGTATTATAACCTGTTGTTGTTTATTGTTCCAGATATCGTCTGACCGGACCAATGTTCAAGTTTTTTTTCTCTCGCATCCAAGTTTTGTTAGTGTGACGCACCCGACATCGCCCCATGTAAATAGTTACGTCATAAACACACGCTGTACACAACACACACACACACTCTTAGATGCACTCACGACACAATTATATTTATAACCACGTAGGCACATATCTTTGTAAAAAGGGGGGATGTCATGATATTCAAACACACACATCATGATAGACACACCAACAGACAAATCAGAACACACAACACCACAACCAATGACAGAAAGATATAAAAGCACAGACATGACCCCCGGTGGTCAGTATTAGCTGCAGAGGAGGACCAGGACAGATCTGTTACCAAACACACTCAGGGAGACAGCACGTGCAGAGTATCCAGAACGAACTGTATTATAAGAGTTAAAATAAAATAGAGTTGTACCACATACAACTGTGTTGGCTCATCTGTGCACCAGAGCACCCAACACCACAGGTCAGGTTGCTGTACCAGGCTCCTGTGGTAAGTGTACGGATGAACAGGATGACTTTGGGCTATTTTAGACTGCACCGGGGGATGACACACGGATGTCCCCTTTCCCCACTGCTGTTTGCGCTGGCTATAGAGCCGCTGGCAATTACTCTGAGGGTCTCAAGGGGCTGGTCCGGGTGGGGGTTTGGAGCACAGAGTCTCGCTGTATGTGGACGACCTGCATCTGTATGTTTCAAATCCAATTGAGGGGATTGAAGCAATCATGGGAATTTTAGGGGAATTCGGCCGGTTTTCGGCGTACAAGCTTAATATGGGGAGGAGCGAGATGTTTGTAGTCCAGGCGGGGGGTCAGGAGAGGCGACTGGGGGAACTGCCGTTTAGAGTGGTAGGGGACAGTTTCAGGTACCTAGGTATCCAAGTAGCGCGGGATTGGGACCGGCTACATAAATTGAACTTGGCCCGGTTGATGGATCAGATGAAAGATGATTTCCGGAGATGGGATGCACTCCCGTTGTCTCTAGCTGGTAGAATCCAAACGGTGAAAATGACGGTCCTCCTGAGATTCTTGTTTGTATTTCAATGTCTCCCCATCTTCATTCCGCAGTCCTTTTTTAAGCAGGTCAATAAAGTAATAGCGGACTTCGTATGGGGGGTGGGGGGGGGGGGGCAAGTCCCCGCGAGTGAGGTGGGTAATGCTGGAGCGGGGTTGGGGAGAGGCAGGGCTGGCGCTGCCGAACTTTAGCAATTAATACTGGGCGGCTAACATAGCCATGATCAGGAAGTGGCTGGTGGGGGGGGGGGGTTCTGGCATGGGTGCGTATGGAGGCGGCCTCTTGCATGGGCACAAGTTTGGGGGCGCTGGTAACCGCGCCTCTGCCGTTCCCGCCAGCGTGGTACTCCACCAGCCCCGTGCTAGTTTATAGAGGGGAGCTTTCCGAGTATGAGGGCACTGGAGGAGAAGTTTGCATTGGCGGGGGAAAACAAATTTCGATATCTGCAGGTGCGGGACTTTCTGCGTAGACAGGGAGCAACCTTCCCACTCCTGCCGCTAAGGGGGATTCAGGACAGGGTAGTTTCCAGAGGATGGATAGGAGAGGGGAGCGTTTCTAACAATTATAAGGAGCTTATGGGATCAGAGGAGACGCAGACCAAGGAGCTGAAGTGAAAGTGGGAGGAGGAGCTGGGGGGAGAGATGGAGGAGGGCCTTTGGGCAGACACGTTGAGTAGAGCCAATGCGACCGCAACTTGTGCCAGACTCAGCCTGATTCAATTCAAGGTTGTTCACCGGGCTCACATGGCAGTGGCCCGGGTGAGCAGATTCTTTGGGGTGGAGGATAGGTGTGAAAAATGTGTGGAAGGACCAGCGAACCATGTCCACATGTTCTGGGCATGCCCAAAACTGAGGGGATTTTGTCAAGGGGTTTGCGGACGTCACGTCCAAGGTATTAAATACAAGGGTGGCCCCGAGTCCAGGAGTGGCGATTTTCGGAGCGTCGCAGGATCCGGGAATCCAGGAGGAGAAAGAGACAGATGTTCTGGCCTTTGCTTCCCTGGTAGCCCGGAGGTGGATATTACTGGCATGGAGGGACTCAAGGCCCCCGAAGTCGGAGACCTGGCTATTGGACATGGCTGGCTTTCTCTGCCTGGAGAAAATTAAGTTCACCTTGAGAGGTTCATTGCTAGGGTTCGCCCGGAGGTGGTAACCATTCATCGACTTCTTCGCAGAGAATTAATCGTCAGCAGAAGGGGGAGGTGGGGGGTTGGGGGGGGGGGGGGGTTAGGTTAGCGTAGATTAGGGGGTTAATTAATGGTGGGACCTGTGGGGGAGGGAGGTGGTATTTGCACTATGTTTATATTTTGATGTACATTGTTTATATTGCTGCTGTTACAATGCCAAAACAAATACCTCAATAAAATGTTTATTAAAAAAAATGATAAAAAGGTTAAGACCCAAATACCTTTTTGAATAAGATAATGTTTTAATTAGAGGAAACATGTCGATATAAGAAATAGAAAAGACTTTTATAAATTAGGTGTCATACGTTTGTTCCAATTGCGCAAAAACAATCTTTTTTGTTGTGGTTTGGCTCTTCAACAAAATAACTATGATTCTCAGGTGTTCCTTCAGTGCTCTTGGGGGGTCAAAAAGGTGACAGCTGGGAAATCCTGGTATGGCTGATTCACTAAATCATCTCTCACCCTTAGAAGTTGCTGGTTTTAAAGCTGCACATCAAAACAGTTTTATCTTCAATAAAATGTGATTGGCAAATAGGCTGTTAATCAGAGAGGATGTGTAACTGTTTGCCAGGTTTGTCCGATACCACACAACAGGGGCGAAATTCTCCCCCAACGGCGGGATGCCCGCCGACTGACGCCAAAGCCGGCGCCAATCAGACGGGCATCGCGCCGGCCCAAAGGTGCGGAAGGCTCCGCATCTTTGGCGGCCTAGCCCCAACATTGAGGGGCTAGGCCGACGCCGGAGGGATTTCCGCCCCGCCAGCTGGCGGAAATGGCGTTTGTTGCCCCGCCAGCTGGCGTGGAAATGCGGCGCATGCGCGGGAGCGTCAGCGGCCGCTGTCAGTTTCCCAGCGCATGCGCGGGAGCGTCAGCGGCCGCTGTCAGTTTCCCGCGCATGCGCAGTGGGGAGAGTCTCTTCCGCCTCCGCCATGGTGGAGGCCGTAGCGGAGGCGGAAGGGAAAGAGTGCCCCCACGGCACAGGCCCGCCCGCGGATCGGTGGGCCCCGATCGCGGGCCAGGCCACCGTGGGGGCACCCCCCGGGGTCAGATCGCCCCGCGACCCCCCCCAGGACCCCGGAGCCCGCCCACGCCGCCTGGTCCCGCCGGTAAATACCAGGTTTGATTTACGTCGGCGGGACAGGCAATTCCTGGGCGGGACTTCGGCCCATCCGGGCCGGAGAATCCAGCGGGGGGTCCCGCCAACCGGCGCGGCCGGATTCCCGCCCCCGCCCAATCTCCGGGAGTGGAGACTTCGGCGGGGGCGGGATTCACGGCGGCCAACGGCCATTCTCCAACCCGGCGGGGGGTCGGAGAATGACGCCCCAGAAGTGACACACATTGCAATAGAATCTACACCACTGAGCTGTTCGGGTACAAGATTTGCTGACCACTTTTCTACACTGTACGATGAATTCAAGGGTTAAATACCACTTGGAATTAAGAACACCTTTGGCACATCAAGAATTACAGGAACATTCTACTTTTAAATCATTGCTCAGACAGAATTACTGAATGGTTCAAAAGGCTGTTATGGAAAGGTTTCTCAACTAATTATATCTATTCAGTTTGTTGCTCGGGTGATACAAATGTTGTGTGAAAATTCTCAAGACGCAGTGGCAAAAATCTGAGCAATAAATCAAGTGCCACAACAAATCATTTGTCCTCATCAGAAAGGTTGAAAATACACTTCAATTATATCATGGAGAAAATAAATAAATCTTCTCAATAAATACCAGCAAATCTTATTTGGATCTGTCTGCATTCCAGTACAGTGGTATATTTACAAGCTGCATTCTGGTATTGTATTAAAATGTCCTGCGCTTGTAAACACTTCCTGTCACCTACTTCCTATGCTTTAATTTTGTCATGTCTGACGACAGTTAGTCACGTCTGAGTTATATCTGCAGTACTTGCTTTTAACACTAACGCCAAATAAAGTTACTTCAGTCCTTCAGCCACCATACCACGTGCAGCGCAGTGACGTGAACACTTGGGACAACTGACAATTTGTTAGTTGAGTATCTTTCAACAATCGTGGCCTGCTTCTTGTGGCATTATCATTAAAAATGAGCAGACAGCCAACCGCTATCTGCTTTCCTGACCAGCCTTGGGCGAGCCTCCACGTTCTGATCTCGCCCACACAGGCGCGTCCGCTGCCTAACAATTCACATTCCTCGCCTGCTCCTGTTCCTTCATCTTCAGCACAGGCCTCGGTGTTAACGCGACCCCCCCAATATGCCTGCGCTGACCGACATTGAAGGACAACTATCTGCCTCCCCCTCAATGTCCCATCCCAAACACAGATGCAGCCTGCATTCAGGTCCTGACGCATCATGGCTGAGTCAGTTGCATCTTTAAGGGAAAAGTGGATAAACATTTGAAACCCAGAAAGATGCAAGATAATCAGTTGAGAATTGGAGCACTTTTCAACCGTCACGTTAAGAGGTGGCACAGACAACAATGATACAAATAGCCTACTTCAATTGTCAGCCAGTATGGTTCTTAGTTAAATGAGAGTTCGGTACATCGAAGCATGGCAGTGCATCAGAGTGAATCGAACATTATATTTATTAAGTCAAAACTGCAGAGTGTATATGAGAAGAAGTTATGTTCAAACTCTCTGGTCAACCCATAACTCGGGCACACAGTCTGACACTAAACACACAACAAAACACTCAAGTCTTTAGAGCCAATTCAGAGAAAAATCCCGAGATTGATACTTATTCTCAGAGGATTCTGAGGTAAGACTGGGCTGATCATTGTCACATGCCGTCTGCTGGGGTTAAAAATAGAAATTTACATCTAGTGCTCCTTGCTCACATGTTGGACATTCAAGGGGGTCATTTTAAACCTCTTCCACCACCGGTGAAAGGTGTGAGAGGGCTGCAGTGAGTTTATACAAGATGGTAGGGTTTGAAAGGGTAAAGTATATGAAACCTCACCTCAATCCGCCATGAGTGGGTTTGGAGGATATCACACTAACCCACTCTGATTTTAGGAGTCATTTAAATTTAACAGCTAGGGCAGCATGTTGGTTCAGTGCTTAGCACGGTTGCCTCACGGTGCCGAGGACCCGAGTTCGATTCCAGCCTCGGATCACTGTCCATGTGGAGTTTGCACATTCTCCCCGTGTCTGCGTGGGTCTCACCCCCCACAACCCAAAGATCGGCACGGTACGTGAATTGGCCACACTAAAATTGCTCCTTAATTGGAAAAAAAGAAAAGAATTGGGTACTCTGAATTTTCAAAAAATAAATAAATTTAACAGCTGCAGGTGTGAACTTCCAGAGTTCTGAAACCCGTCAGCTAGATGGAGGGGGAAGCTGGCAGATAGATCCAGCAGGTATGCTTTCCTTGCGTACCTTGTGGGCCAGGAGGAGCATAAGTGCTTCTTTTTCTGGCATGCTCTTTCCTCTTTTGAAATGCTGACGTGGCTTTTCATAATTTTCTGTATTTTTTTATATCTCAAGCCTCATAACAGGCACAGGGCTAAATAGCTGGCTTTGAAAGCAGACCAAGGCAGGCCAGCAGCACGGTTCAATTCCTGTAACAGCCTCCCCGAACAGGCGGCGGAATGTGGCGACTAGGGGCTTTTCACAGTAACTTCATTTGAAGTCTACTTGTGACAATAAGCGTTTTTCATTTCATTCATTTTGTCAAGTTATTCTTGGCACCAGTCAATCGCACACAAAAACAAAAGCTACCGCTGCCACTACTACTTGGCCAGGCGAATACAGTTGTCGCTCCAACCCATACACCAGAATCCACGAGATTGCATGTGGGCACTGAAGTAAATAAAGAGGGAATACACTGGCCTTAATTACTCCATACAGTCAACCTCTCTCCCCAAAGTTGGGCAAATATTTTCCTAGCTCTTCACTCAGAATCACTATCTATCTTCTTGTTTGTTTTCTGTCAAAGTAACTTCTGTACATTTGTATTGGATTGTAGTCATTCAAAAAAAAGCATCTCCTTGGCCTTGTAGCTCAGTTGAGTCTGGATTTATTCCCATGAACGAACGTGATTAAGGCTTTGATATTTACTGCTGTGAGTCGATTAAGATTGAACGGTAATCCATCACCACATTCGATGTTTAATGAGAGTGGCTTCACACACCATAGAGGGATTAGTCCCAAGCGCTTGGATCGCGAGCACGTTCTTACCAGCTTCCTTGGAGACCTGCACAAAGGCCTCCACTCCACTCTCGCCGTAGCTCCCTTCTGAAGCCAGCGTGGACACGTAATTCCACCCGAAGGCCTTCACAATGTCCACCATCGCCTGAGTCTGGTAAGAGTCTGGTGGAACGACACGGGAGAAGAAAGCATAGCTGCTGTTGTCACTCAGCTCCGGCGCAGTGGAGGCGTAACTGATCTGCGGAATCTAAACGGACAGAAGAGGAAAGAGGTTTTATCTCTCGATCCGGGTAGAAAGTGCAGCTAACATTATGCTGTGCAAAACTCATAATTTTAGTAAGCTTCAATTTCACACAAGATAAATATGTACTGAAGGAAGAAGTTGAAGTCAGTCGTGATAATCGAGTTACAGTGATTGATGTGACTGATTTCTTTATTTGAGCAAACACTGGGTAAGAGCTGTCTATTGACTGTAAGATCCTTTGCCTCTGAAACACAACACGAGAGAAATGTGAAAAGCAACATTTAATCACTGGGAATGGTGTGACTGATAGAAAACTGGTTTGAACAGAAAACTGGTTTGAACAGAAAACTGGTTTGAACATTCAGAGCTGTGATTCTTTCAAGAGTGAGATATTATTGAAATCATTTGCATTTCCAATCACCAAGAATGAGTGGCACTCCAAATGGTTGATTGACTTGTAGAGCCGCCCTCATTAACATAGGATCACCATGTGACCTGAACTCTAACCCTCACAAACTTAGTGTGGGTGGTATCTTTCACAAGGTATCAGAGAGGTCAACATTTTGTGAGGGGCGAATAGCGATCAGACAGACTGCGCACTGCATACCTGGGGCGTCATTCTCCGACCCCCCGCCGGGTCGGAGAATGGCCGTTGGCCGCCGTGAATCCCGCCCCCGCCGAAGTCTCCGGTACCGGAGATTGGGCGGGGGCGGGAATCGGGCCGTGCCAGTTGGTGGGACCCCCCGCTGGATTCTCCGGCCCGGATGGGCCGAAGTCCCGCCCAGGAATTGCCTGTCCCGCCGACGTAAATCAAACCTGGTATTTACCGGCGGGACCAGGCGGCGTGGGCGGGCTCCGGGGTCCTGGGGGGGGGGCGTGGGGCGATCTGACCCCGGGGGGTGCCCCCACGGTGGCCTGGCCCGCGATCGGGGCCCACCGAGCCGCGGGCGGGCCTGTGCCGTGGGGGCACTCTTTCCCTTCCGCCTCCGCTACGGCCTCCACCATGGCGGAGGCGGAAGAGACTCTCCCCACTGCGCATGCGCGGGAAACTGACAGCGGCCGCTGACGCTCCCGCGCATGCGCCGGGAAACTGACAGCGGCCGCTGACGCTCCCGCGCATGCGCCGCATTTCCGCGCCAGCTGGCGGGGCAACAAACGCCATTTCCGCCAGCTGGCGGGGCGGAAATCCCTCCGGCGCCGGCCTAGCCCCTCAATGTTGGGGCTAGGCCGCCAAAGATGCGGAGCATTCCGCACCTTTGGGCCGGCGCGATGCCCGTCTGATTGGCGCCGTCTTTGGCGCCAGTCGGCGGACATCCCGCCGTTGGGGGAGAATTTTGCCCCTGGTGTTCATATAGAGATTGTCGGCTCACTGATTCAGAAATCTGCCTTAAAAAATTCTGAAAGGAATCAAAATGATGCCGGAGATTGTGCCTTGAATTACAAGGTTTGCTTTGCTGCTAATGAAATCTCTTTGAAACCTTTAGAAACTGCAGCAGCCAATGCCTCCACAGCTTCCAAATCTTGGGGGTGAGAAGTGGGGGCGGGGCGGAGGATTGGAAAAGGAACAACTTAGTATTTGGTCACAAATGCAAATTCTGCAGATGCTGGAATCTGAAACAAAAACAGAAAATACTGGACAATCTCAGCAGGTCTGACAGCATCTGTGGAGGGAGAAGGGAACGTTTCGAATCTGGATGGCTTTGAAAAAGAGTCTCCCAGAGTCTATCCTTTTTTTCTCCACAGCTGCTGTCGGACCTGCTGAACTTAGTACTTGATTTGCTTTTCAGGATTGCTCCCACTGCAAGCGCAGTACCGAGAGAATGCAGTATTGTTTGACATGCCGCTATTTGAATAGTATGCCTTGCCGGTTGTGGTGATTTAAGGGAATATTAATGGTCCTCTTGGCACAGCTCAAAGATAAGCTGAAAATTCTCCCGATGTACTGGTCTACATTCTCTGTTATCCTGTCCTTCATCTCATTATGGTGTGTTGGGTCATGCTGTCCATAACCCAGCAGTCACATTAATCTCCATCACAATCGTTGGACTTCAAAGTGCGCTGTACGTGAAATACTGGAGACGTTTCTGACAGATGTACGAGTTACAAAAACTTCCATGCAATGAGAAATTTGATAGGTGACAGTCCGAGCCTTACAATTTATCTTGTGAAAATTACGAGAACACCTGTATCACTGAACTGAGTTATAGATAATGGAGCTCGAAGGTTCAAACCCTGATCTGTGCTGATTTTGGTAGTGCACTGGGATGTGAAATGGTATGTTGGCCTCCATTGCAAGAGGACTTGAGTACAGGAGCAAGGATGTCTTACTGCAGCTGTAGAGGGCCTTGGTGAGACCACACCTAGAGTATCGTGTGCAGCTTAGGTCTCCTTTTCTAAGAAATGCCATTGAGGGGGTGCAGTGAAGGTTCACCAGATTGATTTCTGGGATGGCAGGGTTGCTGTGCGAGCAGAGATTGGGTCAACTGGGCCTGTATTCCCTGGAATTCAGAAGAATAAGAAGAAATCTAATTGAAAAGTATAACATTCTGACAGAGCTGGACAGACTGGATGCAGGGATGATGTTTCCCCTGGATGGTGGGTTCAGAACAAAGGACCACAGTCTCAGAATACGGAGCAGACCATTTAGGGACTGAGATGAGGAGAAATTTCTTCACTTAGAGGGTGGTGAACTTGTGGAATTCTCTGCCATAGAGGCCAAATCACTGAACATATTTAAGAAGGAAATAGATGGAATTCTAGACTCTATTAGGTGTCGAGGGGTATGGGGAGAGAGAGCGAGTGTATGGCGCTGAAATAGAGGATCAGCCATGGTCATGTTCGATGGCGGAGCATGCTTAAATGGCCTACTCCTGCTCCTATTTTCTGTGTTTCTATGTTTCAAGATATAGCGATTGCAAAAGTCTCAAAGCTTATTGCAATATCCTGGGACTGGGAAGGACAAGAAATCAGCCAGGCTCCCGATTGCGAGTTAACTACCTCAGCAAGAAAATGCACATGAACCAAATTGGGTAAGGCTGTTATCAGCTTCCCAATAACCCCTGCTCAGAATCCCACATGAAGATTGATCAGCAACAAGAGATACTGCAGAATACCTACTATCAATGAAACACGAGCAATAATTCAACCTCCCGAACCAGCTATACCACTCAATTTGATTTCAACTGAGCTTATCTCAACTGATTTGACCTACTTAGCTCCATACCCTTAACTAATAGAAGTGAATTATACTCCAGCAGGAATGGTCAGCTTCATGAAAGGAAGAGGGAAGAAAATGCAGAGTAGACTCGTTGGTGTGCAGAAGCATAGGACCACTCCTCAAGGTCAAGACATGCATAATTAATTATCCTCTCAAGATACTTGGGTACCAGACCATATGAACATACAAACAAGCAGAAGTAGGCCATTCGGCCCTTTGAGCTTGCTCCACCATTTAATAAGATCATGGCTGATTTGATGGGAACCTCATATTAGCATCCCGTCTTCCCCCAAAAACCTATCACCCCCTTGTTTATAAGAAACTCTCCATCTCTGCCTTTAAAGAATCTTCTTCCACCGCCTTTTCAGGAAGAGATTCCAAAGACTCACGACTCTCGGAGAAAGAGATTTCACCCCCTCTCAGTTTTAAATGCTCCCTCCCCCGTATTTTTAAACAGTGACTCTCTAGTTCTGGGTTCTCTCACAAGAAGAAACATCGTCTCCACATCCACCCTGTCAAGACTCCTCAGAATCTTAGATGTTTTAATCAAGTCGCTTCTTACACTTCTAAACTCCAATGGATACCTGCGTAGCCGACCCAACCTTTCCTCATAAGACAACCCGCCAACAATAGCAGGTTAATAGCTTTGCCCAAGGACACAATTACCCTGTAAAGCATTGTAAAAAGGAGCATGTGGAATGCATTATTATTCTGCTCTGCAGATGCAAGCGTTAGAAACAGAATTTCCGACTCTCACCACTAATAGCCTCGCGGCACACGTTCTCATCAGTTCTAACACTCCAAACGTTGATTTGGAGAATTCAATTACAAGAAATTGTGAATTAAAAACAAAAAACGTTTGAAAACAATCGCAGGTCATGTAGCAGCTATTGGCTTAATGCGTCAGTTCAATGACCTTTCCTAGATTTGGTCAACTATTTTGATCAACGGTCAGTGACTTGACACAAACTTGTTTCTCTCTCCACGGATGCTTGTTACAACCCCACTGATGTTACTACTGGGCGGGAAGATCCCAGAACAGAACGCTGGCTCAATAAACTGGAACTTTTATTTCTTGTTTGACTGTCAGTTCGCTGTTTGCAAAATATACAACATTAAACATGGGAGGTTTGATTAAATGACAGTACTCTTTCCACAGAAACATAAAATTAAATGCATTTAAATCTATTCCTTACTTCTAACACCCAAAATAAAAATACAATCATAAATTACTTGAAAACCACCAACATTTTTACCTCGCCTGTATCTTCATAAATCTACACAAGATTTTTAAGGCGAGAACACAAGTTGCAGAATATATCTTCTACTATATCGTTCTCAGTAAGTAAACAGTCCCGTAAACCAACAGGTCAACTGTGGTCAAACACACCATACTCTGAAACCAAGTGGCAGATGAGACCCAATACAACTTCTGTGGATTTCACACCAAATCCCTCCCCCCCCCCCCCCCCCCCGCCCCCCCAGATGCTTATCACATTGTGATCCAAGTGGTCTCACTGGAATGTCGATTTCCACATGAGTAATTCCAGACTCCACTCTTGAAAATACAAGCTTTGGAATCTTCTCCCAAACAACACTTCCTTTCAGGTGCCTTTACCATGGATCTCAGTGGTAAGTGGTTCCAGGATCTCAATCTCTCCCCTTAGTATTCCTCTGCCCTGGATTGCCACGTTCATTCAAGCTTCTACAAAATCTCTCAGATACCCAGCCATGCCAGCAGAATACCATTGTTTCACAGGCTGCATTAAGGTATTGCTAACCTTAGAATTACTTCAGATATCTGGCTGCTCGCTAGCCAACTTCACCTGGTGTGCACATTTCAGCTGTCCTTAACTGGGAGCCTCTCTCTCTGCCCCTGTTTTTAACTTCAGTGTACTGTACCTTGTTCAATTTCTAGTTCCTTTTGCCCCTTTGTTCATTTGCCCTGGGACTTCTTTTCATTTCCTAGTTTCTAGAACTATCTGTTCTTTAGCTTCTGGGACTTGCTTACTCCATTGTCCTGCTTCTGGCATTTCTTCTACCTCGTTCCAACTGCCTGGGGTCCAGCTTAAAACTAAACTCAAACATTCTTTCTAACCAAAAGTGGCCCCTGGTTGCTAAGCAGCAGTCCAGTCTTTCTTTAAATGCTTGGTTTGCTTTCATGTCATAGACTCTCTAATCACAATGTAGGCACAGTTTGAAATGAAACCCAAATCCACAGACATGCAAGCACCTTTGTCTAACATGAATATAACTAAATCATTTCTTACACAGTAACACAAAATAAAACGCATTTAAATCTATACCTTACTTCTAACATCCAAAATACAAATACAAATGTAAATTACTTGAAAACCACCTCTGTTCCCTGACTTGCTACCTAATCTGCTGAGTGTTAACCAGCAATTTTTCTTCATATTTCCCTTTCTAACATCAACAGTATTTTGCTCTTGAAGAAATGATTGTGTATCATGATGGAGCTCAAAGTTACGGTTCATTCAAAGGGCTTTATCAACATTTTTGAACTGTTAAGAATGAAGGCATCCGACCTCCTCAGTTAGTTACTCGGCACCAAGTTAGCTAAAACATTCAATTCAGCCTACATACACACATATAGGGGCTTAGAGGTTGTATTCATTTTTTGCCCAGTATAATTCTCTGCAAATCAACCAAATACAATGCAAAAAATGGAGGAATGTCAGCATAGGTATTATGCCGCCAGCTCAAAGCGAATTTCTATAATTATTTATGTTGGGTTAAAAACCATCAGGCTGGGAGCTGGCCCCCATCTACAAATCAGGCCATGCCCCTAGGGTGAATTAATCACCGCTAGAAGCTGCCACTAATTGCGCCTGTTTGCTGCCCTTAGACGACCCTCTTAGGCACGAGGATACATTTTGAAAGCTTTTAAATTTAAAAAAAGTATATTAAGAAACTGACTACATAAATATAACCAACAAGTGGCTCTGCAGTGTTTCATGGTCACTTTCAATTATTTAATATTGAAGTACTCATCAGATTGTGAGTTAGACACTGATCAAAAATCCTCACATTATGTGATAAATCTGTTACCAGTTTTATTCATAAACTTCATCGAGTGACCAGTCTTAATTGTATCAAGGAATATTTGTTAAAAAAAGAAGGGCATCTACAGCACTGGTCAACTGCATTGGTTCAGGATAGATTTTACATTCAACGATATGCACATGAGTCAGAGTGCAAGTGCGAGGGGGAAATGAAATCTCAAAACTGGCGCAATGTTGGATAGACTTTGTGCTCAGAGCACCTTTCCCATTGCTACTCTTGTTCTCATTTTGTTGCATCTTTCATCTGCAGATATGTTTCCTCAATACTTGAATACTTGCACTTGTTCTAGTTTTCTTCCTTTTATGAAAATGGCTGAATGATTTTGAGATCGACGCCACTTTGGATATGAACAAAATTTCAGAATATCTAATGTTACCCGTCTATCTGCTCATTCTTGTAATCCTTCTTCTTTGCTGACTACAAGGGCTTTCTCGCCTACAAATCTAACTGATGTTATCATTCACTGGATTCTGTGCCTTCAATCACAGGGACATCTGCAATCTTCTAATTCTATCTTCTTGAACATCCCAGATTTTAAGCAATTCACCACTGGTGGCCGTGCCATTCAGTTTATAGGTTTTGAACCCCACTTCAACCCCCCCCCCCCCCCCCCCCCCCCCGGCCTGCCCCACTTCAATCGCCACACCTTGCTTTCCTCTTTTAAATCTAACTCTTTGACCAAGCTTTAGATCCTCTGACTTAATGGGCACGAATCACCGGCCGGTAGTACCCAGGAGAGGCGACCCGCGGGCTTCCAATCAGCCTTCATGCCTCGCGGGATAGACCCTAGTCCCACGAGGCATCAAAATCGGAATCCTGGGAGCTTACACAGAATATACCAGTCTCCTGGGATCTACCAGCCCCCCAGCGAGGTTGCAGCCAGGCGCCGTTCAGTACTGGCGAACAGTACTCGGCTGGGGGGGGGGGGGGGGTCTCCCAGGCCATCAGAGGTCCCTGGGTGGTCAAGGACAGGGCAGGGTGGCTCCCTGGCCCTTACCCTGAATGTGGGCACCTTGGCACTGCCAAGCTTGCATGAATACTGCCAGTGTGGCAATTCAAGGGTGCCCAGGTGCCAGGCTGGCATCGTCAAGGGTCAGAGCCCAAGGGGGGCCATGCCCATGAAAGGAGGGTGGAGGGTGGTATGAAGGATGAAGGTGTGCAGGGCATGTAAGTAGGGGCCTCTGGGCGGCTGGGGCAGGTGATGGATGGGGCTCCTGGAGAGGGGGCCTGAAGAGCGGGGCTCCCAGGGACCCCATAGTGGGGTGCCCTCACTTGGGGAGGATTTGGGGTAATGCCCATGTGTGTGGGTGTTGACATTGCCCACGGGAGGTGGGTGTGGGAGAACAACAAGCTCACTTAGAGATCGGGGCACCCTTACAGAATGGCGACCTGAGTTCAGCTCCCCAGTGATGAAAAATTCGAAGTGTGGTTAAACCGGAGAGAAACTTCCCAGGTGACCAAGTGTCGTTTGATAGCGGTGGGAAACTCTCCGGCAGAGTCGGTGGGAACTCCCTGCAAAGCCCGCCACAAATGAACTTAGAAATGTTTCCATTAAATTCCACCCAATATCCCCTTACCATAGAAATGTTATGGTACAGAAGTGGCCATTCAACCCATCATCTCTGCACAGGCCAAAAAGAGAAAAAATAAACTAGCTGCACATTTTAATCTGATTTTACAGCACTTGGTCTGTAGCCTTGCCTGGATCCAACACTTCAGATGCAGATCACGTAACTTTTAAATGAGTTGATCGTGTCCGCCTCAATTACCAACTTCTGTCTCAACCACAAACTTAGGCAGTGAATTCCAGATGCCCACCACTCTCTGGGTGAAAAAGGTTTTCATCATGTCCCCTCTAATCTCTCCACCAATCACCATAAATCTATGCCCCCAGTAACTCCTCAGTGAAGGGACCCGTCAGCTACATGGTTTGATGTCATATTTTGTTTGTTAATGCTCCTTTAAATGCCGTGGGACTTTTTATTGTGTGACAAGTGCTATATAAATATAACTTGTGGTGCTGTTGAACCAACTAGGCAGGTCAAGTGATAATGAGGCTTGATAATACCGCCTCCACTACATAGAACATGCAGTGTAGAAGGACACCATTCGGTCCATCGAGTCTGCACCAACCCACTTAAGCCCTCACTTCCACCCTATCCCCGTAACCCAATAACCCCTCCAAACCTTTTTGGACACTAAGGGCAATTTAGCATGGCCAATCCACCTAACCTGCACGCTTTTGGACTGTGGGAGGAAACCGGGGCACCCGGGGGAAACCCACGCAGAGACGGGGAGAACGTGCAGACTCTGCACAGACAGTGACCCAGCGGGGAATCGAACCTGGGACCGTGGTGCTGTGAAGCCACAGTGCTAGCCACTGTGCTGCCACTTGCTTCCAGGGGCTTCTCCTGTAAGGCACAGCCTAAATATACCTCCAATCATTCATTAGTTGCACGATTTAATTTACTTCTGCTTACACAACAACAGTTGCTACAGGGTTAACGTTGTGTCAGGGCAAGATGTTAATGTAGTTGCATGCAGGTAATTACTGAGCAGACATCTCCCAATGACTGTAAAATACCTTGTGAATCCTTGCCATAATGTCCAGCAGGCAGACGTGCGTGGTATGAAATTATGGACCAAACGTCCAGACAATGTTTTGCAAAATAGGATTAAAAAAATAACTGGCAGACATAAATATGAAGATTCCTGACTTTTTTGGCATAACCAAAGGGAATTTAGTGTAGAGGTGTGTGGTCAGACAAGGTAAAGTCGCTGTTGTCCCAGGTGACCACAGGCGTCTTTCCACTTTGAGGAGGAGAGCTGACTGGTGGTGATTTAGCCTGAGGGTTACCGCATGAGGCGAGGGGCAAGGTTGAGACGGTGTGGCCTTCAGGAATAACAGCAGCCAGTACTGGAACTGAACCTGCACTGTTGGCCTCTCTCTGCATCACAAACCAGCTGCCTCGCCATTTGAGCACAAGGGGCACATCACAGATGTAGATCAGATTTAATCTCACCACATTACTTCCACAGTTTGTCTACACTTTGACCTGAAATGACACAATCACTATCTTTGCTGTTCCAGTGCACTTTCTATTTCCGGTGAGTTTAATTCTAATGGGTGACTACTCAGAGTGACCGCATCAGAGCAGGGACAGTGAGACCAAATCTATGGATGTATTTGTGTTCAACAAGCTATTAGGTCCAAGACTCAGTTTAATTATATCCAGAACCACTCGTGCCAGGAAGAGACGTCCACCTTGTTCTTCTGGATTGAGAATTGACAAATTAGATTTTGCATTAAAGAAGCCTGAGTTTATCGAGGGCCTTGGAACATCCCTCACAAACATCAATTAAAATGGTTTAATTTTGTTTATTGATGGTTATGTAAGTAAATGGAGTCGGCACTTTGCAGTCAAGTCCCAGAAAGATCAATGAATTAAGCGCCAGTTAATCTCTTTTTGTTTGGTGTTCTTGCCTGCTAAAAATAGTGTGACAGGGTCTTTAATCTTCAACTGAAAAGCAAAAGGTTCTTAATTTAACATCCCATCTTGAGAATGAAATACCTGACAATTCAGCACTATCTTAGCAACATCAACATTGTTCACATTGCTCCTCAAGTGTGTAGAAAGTCCAAAGTGCTTCACAGGTGAGGAAAATGGAGTACTAGCCAGAGACGGATATTTTCGGAGGGATGAGGAGAAGCTTAGCAAAGGGGTGTGTTTTGGGAAGGATTTTTAAACAGAAAGGAGCTGGAGGAATTGAAGGAATCAATTCTAGCAAGGAGCTTAAGCCAGCACATCTGCCAATGATGGAATGGAAGAGGTGGACGAGCTAGGTGCAGAGGGTGCAGAATTCAGAAAGTATTGCTGCATGATGTTACAGAGATGGGCCCAAGAAGGAATTTAAATGCAGGGGTGACAATTCAAACTTTGAGGTTTAAGGGTGAGTGAGGAATGGAGAACGGACAAGTAGACTTTGGCTTGGGAAGCAGACTTTTGAATGAACTAAGCTTTGCAATGGAAAGTTAGCCACGTGAATATTGAAATAGTCAACAACACCCTGAAGGATCAGCTCATATTATATGCTCAAAGCCTAGAGTGGGATTTGAGCTTAGCTCCCCTACTACTGTAACCTTTATTTTCAGTGCAACTTTTTATGCCATGATCCAATACAGAGGACCAGACAGAACTGATATGGTGGATGAGCTTAATTAACATCATATTGTCTGTTTGGAGCTTCACAGAATAACTAAATATGCAATACCAGTAACTAAGATGCTTCTTGGTGGCACATAAAACCAACAAATACCCCTAAAAAACAAAGGCTGTACTGATGCAGTTAAGGAGCCGTGTTTAACAATAGAGTTAGAGTTACAGTACCAAGTTACAAGAACAGGCTCCCACAAATGCCAAGAAAACTTGAAATCCAGCAGAATGAGAGGCTGCAAAAACAAAGAGTCACAATGCAAGCATTAAGATAGGCAACAAGAACAGAGAATGCTAGAAAACCTCAGCATGTCTCAGCATCTGCCGTCAGAAATAAAGAGAGGGAAAAATGTGTTGGACTTTATACTATAGACTGGAGAGATTGCAACAAGATGTAGCAACAAGAGACAGATGGCATAGTGCGGGGGGTGGTATTTTGCACTAAGACAATAAATGTAAGGGATCATTCAGTCCGGCAGATATCTACGGCATTTTGCATTTTATTTTTATTTATTTTAAAAAATAAATTTAGAGTACCCAATTCTTTTTTTTTTCCAATTAAGGGGCAATTTAGCAAGGCCAATCCACCTACCCTGCACATCTTTTGGGTTGTGGGGGTGAAACCCGCGCAAACACGGGGAGGATGTGCAAACTCCACACGGACAGTGACCCAGAGCCGGGATCGAACCTGGGACCTCGGCGCCGTGAGGCAGCAGTGCTAACCACTGCACCACCGTGCTGCCCTGCATTTTAAACCACCAGGAAATCCAACAGTTTGCCTACCACTGACGTCAAGCTCACAGGTCTATAATTCCCTGGATTATCCCTGCTACCCTTCTTAAACAAAGGGACAACATTAGCAATTCTCCAGTCCTCCGGGACCTCACCCGTGCTCAAGGATGCTGCAAAGATGTCTGTTAAGGCCCCAGCTATTTCGTCCCTTGCTTCCCTCAGTAACCTGGGATAGATCCCATATGGACCTGGGGAATTGTCCACCTTAATGCCTTTTAGAATACCCAAAACTTCCCCCTTCCTTATGCCGACTTACCTAGAGTATTTACACATCCATCCCTAGCCTCAACATCCGTCATGTCCCTCTCCTTGGTGAATACCGCTGCAAAGTACTCATTAAGAATCTCACCCATTTCCTCTGACTCCACGCATAAATTCCCTCTTTTGTCTTTGAGTGGGCCAATCCTTTCTCTAGTTACCCTCTTGCTCCTTATATACAAATAAAAGGCTTTGGGATTTTTCTTACCCTGTTAGCCAAAGGTATTTCGTGACCCCTTTTAGCCCTATTTATTGCGCATTTGAGATTTGTCCTGTAGCCACCTAAAATGGCTGATTCACGATTAATTTGGCCAAAACCCGATGTAAAATGGCTAACCGAAAAGGCTGATGGGAAAAGCAGCCATCAGGGCACAAACGGACAGCTGCAGACAGAACAGCGTATTCGGCTCTGGGGAAGTCGGCCCAGATCGATACCTGCGACCATTAGCAGCACATCAACACAGACATCTGCAGTTTAATCGGCTATCCCCGGGAACAATTGCAACATATTAGCAATTGAATGCCGGCCAGACCTCTCGGCGCCAGCAGTGGCCGAGACAAAGAAAGGTGAATGACCACCCCCCGATCAAGGAATCGCCCCATTATTGGAGCATATCGAACCCAGTGATTGGGAACAAGTCCAATCACTTGGGACCAGGGTCAAGGTCCGCTCCGAGAGGCGGGAGGCCCCTGGGACCTATAAAAGATAGGGGCCAAGTTCAGATCGACCCTTCTCTCCCTTCTTCTCCTGCTGCAACCTTCGCAAGAACCATCGACCAGCAACCGTAAGTTTGACTCCAGCGATCGCTACCCAATAGAGACTCCTAGCCATCGACATGTATCAGCCTTTTGAATCCCGCAGGCCAGACCCAATTCGATAAGCCATTCGTTTCCCTGACCTGGTGGGCCATCCCCAAAAGTTAAGTATTGGCCAGTCGTGGTAGGTAGTCGTCTAGAAAGTAGGATTATTGTATAAGTATTTATTGCTGTATGTAATAAATGACCGTTGATTTTAATCTTACTAAGCGGTGTACTGTCTTATTAATCATAACTAGAGCTTGAACCACGTGGCGGTATCAGAAAGATACCTGGCGACTCGTGAGCAAAGGTGACAGAATTAGAGCTAATAAAACTAAGGCTAATAAGAGCAACAGTCCTACTTTCCCGATATGCCTCCAAAGTTTCATCAGTTTTAAGTCGCCTGGATCTTATGTATGCTTCCTTTTTCATCTTAGCTAGTCTCACAATTCCACCCGTAATCCATGGTTCCCTAATCTTGCCATTTCTATCCCTCATTTTCATAGGGACATGGCTGTCCTGCACTCTAATCAACCTTTCCTTAAAAGACTCCCACATTTCAAATGTGGAATTACCCTTAAACAGCTGCTCCCAATCCACATTCTCTAGCTCCTGTCGAACTTTGTTATACTTGGCCTTTCCCCAATTTAGCACTCTTACTTTAGGACCACTCTCGTCTTTGTCCATGGGTATTCTAAAACTTACGGAATTGTGATTGCTATTCCCAAAGTAATCACCGACTGAAACTTGAACCACCTGGCCGGGATAATTTCCCAATACCAGCTCTAGTATGGTCCCTTCCCGAGTTGGACTATTTACATACTGCTCTAAAAAGCTCTCCTGGATGCTCCTTACAAATTCTGCTCCATCTACGCCTCCAGCACTACATGAGTCCCATTCAATGTTGGGGAAGTTAAAATCTCCCATCACGACTACCCTATTGCTCTTACATTTTTCGATAATCTGTCTACATATTTGCACCTCTACTTCACGCTCGCTTTTGGGAGGCCTGTAGTAAAGTCCCAACAATGTTACTGCACCCTTCCTATTTCTTAGCTCCACCCATATTGCCTCAGTGCTCGAATCCTCCATCGTGCCCCCCTTAATCACAGCTGTGATATCATCTCTGACCAGTAATCCAACTCCTCCACCCCTTTTACCTCCCTCTCTATCCCTCCTGAAGCATCTATACCCTGGGATATTTAGTTGCCAGTCTTGCCCTTCCCTCAACCAAGTCTCAGTAATACCAATAACATCATATTCCCAGGTACTAATCCAAGCCCTACATTCATCTGCCTTACCTGCTACACTTCTCGCTTTGAAACAAATGCACCTCAGACCACCTGTCCCTTTGCGTTCATCATCTATTCCCTGTCTTCTCTTCCCCTTAGTCACATTGAGTTTATTATCTAGTACCTTACTGGCTTTAGTTGCTGCCTCTTTACTGACCTCTAACTTCCTAATCTGGTTCCCATCCCCCTGCCACATTAGTTTAAAACCTCCCCGACAGTGTTAGCAAAAGCACCCCCTAGGACATTGGTTCCAGTTCTATCCAGGTGTAGGCCATCCGGTTTGTAATGGTCCCACCGCTCCCAGAACCGGTTCCAATGTCCCAAAAATCTGAACCCCTCCCTCCTGCCTCCATCTCTCAAGCCACGTATTCATTCTGACAATTCTTGAATTTCTACTCTGACTGTCTCGTGGCACTGGTAGCAATCCTGAGATTACTAACTTTGAGGTCCTACTTTTTAACTTATCTCCTAACTCCCTAAATTCTGATTGTAGGACCTCATCCCATTTTTTACCTATATTGTTGGTGCCTATATGCGCCATGACAACTGGCTGTTCACCCTCCCCCTTCAGTATGTCCTGCAGCCGATCTGAGACATCCCTGACCCATGCACCCGGAAGGCAACATACCATTCGGGAGTCTCGTTTTCAACCACAGAAATGCCTGTCTGCTCCCCTACAGTGATCATTTATCATCAAAAGCACTCAAATGCCATATTTTAACATTGCTTTAGGTCGATCCTAATCATTTCAAGGGTCAAAGTGCTCTGAAAGATTCAAAAGCCATCACAGCTTTGGTAAATTTGGGCAAGCGATCGTTCGCGTTCAGAAGCATTTTTAGCCATGAAAACTGATTGGCAAGCACCAAAAGCGATTACCCTGACCCGTGCACCCGGGAGGCAACATACCATTCGGGAGTCTCGTTTTCGACCACAGAAACACCTGTCTACTCCCCTTACAATTGAATCTCCTATGAATATAGCTCTGCCAGTCTTTTTCCTGCCCTTCTGTGCAGCAGAGCCAGCCACAGTGCCATGAGCCTGGCTACTACTGCCTTCCCCTGGTGAGTCATCTCCCCCAACAGTATCCAAAATGGTATACCTGTTTTGGAGGGAGATGACCGCAGGGGACACCTGCACTGCCTTCCTGCTCTTTCTCTGCCTTTTGGTCACCCATTCCCTGTCTCCCTCACCAACTCTAATCTGTGGTGTGACCAACTGCCCTCTGCTGGATGCTTGCCTTGACTTGAACACCTAGGGTGTCTTGCTCAGGTACACTTTCTGGATGCAGTGACCGCAATGCACGGATGCAAATTTTCCCCGCAACAGCCAATCAGCAGCTCTGCTCTACTGCCCTCTGCTGGATGCTTGCCTTGGCTTGAACACCTCGGGTGTCTTGCTCAGGTACACTTTCTGGATGCAGTGACCGCAATGCACGGATGCAAATTTTCCTCGCAGCAGCCAATCAGCAGCTCCGCTCTACTGCCCTCTGCTCTAAACAAGGCCCATTCCCCTGCCCTATCCCCGTAACATCATAACACCATCTAACCTACACATCTTTGGACTCGAAGGGGCAATTTAGCATGGCCAATCCACCTAACCTGCACTTCCTTGTACTGTGGGAGGAAACCGGAGCACCCGGAGGGAATTCACACAGACACAGGGAGAAAGTGCAAACTCCACATAGACAGTCAACCAAGACCAAAATTACACCCAAGTCCTTGGTGCTGTGAGGCAGCAGTGCTAACCACTGTGTTGGTATGGGAGGAGATTAGGATTAACAAGGGTCATAAACCACAGGTGGTAGTATTTTAATAGACTCCTTATCAGAAGCTATCTGGCTGGAGAGCATATTAATCAAGAAATAGGGTGAGCTTATAACAAAGGCACTGTAACAATTGTAAGGGACTTCAATCTTCTTATACAATCCACATTAAATCAGCAAAAGTAGTTTGGAAGACAAATTTGTGGAATGCATTCAAGAGAGCTTTCCAGAACAATACATCATGGACCCAACCAGGAAAGAGGTTATTTTAATTTCTTAGCTTGTGTAATCAGACAGGATTTGATTAATAATCTCATCATAATTGATTCAATGGGAATGAGTGATCATAATATGTCAGCATGTCACATTGAGCGCAAGAGTGATGTACACTAGTCAAAAACCTAAAGCTAATTACATAGGTATGAGGAGGTGAATTAGCTAAGCGATATTGGAAAATTAGTTCGGAAGATAGGATCATAGATGAGGAATGGTGAACATTTAAATAAATATTTCATAATTTTCCTCATGCCATTGATAAATGAAAACTCCATAGGAGAGGTTATCCATCCGACTAAAGATGGTAAGGATGGCATTGGATTAGAAAAAAAGGTTGAAAATGTTACCAAGAATAATAGTAAGCCTGAGGGTTAGTGGACCAAAACGAAGGAAATAATCTCAAGATAAAGGAACAACCCTTTTGGTCTGAGATAAGGAGCAATTTCCTGTGAACCTTTGAAACTATTTAGATGTCAGCAAGAGATAAACCCCCCAAAAATGATAAAAGGGCAAGAGAATAGACGATGAGAGTAAACTAGTAATAAATATGAAAACAGATTGCAAGGGTTTCTAACAGGATGCAAGGGAGAGCGAAATCTGAAAATATATTTGGGTCCCTTAGAGGCTGAGACAGGCAAAATAGTGATAATGAGCAAGGAAATGGCAGAACCATTTTGAAAAGGAGAAGTGTGCCCATCATCACAATCATAGACACAAAATACATACTTGAAAGAGTGATAAACCCAGATTCACTTTAGGTTCTTGGACACAAAACACAGAATGCTGACATGAAGGTACAGCAAACAATCAGGAAAGTAAGTGGTATGTTGACCTTTATTGCAAAGGAGGTTGGAATGTAAGAGTAACAACGCATTGCTGAAATTTTACAGGGTTTGGGCAAGACTACACCTGGAGTACTGTGTACGTATTTTGTCTCCTCACCGGAGGAAGGATATTATTGCCTTAGATGGGGTGCAATGAAGGTTCACTAGATTGATTCACTAGGGGAGCACGGTAGCATTGTGGCTAGCACAATTGCTTCACAGCTCCAGGGTCCCAGGTTTGATTCCGGCTTGGGTCACTGTCTGTGTGGAGTCTGCACGTTCTCCCTGTGTCTGCATGGGTTTCCTCCAGGTACTCTGATTTCCTCCCACAGTCCAAAGATGTGCGGGTTAGGTGGAATGGTCATGCTAAATTGCCCTGACTGTCCAAAAAGGTTAAGTGGGGGTTACTGGGATAGGGTAGATACGTGGGCTTGAGTAGGTTGCTCTTTGTAAGGGCCGGTGCAGACTCGATGGGGCGAATGGCCTCCTTCTGCACTGTAAATTCTATGATTCTATGATTCCTTGGATGAGAGTGTAGAGAAGAGGTTGAGTAGAAAATTCCTATATTCTCTGAAGTTTAAAAGAATGAGTGGTGACCTTTTGAAATTTAGAGGATGCAGACACAGCTTTAACAGTACAGACGCTGAGAGGCTGTTTCCCAATTTGGGGGGTAACAGAACGAGGGCGGGATTCTCTGGTCCCCCAGCTGCGTGTTTCTCGGCAGCGTGCCATTTACTGCCGGCGAGCTTCTCTCTTCCCGCCGCTTGTCAATGGGATTTCCCATTAAAGCCACCCCACACCACCAGGAAACCCGTGGGTGGCGGTGCACTTCCAGTAGAAACAGAGTATCCCAATGTTTTTACCTGCCCGGATCCTACTGGCTGGGGCAATTGGTTAGCCCATGATTCTTGAGGGGTATGAGCTCCCCAATGAGGGGAGTGGGGTAATCACTCGTAGTTGCTACTGTATAAATAGAGCTGGCCAGTGCGGTACGGGCTGGAGAAGGAAGCAATGGTGAACTACTGCTGCTGCTGTGTACATATTGGTGTAAACATTGGGCTGCATGGTAGCATAGTAGTTAGCACTATGGCTTCACAGCACCAGGGTCCCAGGTTCGATTCCCGGCTTGGGTCACTGTCTGTGCAGAGTCTGCATGTTCTCCCCATGTCTGCGTGGGTTTCCTCCGGGTGCTCCGGTTTCCTCCCACAAGTCCACAAAGACGTGCTATTAGGTAATTTGGACATTCTGAATTCTCCCTCTGTGTACCCGAACAGGTGCCGGAGTGTGATGACTAGGGGCTTTTCACATAACTTCATTGCAGTGTTAATGTAAGCCTACTTGTGACAATAAAGATGATTATTTTTATTAAAGTTACTTTCTGTTTGACTCTGCAAACTCATGCTGGATTCTTCATGGTCCTCACAAAACTGGCGATGAGGGTTAAAGTTGGGCAGCTGTCTACGCTGCTGAAGCCACCTCCTAAGACAGGGTGGAAGTTTTTTCTGTTGCACCATGTATTTTTATGGATGTTTGAATGTAGTTGATGCTGCGGTAGAGTTGGAACCAGTATGCACAACAAATACGTTACTACGTCCGGGCGAATAACATTACCGAAAATGAACGGCAGGTGGCCATTTTGCTAACCGCCTGTTGCACACATAGATTTAGGGTGATAAGAAGCCTTACATAGCCAACCGCGCCTGACAGTAAAACGTTTGATGAACTTGTGACTTTGCTGAGGCAAAAGTTTAACCCAACCCCGTCCACAATAGTCCAGCGTTACCGGTTTAACACCGCAGAGAGGACTCCTGGAGAATCCCTTGCTGTGTTCTTATCCAGGCCATGCAGGATTGCAGAGTACTGCGAATATGGTGACACTTTGTTGGAGATGTTATAAGTCAGTTTGCAGCATCAGCAACGCGGCCACCCAGAGGAAACTGTTAGCCGAGCCGACATTTACTTTCAACAGGCCATCCAGATAGCGTTGTCCCGAAAGAGCACAGAATGGGAGTACAGGAGGTACAGGGAATGGAGGTGCGCCCCCTTCCATCCAAAAGCGTCTCCCCGTATGCCCGCCATGCCTTAGGTGGGGCCCCATAAGGACCCATGTCGGTGGCCATCAGAAGTTCCTCCATCTGGACTCGAAACGTTAGCTCCTTTCTCTCCCTACAGATGCTGCCAGACCTACTGAGATTTTCCAACATTTTCTCTTTTGGTTTCTTCTCCAGAACCAATGGATGAGGAGCCATGTAGGACTTGTTGGCGCCAGCCCTGGTGCAGATGCCGGGCCTGGCTGTGCCAGAGGGGCAGTCTTTCAGGCAGGAACTGGGGTCAACCCAGGGACTTTCCATTTGGATGAATCTGAGGATACCACTCCCGTGGATGTGGAGGCAGAGGACGACTGCCTGCAGCTACATTGTATGGCAGCCCCCATTGGATGAACGTATGGGTCAATGGTCACCCGCTTGAGATGTAGTTGGACACTGGCGCAGTGGTCCCCATGGTTGGACAGAAGACTTTTGACCACACCAAGCGGGATATACAGCCCCTTGCATTGACTGATACACAGGCCAGGTTGGACACTGTTGGGACGACGATGACCCCGTCGCTTAGGGACGCCAGGTGGGGCGTTTTCCGCTCAGCGTGGTGCGAGGTCATGGTGCCAGCCTGTTGGATCGGGACTGGTTGCACCATTTGTGGCTGCAATGGTAGCACGTTCTTCAAATAGGCTCTGGAGGTTTGACGGAGGTACCACAAAGATACCCAGAAGTATTCTAGCCCGGTTTGGGGAAGATGACCCAGAAGTCACGCCGGGTATTTCCGGATGCGCCCGGTGCCTACGCCCTGCTCGAGAAAGTCGAAGGGGAGCTCACTCGTTTGGTGTTCCTGGGCAGCACTGGTCGTACCAGTAATGAAGCCAGATAACACGGTTTGCTTGTGCGGTGACTATAAACTAACGGTGAACACAGCTTCCGGCTCGAATGATACCCCATGCCCACACAGAGCACTGCCTCCCGACCATACATTGTTATCACTACGCATAATGGTTGCCTTTTGGAGTGTCCTCTGCCTGTGCTATTTTTCAACGCGTTGTGGAGAGTATCTTGCGAGGTTTCCCACATATCGCTGTTTATTTAGACAACATCTTGATTACGGGAGATTCGGAGCGCGACCATATGGATAATTTGGAGGCTGTGCTTAAACTCTTCTTGGAGATCGGAGTCCATTAACATCGTGCAATGTGTGTCTTTCAGGTGAAGGAAGAGATCTACCTTGGTTATCGGGTGGACCACGAAGGTTTGAAAAAATGAAATGAAATGAAACACCCCGTCGCAGAGAAGGTGTGTGCAATCCAATCGGCTCATCCACCCCCCCACCTCCCCCCTCCACTTTGAGGGAAGACTTTGAGTCTTTGTTCTTTTCTCGGCCTCGTAAATTACTACAGGAGGTTTCTCCCCAATCTGGCGGTCCCGTTGCACCTTCCTGTTGAAGGCGAATCGCGCATGGGTTTGGGGTCAGCCGCAAGAAACCACTTTTCAGTGGGTAAAGCAACATTTGTCGTCGTCCTAGTTACTAACCCACTACTATCCTGCAAAGCCTTTGCTCATCACATGTGACGTGTCCTCATAAGGTACTAGGGCATCCTGTCCCACAAGATGGAGAATGGAGCTGAGCGGCCGTTTAACTTCCCGCACGTTGACTGCAGCAGAAAAGAAGTACGCACAGATTGAAAAGGAGGGTCTGGCGGTGGTCTTTGTAGTGAAATGCTTTCATCAATATGGTTATGGCCGCCATTTCACTATCGTGACCGATCATAAGCCTCTGCTTGAACTTTTCAGAGAGGATAAGCCAATTCCGCCCATTGCTTCCATGTGGATCCAGTGCTGGGCTTTGCTGCTCGTTGCCTGCAGGTATTCTTTGGAGCATAAAGCAGGAGCCCAGATCGTGAATACCGATGCACTGAGCCGGTTGCCCTTGTCGACCCCCACAACAGGCGAGTGGTCACGCCCATGAATTTTATGGACTCACTGCCTGTCACGGCATTGCAGATCCTTGAGTGGAGCCAGACAGACCCGGTCCTATCAAGGTTCGGCACATAGTCCTGTATGGTGGGCAACATCGACAGTTCCCAGGCGAGCTGCGGGCATTTTCCTCCAAGCTGTCAGAATTCAACATTGAAAGGGCAGCACGGTGGCGCAATGGGTTAGCACTGTGGCCTCACGGTGCTGAGGTCCCAGGTTCAATCCCGGCTCTGGGTCACTGTCGGTGTGGAGTTTCTACATTCTCCCCGTGTCTGCGTGGGTTTCGCCTCCGCAACCCAAAAATGTGCAAGCTAGGTGGATTGGCCTCGCTAAATTGCCCCTTAATTGGAAAAAATGAATTGGGCACTCTAAATTTAAAAAAAAAGAATTCAACATTGAAGATGGCATCCTGTTGTGGGGGATGAGTGTGGTCATCCCAGATAAAGGGCAGGAGCTGATACCAAAGGACCTCCACAATGGTCATCCGAGCATGACCAAAATTAAAATGTTGGTGGGTTGTTGTTATGTCTGTTGGGCGGGCCTCGACGCCAGCATTGAGTAGATGGATCAACACTGCTCCATTTGCCAGGAGCATCAGAAGCTTCCACCAGCCACGCCCCTGCATCACCGGGGATGACCAGGCCGGCCTTTGGTGCGCTTACATGCCGAATTCACCGGCCCTTTTCAAGGATCCATGTTCCTCTTATTGATTGATGCCCAATCAAAGTGGCCTAAGGTACATAGAATGGCGGGAACTGCCTCCCAGGCAACCATGGAGAAGATGCATATCTTTTAGCATGCATTGCCTCCCCGAGGTGCCGGTCACTGACAATGGCACTCCTTTCACAAGTGAGTTCGCAAGGTTCATGAAGATGGACACGTTCCATATCACCCGGCTTCCAATGGGTTGGCAGAGCGCATAGTGCAGACATTAAAAAGGGTCTCAGGGGACAGTTTTGTAATTGGACCACTCTGCATGGCATGACTGGGTTAGCTCCCGCGGAACTCCTAATGGGCCATAGACTTCGTACCCTCCTCAGCATGGTTTTTCCGGACATAGGCGTGAAAATATGCCGAACTCAGGTCATACCCTAAGTCCAGGTCATTCATATATATCAAAAGCAGTGGTTCCAACACTGAATCCTAAAGGACACCACTGTATACGTCCCTCCAGTTTCAAAAACAAGGTCACTGCTACTCTCTGCTTTCTTGCTTCACCAATTCTGTATACATAGAAACATACAGAGAAAATAGAAGTAGGAGGAGGCCATTTGGCCCTTCAAGCCTGCTCTGCCATTCATTCTGATCATGGCCAATCATCAAATTTAATGTGCTGATCCCCTCTTCCCCCATATCCTTTTAGCTCCAAGAGCTATATCTGATTCCTTCTTGAGATCACACAACGTTTTGGCCTCAACTACTTTCTGTGGCAGTGAATTCCACAGATTCACCACTCTCTGGGTGAAGAAATTTCTCCTCACCTCAGTTCTAAAATGTTTACCCCTCATCCTCAAACTATGACCCCTTGTTCTGGACTCCCCCACCATTGATATCAATAAGTATCAATCAATCAATCAATCATTGGGAACATTCCAGCATATTTGCCAAACATGATTTTCCTTTTGTTATTCCATGCTAACTTTGTCTTATTAAATTGCTGTTTTCCAATGCAGGGCGGCACGGTAGCATAGTAGTTAGCACTGTTGCTTCACAGCGCCAGATCCAAGCTTCGATTCCCGGCTTGGGTCACTGTCTGTGCAGTCTGCATATTCTCCCCGTGTCTGCATGGGTTTCCTCTCAAGTCCTGAAAGACGTGCTGTTAAGTAACTTGGACATTCTGAATTCTCCCTCCGTGTACCCGAACAGGAGCCAGAATGTGGCGACTAGGGGCTTTTCACAGAAACTTCATTGCGATGTTAATGTAAGCCTACTTGTGACATTAAAGATTATTATTATTGTGGAATCCTTGATAATGGACTCTCGCAATTTCCCCACGATTGATGTCAGGCTCACTGGTCTATAATTCCCTATTTTCTCTCTACCTTCCTCTTTGAATAGTAGGTTTATATTAGCTACCCTCCAATCTGTAGGAACCATTTTAGAGTTTAAAGAATTTTGAAAAATGACCACCAATGGATCTACTAATTCTAGGGTCACTTCCTTACGTACTCTCGGATGAAGATTATCAAGCCCTGAAGATTTATCAGCCTTAAATCCCATCAATTTCTCCAAAACCATTTCTCTACTCGTACTGATTTCCTGCAGCTCTTCACTAAAACTTGGCTTTCACAGAACGTCTGGTACATTATTCACCTCTTCCTTTGTGAAGACAAAAAGTACAAATTTAGCTCCTCAGCCATTTATTTGGTCCCCATTATGAATTCCCCCATTAATGACTGTAAGGGGCCAAAATTTGTTTTGTCAAACTTTCTCTTCACATCCCACATGAAACTGACCTTTACAGTCAGTTTCATGTTCCCTGCTAGCTTACTTTCATACTCTATTTTCCCTTACTTAGCAAATCCCTTGGTCTGCCTTTGCTGAATTTGAAACTGATCCTGATCCTCGGAACTATTGCCTTTTCTTTCCAATTTGGATGCTTCTTCTATTTCTAATTTCCCTTGTAAACCATAGATTGGCCATAGTTCCCTTTCTACTCTTGCGCCAAATAGGAATAAACAACTTTTAATGTTCATCGATTTGTTCCTTGAATGCCTGCCATTACCTGTCCACTGTCCTTCCTTTCAGTAATGTTTCCCAGTCCATCGTAAACAACTCGTGCCTCATACCATCATAGTTACCTTGATTGAGATTCAGGACCCTTGCCGCAGAATCAACTACCTCACTATCCACCTTGATAAAGAATTCCAGCATATTATGGTCACTCATCCCCAAGGTTTCTCTCACAACTAGATTGCCAACTATTCCTTTCTCATTGCACAAAACCCAGTCCAATAAGACCTGTTCTGTTGTTGATTCCTCAACGTATTGGTCCAGAAAACCATCCCATATACACACCAGAAATTGGTCCTCTATTATGCTGTGACTAATTTGGCTGACCCAATCTAATTGCAGCTTAAAATCACCCATAATCACAGTTGTTCCTTTATCACATGCATCTCCACGATTTCCTGTTTAATGCTAATTCCAATATTGCCACTTCAGTTTGGTGGTCTGTACACCACCCCTCCCCCTCCCCAAGAATGTTTTTTGCCCCTTGGTGTTTCTTAACTCAGCCCATGCAGATTCCACATCATCTGTGCTAAAATCTTTTCTCAATATTGTATCAATGTCTTCTTTAATCAACAATGAAAATGCACCGCCTTTTCCTCCTCTGTCTGTCCTTCCCAAACACTAAACAGCCCTCACTGTTTAGTTCCCATCCTTGATCACCTTGGAGAGTGTCTCTGTAATCTAAACTATATCATATCCATGTACATCTATCTGCGCAGATAATTAATCCATTTTACTTTGAATACTCCGAACGTTCAGGTACAAATCCTCCAGGCTCAGCCTACTAACATCCATTTTCTACTATTTACTTTACTGTGCCCTGTTCTGATTTTGACCTTTGATTTCTCTGCCTATCACTTTTCTTATTCTCCTATTGGTCTTTTTCTCTTGTTCTTGATTTCCCCTGTTCTGAATTTGAGGTACCCTCAATAATGACACTTAGAGATTAAACTGTAAAGAAGGCTTTATTAGACTAATAACTATACTACAGCTAGAGACGAGAGCTGACTGTTACACAGGCCATGAGGCAGGTCTTTATGTATGGCTCCCAGATGGGCGGAGCCAGAGGCGGAGTCCCCAGGGTTCCAAGCCCGGTCTTAAAGGGGACATCACCTTACATGATGATAAGGCAGTAACCGTTCATCACATTGACCCACTGTTTAAAAAGGAGTCCGGCGGGGGTGGAGTGCCATCATAGGTCCATCCGTCTCGGTGGCCGGATTGTCCACCTCGACCTCCTCAATTCGGGCGGTGGTGCGGCGGGCACGGACGTCCCGGTTGAGGGCACATCCGGAAGCACAACGGTCGGAGCTTCAGTCCGGGTCGGGGCAGAGGAACTAGGCGGGGCCGGGGGTAGCGGAGCCGGCGCCGGCGGGGTGTGTAAAGGGGGGGCGCAAGGGGGGGCGCACGGTAGGAGCTCACCAACAGGTGGTAGGGCCGGAAGGGGGTGTGTTGTAGGGGGCGACGGGTCCTGCAGGGGAGCGGCGCGGGAGGGGGCGTCTGTGGTGGAGGATCCAGCGGGTGCCAGATCCCGGAGGGAAACCGTATCTTGCCTGCCGTCGGAGTACTCCACGTAGGCGTAACTGGGGTTGGCGTGGAGCAGTTGGACCTTTTCAACTTGGGGGTCCGTTTCATGGCTCCTCGCGTGCCTTCGGAGAAGAACAGGTCCCGGAGCCGTCAGCCAAGGTGGAAGCGAGACCCCGGAGGTAGACTTCCTGGGGAAGAGAAACAATCGGTCGTGAGGGGTCTCATTTGTGGCCGTGCAGAGGAGTGACCTAATGGAGTGTAGGGCGTCGGGTAGGACCTCCTGCCAGCTGGTGGTTGGGAGATTTCTCGACCGCAGAGCCAGAAGGACAGCCTTCCACACGGTCGCGTTCTCCCTCTCCACCTGCCCGTTTCCCCGCGGGTTATAACTGGTCGTTCTGCTCGAGGCGATGCCTTTGCTGAGCAGATACTGACGCAGTTCATCGCTCATGAACGATGTACCCCGGTCGCTGTGGATATAAGCAGGGAAACCGAACAGGGTGAAGATGTTGTGCAGTGCCTTAATCACCGTGGCTGAGGTCATGTCGGTGCAGGGAATGGCGAATGGGAAACGGGAGAACTCATCGATGACGGTGAGGGAATATGCATAACGGTTGGTGGACGGGAGGGGCCCCTTGAAGTCCACGCTCAGTCGCTCAAAGGGGCCCGAGGCCTTCACGAGCCGAACCTTGTCTGGCCGATAGAAGTGCGGTTTGCACTCCGCACAGACTTGGCAGGTCCTGACCATGGCCTTGACCTCCTTGGTTGAGTAAGGTAGGTTGCGGGACTTGATGAAATGGACGAGCCGGGTAACCCCCGGGTGGCAGAGGTCATTGTGGATGGCTTGCAGGCGGTCCTCCTGCGCGTTGGCGCATGTGCCGCGGGACAGGGCATCTGGGGGCTCGTTGAGCTCCCCGGACGATACTTGATATCGTACGAGTAGGTGGAGAGTTCGATCCTCCACCTCAAAATTTTATCGTTTTTTATTTTGCCCCGTTGCGTGTTATCGAACAGATAGGCGACGGACCGTCGGTCGGTGACGAGGGTAAACCTCCTTCCGGCGAGGTAGAGTCTCCAGCACCGCACAGCCTCCACAATGGCTTGTGCCTCCTTTTCGACTGCAGAGTGTTGAATCTCGGAGGCGGTGAGGGTTCGGGAGAAGAACGCTACTGGTCTGCCTCCTTGATTAAGGGTAGCAGCCAGGGCGATGTCTGATGCATCGCTCTCTACCTGGAAAGGGATGGTTTCGTCCACCGCGTGCATGGCGGCCTTGATAATGTCAGCCTTGATGCGGTTGAAGGCCAATTGAGCCTCAGCCGAGAGGGGAAAAGTGGTGGGCTTTAGGAGTGGGCGGGCTTTGTCCGCATACTTGGGGACCCACTGGGCGTAATAGGAGAAAAGCCCCAAGTACCGTTTGAGGGCCTTGAGGCTGCGGGGGAGAGGGAGTTCCTTAAGGGGGCGCATGCGGTCAGGGTCGGGACCTAAGACCCCGTCTTCCACGACATAGCCGAGGATGGCCAGCTGGGTGGTGTGGAAAACGCATTTGCCCTCGTTATAGGTCAGGTTAAGGGCTCGGGCGGTCTGGAGGAACTTTTTGAGGTTAGCGTCATGGTCCTGCTGATCATGGCCGCAGATGGTGACATTGTCCAAGTACGGGTATGTAGCCCGCAAACCGTACTGGTCCACCATTTGGTCCATCGCCCTTTGAAAGACGGAGACCCCATTTGTGACACCAAAGGGGACCCTGAGGAAGTGGAAGAGCCGGCCGGCTGCTTCGAAGGCAGTATAGAGGCGGTCTTTTGGTCGGATGGGGAGCTGGTGGTAAGCAGATTTGAGGTCGACCGTGGAAAAGACTCGGTATTGGGCGATCCGATTTACCATTTCCGCGATGCGAGGAAGGGGGTACGCATCAAGCTGCGTGAATCGGTTTATGGTCTGGCTATAATCCATGACCATCCGTTTCTTCTCCCCGGACCGGACTACCACCACTTGCGCTCTCCAAGGGCTGTTGCTAGCCTCGATGACCCCCTCTCCCAGTAAACGCTGGACCTCTGACTTGATAAAAGCCATATCTTGGGCACTGTAGCGCCGGCTCCTGGTGGCGACGGGCTTACAGTCAGGACTGAGGTTAGCGAATAGCGAGGGGGGAGCGACTTTCAGTGTCGCAAGGCCGCACACCGTGAGTGGGGCCAAGGGTGCGCCGAACTTCAGTGTCAGGCTTCGGTGGCTGCACTGGAAATCCAGTCCGAGCAACAGGGGGACACAGAGGTGAGGGGGGATCTAAAATTTGAAACGGGTGTATTTGGCACCCTGGATCGAGAGATCCGCAATACAGTACCCCGTGATTTGTACCGAGTGGGACCCAGATGCGAGGGCTATGGTTTGGGATGCGGGATGGGTGCGTAGGGAGCAGCGCCTTACTGTTTCAGGGTGGATAAAGCTCTCCG
Organism: Scyliorhinus torazame; assembly: GCF_047496885.1. Lineage (NCBI taxonomy): Eukaryota > Metazoa > Chordata > Chondrichthyes > Carcharhiniformes > Scyliorhinidae > Scyliorhinus > Scyliorhinus torazame. The sequence continues at coordinate 123,421,683 of NC_092719.1, read as the reverse complement.
TGCTCCCGGAGTCGAAGAGGCATGCAGTGTCGTGCCCGTTGACCTGGACCTGCATCATGGAGTTCTGTAGGTGTTTTGGCCGCGTTTGATCGAGGGTGATCGCACCCAGTCGCGGGTAGTCAGAGTCGTCAGCTGAGTCGGACTCGTAAAATGGCCGCTGCCGTCGGTCGCACGTGTCGGGTCGAGAAGGTGGCCGCCGACCAGATGGCCGCTCCCATGATTCGCACGAGGCTGATGACGCGTCAGAAGAGGGCGTGTCGGGTCGGTGCGCAACAGCATTGCGAGGCCTGCGACCCTGAGAGCCTGATTTTTGGGCCGGCTGTTCTTTGTTTTTCTGGCCCCTGGGTCTGGCCAGGCAGACCCTCGCAAAGTGCCCTTTCTTCCCGCAGTCGCTGCAGTTCGCGGAGCGGGCTGGGCAGTGTGGGTGTGGGTGCTGGCCCTGCCCGCAGAAGTAGCATGGTGTGCCCCCATGGTGAGCGGGTCGCCGCGTGGCGCAGGCCTGTAATGCGGTTGAGTCTCAGGAAGTCCGGGGGGGGGCTGGCAGAGTCCGCGGGGTACGTACCCAAGTTATGTTGGGCCACCTCCAGCGAGGAGGCGAGCGTTAGCGTCTCCTGGAGGTCTTTTGCCCAGTTTTCGAGCAGCCGCTGCCGGATGTAGGTCGAGCGGATGCCGGACACGAAAGCATCTCTGATATGCAGGTTCACATGGACTTCCCCTGTCACATCCTGATGGTCACAGTCCCTGGCAAGCGCGGTGAGTTTTTCAACAAACTTGTCGAGCGATTCCCCCGAGCGCTGCCGGCAGGTAGAGAGCAGATGCCGGGCGTGCACCTCATTGACGGGTTTGACAAACCGCTTGCGGAGCAACTCAATCACTTCCTCATAAGTCGTCGCCTTTTCGAGCGTGGCGGAGATTCTGTGACTCAACCGGGCGTGGAGTAGACGCAGCTTGCGTGGCCCTAGGATGGGAATCTCTGCGGAGTCCAGGTAGGCCACGAAGCACCGCAGCCAGTATTTTAAAATTTCCTTTGCCTTAGACTAATAACTATACTACAGCTAGAGGCGAGAGCTGACTGTTACACAGACCATGAGGCAGGCCTTTATGTATGGCTCCCAGATGGGCGGAGCCAGAGGCGGAGTCCCCAGCGTTCCAAGCCCGGTCTTAAAGGGGACATCACCTTACATGATGATAAGGCAGTAACCGTTCATCACAGAATTCATACATAGGTTCCCATCCTCCTGCCATATTAGTTCAAACCCTTCCCAGCTACTCTAGCAAGTCCCCTTTCCCCACCCTAGGACACCAGTCCCGGTCCTGTCATTCTGTTGGGCACCCATTAGTTCCATGGATTTCAATTTTGTTTACAAGCCGATTATGTGATACTTCACCAAAAAACCTTGTTCTGTCTTTTACACAGATGTATTCTAATTTTATATATATCAGCTGCAGTAGCATCATCCAGCCTCTCTGTTACTTCCCCATATCACCAACTTCCCACTCATGATGGCCGTGACAGCTTAGGCTAATTTTGGCCTCATTCAATGGCTGCATACTGCAGCTTCCAGAACAGATCACTGCACAATAATCAAGAGCAGAATTTTTGGTTGAATCACAGAATCCCTACAGTGCAGAAAGAGGCTATTTGGCCCATCAAGTCTGCACTGATCCTCTGAACGAGCACCTCACCCAGGTCCACTCCTGTGCCCTGTCCCCGGAACCCCACAGAATCTTTGGACACTAAGGTGAAATTTAATATGACCAATCCACCTAACCTGCACATCTTTGGGCTGTGGGAAGAAACAGGAGGGCCTGGAGGAAACCCATGCAGACATGGGGATAATGTGCAAACACCACACAGTGACCCAAGGCCAAAATGGAACCCGGGCCCCAGGTGCTGTGAGGCAGCAGTGCTAACCACTGTGCCACCCCAATAATATGGAGACTAAAACAGTTCACTTCCAAACATGGTCTAACCCAGGCTTTATAGAGGTTGATCTTCATCGGTTTTCAATTCTATCCCTTCAGAAACTAACCCCATTGTTTTATTTCCTCTTTCACCCGCTAATCTGGCTTTATTAATCTGCATTACCATTTTTACTCCTCACCCTCATGCCCTTGCTATGGCTATAGCTGAGTAAACTCAGCCCAGGTCAGAGATGACAATTTTTCATTTGTTAGTCAAGTTCAGGTTTATTTTTCCATGTTATTTAGAAGTGGGTGAATATTATGCTGGAGCGATAATCAAACATTTATGCAGATCTTCATTTGGGGCACTCGCTTCTCTCTCCGAATCGTCTTTCCTCCAATGGAATGCATTGCACTGTTCAACATTTCTTCTTGCCAGCCCAAGGTTTTCCAGCTATGCAAGTCAATGGGTGGAGATCAATTATTTGGCAAGTACAGAAAGAGAAAAAAAAATCTCCATGGTCAGAGAATTTAACAGAGGAGAGACTGCCCACTTTGGCATTCCAAAGCACAAGGCAGGAAAGCACGCAATTCCAGCCTCGTGGTTCTACACCAACAGCGCGGGTTCAATTCCCATACTGGCTGAGGTCATTCATGAAAGCCCTGCCTTCTCAACCTTGCCCCTCGCCTGAGGTGTGGTGACCCTCAGGTTAAATCACCACCAGTCAGCTCTCCCCCTCAAAGGAAAAGCAACCTATGGCCATGTGGGACTATGGTAAAGTTACTTACTTACTTAAAGCGATGGCTGGACAATCCAGTACAACATCTGTCCCAATTTTGCACGAGCTGCTCTTAGTAGGCACTCAGGAACACTAAAAATAAATCTGGGCCAGGATATTGTTAATATGATTTCCCCTCTCCGGCCCTGCCCAAGCAATTGCATTCACAATTCACTGCAGACATGCTTATTTGCGAGATGTCAATACATTTCTAGTAAGGCTCTCAGGTAGCCAGCTTGCAAGAATTTTCAGAGAGCAATACCAACTGCTGCAAAAGAAGTGAACTAAAATCTCTCATTATCTTCTTGCCTTGTATCTTTCTTCACTTTTGTCATTTAATCATGCCTGTCATTCACCCTACAGATGCCCCCTCCATTTTATTCCATTCCTTATAATAATAATAACCTTTATTGTCACAAGTAGGCTTACATTAACACTGCAATGAAGTTACCGTGAAAAGCCCCTCATCGCCACATTCCGGCACCTGTCCGGGTACACGGAGGGGGAATTCAGAATATCCAAATTACCTAACCGCATGTCTTTCGGGACTTGTGGGAGGAAACCCACGCAGACACGGGGGGAACGTGCAGACTCTGCAGAGACAGTGACTCAAGCCGGGAATCAAACCTGGGACCCTGGAGCTGTGAAGCAACAGTGCCAACCACTGCGTTACCATGCCGCCTATTCCTGTTTCCTCCTCTTCACCCCCACCCTAGCCACACACACTTTTCCCTAGCTTTGCACCTACTTCAAAGCTGCTCATCGCGCTAATTCTGCAGAAAGGTCACTGGCATGAAACATTCAATGGGGATTATTAAAATCTAACCCACCAATCGGGCAACACAGTATCAGATTTACAGAACAGGTTCAATAGGCTGGAGGGTTTACTCCTGTTCCATACCTAGCCCCAAAAACTCTCCAAAATGTGGAATGGAGGGCCACGGATTGCAAAGTATTGCATATGATCCCATCAGTTTCCAAAGCAGCAGGCTGGCTTATGCTTGACCATGGCCTGCTAATGCGACTTCTCTGTCCACAGGTACTGACCGACTTGCAAAGCGTTTTCCGGTATTTTTGTTTGACCATTTCCCCATCAGTAGTGTTTTACTTTTCAACAAAAATATCTTTATGCCCTTCTCCTGAGTGGTATCAACTCATGGTGCCAGTTACTTATCTCCACCGCTCCATCTCTCTTAGACTGTTAAAATCACAATTTAAACAACCAGTTGGAATGGCAGTGATTTTCATCCCAAAATCACTTTGGAATGTATCAGCCGTTCAGCTGCTTACATTTTTCGTGTTGATATTGAGGGCGATCAATTTTCGCACTCTCTGTCACTTTGCACGAACAGTGAGCCTTCATTGCCCCAGTACTGCTGCCCACTTGAATGAGAACCCCCTGTTATACCAATGTGGCATTTAAATGTTCCCCTCCTGTCTCACTCACAAAAGAAAATAGTTGGAACATCATTACAGTGTGAGGCTATCAAATTGCTCTCATGCAATTACTGCAAAGCGGTTTCAAATCCCTCTGTTTCATTCAGGATTAACTGGAACTTAGTAGAAAATTTTTACTCCAAACCATGATTTGGATACAGGTTGCCTGGCCAGCTGCAATTAGGGCCCAGAGAGAGAGAGAATGAGGATATATTTATCCTAGCAACTTGGTTCGAGTTAATATCTACATCTCCAAAATGAAAGAACTGTTTCGCAACTCATTGAACCATTCCAACCTTTCTGAAAAATCATGAAAAGATGGAAAGAATGTGTTTGAAAATAAATGACTTAAACAGCTGGTTTATCCACATTCACTTATTCATAAAGAATTGATCACAGAAAATAAAATAAAAAGTACTTCCACACCTCTGCAGCTTCAATGCAACTTTTATTTCAGGTTGTAATCATTGTTAAAAGGGAAGGCTCAACACATTGGAAATGTCTTCAAGTGCTAATCCATATATCGAATTACAATAAAGTGCAGTCATTGTTTTATGGGCAGAGCATGTATTAATGGCTCTCCCATGGAAATTGATAATGGCAAGTTGGGTAGAACTTTGCTTTATATCAACACAAACGTTTTTCGATGTAACGTACCATGCATATTCTGTTGCTCAAGTTGAAGGTGTGTTTGAGCTATCCTATCACAAAAGCAAGAAATTCTAACTGCTTTATATGAAGATTGCTGGGTAGGAGTAGGGACGATGAAAAAGGACTACAACTTAAACAATTTACTGTAAGGTCTTACATGCCATGCCTGTAGCTACACTGGTGAGAACTCCCACACTATGACACTACCCGTGTACAGGCCACGGCATTATTCTCAATGATGAAGGAGCCCAGCACTTATGCGCAACAACCTTCAGCCAGAAGTGCCGAGTGGGTGATCCATCTCGGTCTCATCCGGAGGTCCCCAGCATCACAGATGTCAGTCTTCAGCCAATACGATTCACTGCATGTGATACCAACAAATGGCTGAAAGCACTGGATGCTGCAAAGGCTATGGGCCCTGACAATATTCTGGTAATAGCACTGAAGACTTCTGCTCCAGAACTTGCCGCAACCTTGTCAAGCTCTTCCAGTACAGCTACAGCACAGGAAATGTGGAAAATTGCCCTGCATCCTGCACACAAGAAAGAGGACAAATCCAACCCAGCCAATTACCGCCCGATCAATCTACTCTCCATCATCAGCAAAGTAATGGAAGGAGTCATCAACAGTGCTATCAAGCGGCACTTACTCAGCAATAACCTGATCATGGATACACAGTTTGGGTTCTGCTATGGTCACTCAGCTCCTGACCTCATTACACCCTTGGTTCAAACATGGACAAAATAGCTGAATGCCAGAGATGAGGTGAGAGTGACTGCCCTTGACATCAAGGCAGCATTTGACCGAGTGTGGCACCAAGGAGCCCTAGATAAACTGGAGTCAATGGGAATCAGGCAGAAACTCTCCACTGGTTGGAGTCATACCTGGCACAAATGAAGATAGTTGTGGCGATGGAAGGTCAATCATCTTACTCCTGGACATCACTGCAGGAGTTCCTCAGGGTAGTGTTCTAGGCCCAATCATCTTCATCAATGACCTCGCTTCCACCATAAGGTCAGAAATGAGGATGTTCGCAGATGACTGCACAATGTTAAGCACCATTCACGACTCCTCAGTTAATGAAACAGTCCATGTCCAAATGCAACACGTCCTGGACAATATCCAGGCTTGGGCTGACAAGTGGCAAGTTACATTCATGTCATACAAGTGCCAGGCAATGACCATCTCTTATAAGAGAGGATTTAACCATTACCCCTTGACATTTAATGGCATTACCATTCCTGAATCCCCCACTATCAACATCCTGGGAGTTACCATTGATCAGGAACTGAACTCGACTAGCCATATTAATGCTGTAGCTGCTAGGCAAGTAAATCACCTCCTGATTCCCCCAAAGCCTGCCCACCATCTACAGGAGTGTAATGGAATACTCTCCACTTGCCTGGATGAATGCAGCTCCAACAACACTCAAGAAGCTCAGCACCATCCAGGACAAAAAGCCTACTTGATTGTTCCCCCTTCCACAACCATTCAAATCCCCCTATCACCGCCGAACAGTGGCAGCCATCTGTACCATCTACAAGATGCGCTGCAGGAACTTGCCAAGGTTCCTGAAACAGCACCTACCAATCCCACGATCCTCCCCATCTGGGACAACAGCAGCAGATACCTGAGAACCCAACACCTGGAGGTTCCCCTCCAAGTCACTCACCATCCTGACTTGGAAATACATCGCTGTTCCTCCACTGTCAATGGGAAATATCCTGGAACACCCTCCCAAACAGCACAGTGGGTGTGCCTACCTCAGAGATTGCAATGATTCAAGAAGGCAGCCCAGAACCATCTGAAGGGCAATTAAAGCTGGACAATAACCAGCGACGTCCACATCCATAAATGAATAAATAATAAAGAATACACATTCTACACTATAGATAGAGGCAGCACAAGATTATTCAGGAATGTTAATGACAGGGCGGCATGTGGCACAGTGGTTAGCACTGGGACTGCAGCGCTGAGGACCCGGGTTCGAATCCCGGCCCTGAGTTACTGTCCGTGTGGAGTTTGCACATTCTCCCCGTGTCTGCGTGGGTTTCGCCCCCACAACCCAAAGATGTGCAGGCTAGATGGATTGGCCATGCTAAATTGCCCCTTAATTGGAGAAAAAATAATTGGATATTCTAAATATAAAAAATTTTATGAAAAAAAAGAAATGTCAATGACTAGTGAAGTCTATCGATACAACTTGTCGGTAAATTTTCAACTTCAGGGGAGGAATAAAAAGCAGTATCTAATGACCATCTTTTAAAAATGCTTCCGACATCGAACTCTGGCAACTTAAGTGCAAGTCTAGATTCTCTCCTTTAGTGAAATTAGGGCCAGTCATCAAGTTTCAATGCATTTCCTGCCCCAGTCTAGTGGAAGTTCTAGGTCAACATATATATCAGGTAGATAAATACACACTGTGTTTACACACACCAAACAAATATTAGTTTCAATAATTGCCTTTTCTGACAATTTCTCAATTAAAATATTTGCTCCTGGGCAGCACATGTGAACTCTCCCATCATTTGCTCGTATCGCGCACACAACTCTCAGGCTGGAAAAGAGTTCATTTTAAGTAATTAATGAAGTCATTACTTTTTGAGCATTTAACACTAATCTGCTGTGGTCAATTATGCCATGCAATATAATGAGATCTGATATATGGTGATACCCCTTGGCTCTGCTGAGCTTGGCACTCTAATACTTCCCAGCTATTGGCTGCAACGCAAATGGGTGGTGAATTAAAGAAACAGAAAAAAAAAACCAAATCGGAACATGACCTCCCCTGGTAGTCCAGTGGTTAGGACTCGGCGCTCTCACTGCCATGGCCCAGGTTTGATTCTAGGTCAGGGAATGAAAAATTACTGCATCTAAGCAGACAAACATGCAAAAAAAAAAACAGCTCGGTCAGAAATAGGACCAGGAGAAGACCATAAGACATAGGAGCAGAATTAGGCCCATCGAGTCTGCTCCGCCATTCAGTCTTGGCTGATACTTTTCTCATCCCCATTCTCCTGCCTTCTCCCATAACCCCTGATCCCTTTATTAATCATGAACCTATCTATCTCTGTCTTAAAGACATCCAGTGATTTAGCCCCCACAGCCTTCTGCGGCAAAGAGTTCCACAGATTCAACACCTCTGGCTGAAGAAATTCCTCCTCATCTCCGTTTTCCCTTTTGTCTGCGAGTATGTCTTCTGGTTCTAGTTTTTCCTACAAATGGAAACATCCTCTCCCCATCCACTCTATCCAGGCCTCGCAGTATCCTGTAAGTTTCAATAAGATCCCCCCTCATCCTTCTAAACTCCAAAGAGTACAGACCCAGAGTCCTCAACCGTTCCTCATACGACAAGCTCTCCATTCCAGGGATCATTCTTGGGAACCTCCTCTGGGCCGTGAAGCCTTCACCGACGTTCAATATGATCATGGCTGGTCTTGGGCTTCAACGTTTCCGCCCACTGCTTTTATCAGTTTGACTCACCTAGAGACTGAATAGCTGGCTAGCTCAGTCTTAAACATATTCAATAATTATGCATCCACAAACCTTTTAAGTGAAGACATTTCTCCTCACCTCACGTCATAAATGTTCGACCCTTTATCCAAAACTGTGCTCCCTTATTCTAGATTCCCCAGCCAAGGGGAAAAACTTCAGTATCGACCCTGGCATGTTGATAGTGGGGGGGTTCAATGATGGTAATACCATTGAATGTCAAGGGAAGACAGTTGGATTCCCTTTTATTGGAGGTAGTCAATGCCTGGCATCTGTGTGGCATAAATGTTACTTTCCATCCCAAGCCTGAACATTTTCCAGATCTTGCTGCATTTGGGCAGAGGCTGCTTCAGTATCTGAGGAGTCACAAATCGTGTCAAACATTGTGCAATCACCAACAAACATCCTCACTTCTGATCTTTTGATGGAAAGATCATTGCTGAAGCAGCTGACGATGGTTGGGCTAAGGCTACTACCCTGAGAAACACCTGCAGTGATGTCCTGGGACAGAGATTGTTAACCTCCAATAACCACAACTATCTTCCTTTTGTGCTCGCTATGACTCCAACTAGCAAGGGTTTCCCCCTGATTTCCTTTGATTACAGTTTTGCTAGGGCTCCTTAATGCAACATTTGGTCAAATGCTGCCTTGATGTCAAGAGCAGCCATTCTCATTTCACCTCTGGAGTTCAGCTCTTTTTTCCATGTTTGAACCAATGTTTGAGGTCAGGAGCAGAGTGACCCTGACGGAACCCAAAATGAGCATCAGTGAGCAGGTTATTAGAACAAAGAAATGTACAGCACAGGAACAGGCCCTTCGGCCTTCCAAGCCAGTGCCGACCATGCTGCCCGACTAAACTACAATCTTCTACACCTCCTGGGTCCGTATCCCTCTATTCCCATCATATTCATGTATTTGTCAAGATGCCCCTTAAATGTCACTATCGTCCCTGCTTCCACCACCTCCTCTGGTAGCGAGTTCCAGGCACCCACAACCCTCTGCATAAAAAACTTGCCTCGTACATCTACTCTAAACCTTGCCCCTCTCATCTTAAACCTATGCCCCCTAGTAATTGACCCCTCTACCCCGGGGAAAAGCCTCTGACTATCCACTCTGTCTATGCCCCTCATAATTTTGTAGACTCCTATCAGGTCACCCCTCAACCTCATTCGTTCCAGTGAGAACAAACCGAGTTTATTCAACCGCTCCTCATAGCTAATGCCCTCCATACCAGGCAACATTCTGGTAAATCTCTTCTGCACCCTCTCTAAAGCCTCCACATCCTTCTGGTAGTGTGGCGACCAGAATTGAACACTATACTCCAAGTGTGGCCTAACTAAGGTTCTATACAGCTGCAACATGACTTGCCAATTCTTATACTCAATGCCCCGGCCAATGAAGGCAAGCATGCCGTATACCTTCTTGACTACCTTCTCCACCTGTGTTGCCCCTTTCAGTGACCTGTGGACCTGTACTCCTAGATCTCTTTGACTTTCAATACTCTTGAGGGTTCTACCATTCACTGTATATTCCCTACCTGCATTAGACCTTCCAAAATGCATTACCTCACATTTGTCCGGATTAAACTCCATCTGCCATCTCTCCGCCCAAGTCTCCAAACAATCTAAATCCTGCTGTATCCTCTGACAGTCCTCATCGCTATCCGCAATTCCACCAACCTTTGTGTCGTCTGCAAACTTACTAATCAGACCAGTTACATTTTCCTCCAAATCATTTATATATACTACAAACAGCAAAGGTCCCGGCACTGATCCCTGTGGAACACCACTGCTCACAGCCCTCCAATTAGAAAAGCATCCTTCCATTGCTACTCTCTGCCTTCTATGACCTAGCCAGTTCTTTATCCACCTTGCCAGCTCACCCCTGATCCCGTGTGACTTCACCTTTTGTACTAGTCTACCATGAGGGACCTTGTCAAAGGCCTTACTAAAGTCCATATAGACAACATCCACTGCCCTACCTGCATCAATCATCTTAGTGACCTCCTCGAAAAACTCTATCAAGTTAGTGAGACACGACCTCCCCTTCACAAAACCATGCTGCCTCTCACTAATACGTCCATTTGCTTCCAAATGGGAGTGAATCCTGTCTCGAAGAATTCTCTCCAGTAATTTCCCTACCACTGAAGTAAGGCTCACCGGCCTGTAGTTCCCTGGATCATCCTTGCTACCCTTCTTAAACAGAGGAACAACATTGGCTATTCTCCAGTCCTCCGGGACATCACCTGAAGACAGTGAGGATCCAAGGATTTCTGTCAAGGCCTCAGCAATTTCCTCTCCAGCCTCCTTCAGTATTCTGGGGTAGATCTCATCAGGCCCTGGGGACTTATCTACCGTAATATTTTTTAAGACACCCAACACCTCGTCTTTTTGGATCTCAATGTGACCCAGGCTATCTACACACCCTTCTCCAGACTCAACATCTACCAATTTCTTCTCTTTGGTGAATACTGATGCAAAGTATTCATTTAGTACCTCGCCCATTTCCTCTGGCTCCACACATAGATTCCCTTGCCTATCCTTCAGTGGGCCAACCCTTTCCCTGGCTACCCTCTTGCTTTTTATGTACGTGTAAAAAGCCTTGGGATTTTCCTTAACCCTATTTGCCAATGACTTTTCGTGACCCCTTCTAGCCCTCCTGACTCCTTGCTTAAGTTCCTTCCTACTTTCCTTATATTCCACACAGCCTTCGTCTGTTCCCAGCCTTTTAGCCCTGACAAATGCCTCCTTTATCTTTTTGACGAGGCCTACAATATCTCTCGTTATCCAAGATTCCCGAAAATTGCCGTATTTATCCTTCTTCCTCACAGGAACATGCCGGTCCTGAATTCCTTTCAACTGCCACTTGAAAGCCTCCCACATGTCAGATGTTGATTTGCCCTCAAACATCCGCCCCCAATCTATGTTCTTCAGTTCCCGCCTAATATTGTTATAATTAGCCTTCCCCCAATTTAGCACATTCATCCGAGGACCACTCTTATCCTTGTCCACCAGCACTTTAAAACTTACTGAATTGTGGTCACTGTTCCCAAAATGCTCCCCTTCTGAAACATCTACCACCTGGCCGGGCTCATTCCCCAATACCAGGTCCAGTACCGCCCCTTCCCTAGTTGGACTGTCTACATATTGTTTTAAGAAGCCCTCCTGGATGCTCCTTACAAACTCCGCCCTGTCTAAGCCCCTGGCACTAAGTGAGTCCCAGTCAATATTGGGGAAGTTGAAGTCTCCCATCACCACAACCCTGTTGTTTTTACTCTTTTCCAAAATCTGTCTACCTATCTGCTCCTCTATCTCCCGCTGGCTGTTGGGAGGCCTGTAGTAAACCCCTAACATTGTGACTGCACCCTTCTTATTCCTGATCTCTACCCATATAGCCTCACTGCCCTCTGAGGTGTCCTCCCGCAGTACAGCTGTGATATTCTCCCTAACCAGTAGCGCAACTCCGCCACCCCTTTTACATCCCCCTCTATCCCGCCTGAAACATCTAAATCCTGGAACGTTTAGCTGCCAATCCTGCCCTTCCCTCAACCAGGTCTCTGTAATGGCAACAACATCATAGTTCCAAGTACTAATCCAAGCTCTAAGTTCATCTGCCTTACCCGTAATACTTCCTGCATTAAAACATATGCACTTCAGGCCACCAGACCCGCTGTGTTCAGCAACTTCTCCCTGTCTGCTTTGCCTCAGAGACCCACTGTCCCTATTCCCTAGTTCTCCCTCAATGCTCTCACCTTCTGACCTATTGCTCCCGTGCCCACCCCCCCGCCATACTAGTTTAAACCCTCCCGTGTGACACTAGCAAACCTCGCGGCCAGGATATTTATGCCTCTCCAGTTTAGATGCAACCAGTCCTTCTTATAGGTCACACCTGCCCCGGAAGAGCTCCCAGTGGTCCAGATAACGGAAACCCTCCCTCCTACACCAGCTGTTTAGCCACGTGTTTAGCTGCTCTATCTTCCCCTATTTCTAGCCTCACTGGCACGTGGCACAGGGAGTAATCCCGAGATTACAACCCTAGAGGTCCTGTCTTTTAACTTTCTGCCTAGCTCCCTGAACTCCTGCTGCAGGACCTCATGCCCCTTCCTGCCTATGTCATTAGTACCAATATGTACAACGACCTCTGCCTGTTTGCCCTCCCCTTCAGGATGCCCTCTACCCATTCGGAGACATCCTGGACCCTGGCACCAGGGAGGCAACATACCATTCTGTAGTCTCTTTCACGTCCACAGAAGCGCCTATCTGTGCCCCTGACTATAGAGTCCCCTATTACTATTGGTCTTCTGTGCTTTGACCCTCCCTTCTGAACATCAGAGCCAGCCGTGGTGCCACTGCTCTGGCTGCTGCTGTTGTTTTCCCCTGATAGGCTATCCCCCCTGACAGTATCCAAAGGGGTATACCTGTTCGAGAGGGGGCCAACCAGAGGGGATTCCTGCACTGACTGCCTGCCCTTTCTGGTGGTCACCCATTTCTCTGCCTGCACCTTGTGTGTGACCACATTTATATAACTGCGATCTATGACGCTTTCCGCCACCTGCATGCTCCTAAGTGCATCCAATTGCTGCTCCAACCGAACCATGCGGTCTGTGAGGAGCTCCAGTTGGGTGCACTTTCTGCAGATGATGCCATCCGGGACGCTGGAAGCCTCCTGGACCTGCCACATCTCACAGTCAGAGCACTGCACCCCTCATTGGTGAGTAATTGCCATTTAATGGCACTGTCGATGATCAATTCCATTGCCTTTCTGAAGTTAGAGAATAAATTAATGGGATGGTAATTGTCCTGGTTGGATTTGTCCTGGTTTGTCCTGGAATGGACATGCCTCTGTAATTCTCTACATTGCTGGGTAGATGCCAATGCAGAAACCACTGGAACAGCTTGGTTAAGGGCACAGCTAGTTTAGGAGCATAAGTTTCAGTTCTATTGCCAGATGTTGTTGGGGCCTATAGTCTTTGCAGTATCCAGTGCCTGGAGCCATTTCTTGATATCATGTGGAGTGAACTGAATTAGCTGAAGAGTGGCATGGGTCTTTTCCACTGTCATGCTGGGATTTCCCATCACTGAGGGTGGGGATATTTATGTAGACTCCTCCTCCAGTTAGTTAATTGTCCAACACCATTCATAATTCCATTCAGAAAGACCGCAGAGCTTGGATCTAATCCATTGGTTGTGTGACCACCTATCTCTGTCTATTAATTGCTGCTTCTTATGCTTGGCAAGAAAATAGTCTTATTTTGTAGTTTTACCAGGTGTTTGACACCTAATGTTTATGTATGCCTGATGCTGCTCATGGCATGGCCTGCTGCACTCTCATTGAACCAGGACTGATGCTCTGGTATGGTGGAAATGATAGAGTGGAAGATAGATCAGGCCATCAGATTACAGAATGTGGTGGTATACAATTCTGCTGATTATGGTCCACAGCACCTCATGATGTCCAGTTACAGTTGCTAGATCTGTTCTGAATCTTTCTCATTCAGTACAATGGTAGTGCCACACTACAAGATGGATGATCTGCTCAGTGTGAAGATGGGATTTCATCTTCACAAGGACTATGCAGTGGGCACTCAACCAACATTGTCATGGGCAGATGCCACTGTAACAGGTAGGTTACCAAGGACAAGTTAAGATAGGTTTTTCTCCCCTTGTTGTCTTGCTCACCATCTGCCAAAGACCCAGTCTAGCAGCTATGTCCTTTAGGGCTTGGTCAGCTCGGTCAGTAGCGCCACGACCGAGCCTTCTTTATGATAGACATTGAAATTCCCCCACCCAGAATACATTCTGTGCCCTTGCTACCGTCAGTGCTTCCTCCACGTGGTGTTCAACATGGAGGAATACTGATTCATCAGCTGAGGGGGTGGGGGTGCAATGTGTGGTAATCAGCAGGGAGTTTCCTTGCCCATATTTGGCTTGATGACAAAAGACTTTGTGGGTTCTGAAGTCAATGTTGAGAACTCCCACGGAAACTCCCTTTTACTGTAAACCACTGGTGCTGCCACCTCTGATGGATCTTGTCCTGTTGGTGGAACAGGACATACCCAGCGATGGTGATGTGGCGTCTGGGCCATAGACATGCTCATGGAATCATACCTTACATAGAATCTCAGGCTGTTGCTTGACTAGTCTGTGGGACAGCTCTTCCAATTTTGGCACAAGCACCCAGATGTTGATAAGGCAGACCTTGCAGGGTTGACATCGTCATTTCAAGTGCCTAGGTCAATGCTGGGTGGCCCGTCCAGTTTCATTCCTTTTTATGGGCTTTTTAACGCTTTGATACAACTGAGCGGCTTGCTAGGTCATTTCAGAGAACATTTAAGCCCCACATTTCTGTGGGTCTGGATTTACATGCAAGCCAGACCGGGTAAGGACGGCAGATTTCCTCTTCTAAAGGACATTAGTGAACCAGATGGGCATTTATGACAATAAAAATGATCACTTACCAATCACTTACCCATTTGATTAATTGAATTTAATTGAACTGAATTTAAATATCACCGGTTGTTGGAGTGGGATGGTTAAGATACAGCTGTCATGGCCCACGTAGATATCAACAACATAGGTAGAACAAGGACAGAGGGTCTGTTACAGGAGTATGAACAGCTAGTAGCTAAATTAAAAAGCAGTACCAAAAAGGTAATAATCTCTGGATTACTACTTGAACCACGAGCTAATTGGCACAGGGTCAATAAGATTAAGGGGATAAATGTGTGGTTCAGATTGGCGTGGGCAAAAGGATGGAGCTCCGAATCAAGCCGGAGTGTCTGCAACTCAACCCCCACGCGGCGAACTCAGCGGCAATCTTCAAGCACTGGCTGGCGTGTTTTAAAGGATATCTCGGAACGGCCGAAAACACACCCACGGGAGAACAGAAAATGCAAGTCCTGCACTCGAGGGTGAGCCCGGAAATTTACACCCTCATCGAGGAAGCGGAAGACTTCGATGCAGCAATAGAGCTGCTAAAAGGACATTATATTCGCCCGGTAAACCAGGTTTACGCCCGACATCTGCCAGCAACGAGGCGACAAATCCCTGGGGAATCGCTGGAAGAATTCTGCCGTGCACTCCTGGTGTTGGGGAGAAACTGCAGCTGCCCGCAAGTTTCGGCGAGCGACCACACAGAACCCTTGATCCGGGGTGCTTTCGTGGCAGGTATGCTGTCCTCCCAAATCCACCAGCGATTGCTGGAAAAAGACACTCTAGGCCTCAAGGAGGCACGAGCCCCAGCAGACTCTCTGGATGTGGCCTCCAGAAACGTGCACACTTACGTTCCCGACCGCGCCCCCTGGGCAGTGTGGAACCCCTCCGCAGCTGACCCCGAGATATCCCCCATCCCCCCACAAGCTTGTGCTGCAAGGCGGCCTGGCAACCCCGGGGGGCCCCGCTGCTACTTTTGCGGGCAGGCCTAGCACCCCCAGCAGCGCTGCCCGGCCCGCGCATCCACCTGCAAGGGATGCGGTAAAAAGGGCCACTTTGTGGTGGTATGCCAGGCCCGTGAGGTCACCGCGGTCTCCGGCGGCGAATGCGGACCGCCACCACAAACCTCTCCACGGTCCCTGTGCGGCCAGCGGACGCCGCCATCTTCCTACTCCAGGGCCACGTGCGGCCCCCGGGCGCCGCCATCTTGTCCCGCAGACGCCACGTTCGATGGATGGGCGCCACCATTTTGTGCACCCCCAGTCATGTGCGACCAATGGGAGCCGCCATCTTGGATGGACTCCCAGGACCCCAGCTCGGCTGACCACACACCGCCCGAAGAGAACACTCAACTGCTGAGATTAGCCTCGGTGACCCACTCGGACACTCTCAACTGCTACAACAACTGTACTAATCAACGGGCACGAGACGTCCTGCTTAATCGACTCTGGGAGCACGGAGAGCTTCATACACCCCGACACGGTAAGGCGCTGTTCTCTCCTCGTCCACCCCGTTAATCAAAAAATCTCTCTGGCCTCCGGTTCCCACTCAGTAGAAATAAAGGGGCTTTGTGTAGCAAACCTCACAGTCCAGGGAAGGGAGTTTAAAAATTACTGGCTCTACGTCCTTCCCCACCTCTGCGCGGCCACACTCCTAGGTTTAGACTTCCAGTGTAATCTCCAAAGTCTAACTTTCAAATTCGGCGGCCCTATACCCCCCCTCACTGTCTGTGGCCTCGCGGCCCTCAAGGTCGATCCGCCTTCCCTGTTTGCAAACCTCACCCCAGATTGCAAACCCATCGCCACCCGGAGCACATGGTACAGTGCCCAGGATCGGATCTTTATTAGGTCAGAGGTACAAAGGCTACTGAGGGAAGGAGTCATTGAAGCTAGCAACAGTCCCTGGAGAGCTCAAGTAGTGGTGGTAAAGACCGGGGAGAAGCATAGGATGGTCATCGACTACAGTCAGACCATCAACAGGTTTACGCAGCTCGAAACGTACCCTCTCCTCCGCATATCCGACCTGGTAAACAGGATCACACATTACAAGGTCTTCTCCACGGTGGATCTTAAGTCCGCCTACCACCAGCTCCCCATCCACACTATTGACCACAAATACACTGCCTTTGAGGCAGACGGGCGGCTCTATCACTCCTTAAGGGTTCCCTTCTGTGTCACCAACGGGGTCTCGGTCTTCCAGCGCGAGATTGACCGAATGGTTGACCGGTACGGTTTACGGGCAACATTCCCATATCTCGATAATGTCACCATCTGCGGCCACGACCAGCAGGACCACGACACCAACCTCCGAAAATTCCTCCAGACTGCAAAGATCCTTAACCTTACATACAACAAGGATAAATGCGTGTTTAGCACTGCCCGCCTAGCCATCCTAGGCTACGTAGTGCGAAATGGAGTTATAGGCCCCGACCCTGAACGCATGTGCCCCGTGATGGAGTTCCCCCTCCCTCACTGCTCCAAGGCCCTGAAGCGCTGTCCAGGGTTTTTCTCTTACTATGCCCAGTGAGTCCCCAGCTATGTGGACAAGGCCCGTCCCCTGATCCAATCCACAATTTTTCCCCTGTCGACGGAGGCCCGCCTGGCCTTCAGCCGCATCAAAGCAGACATTGCAAAGGCCACGATGCACGCCATCGACGAGTCCCTCCCCTTCCAGGTCGAGAGCGATGCGTCCAACGTAGCTCTGGCGGCCACCCTCAACCAATCAGGCAGACCCGTGGCCTTCTTCTCACGTACCCTCCATGCTTCCGAGCTCCTCAGTAAAAAAGGAGGCCCAAGCCATAGTAGAAGCTGTAGGACATTGGAGGCATTACCTGGCCGGCAGGAGGTTCACTCTCCTCACCGACCAACGGTCAGTTGCTTTCATGTTCGATAATGAACAGCGGGACATGATAAAAAACGACAAGATCTTGCGGTGGAGGATCGAACTCTCCACCTACAACTACGAGATCTTGTATCGTCCCGGGAAGCTAAACGAGCCTCCTGATGCCCTGTCCCGCAGCACATGTGCCAACGCACAAGTGGACCGCCTCCGAGCCCTCCACGAGGACCTCTGCCACCCGGGGGTCACTCGCTTTTCCCACTTTATCAAGACCCACAACCTGCCCTATTCCATCGAGAAGGTCAGGACAGCCACCAGGGACTGCCAAATCTGCATGGAGCGCAAACCGCACTTCTACCGGCCAGAGAAAGCGCACCTGATAAAGGCTTCCCGTCCCTTTGAACGCCTCAGCATGGACTTCAAAGGCCCTCTCCCCTCCACAGACTACAACACGTACTTCCTGAACGTGATTGACGAATACTCCCGGTTCCCGTTCGCCATCCCCTGCCCCGACATGACCACAACCACCATCACCAAGGCCCTCCATAGCATCTTTGCACTGTTTGGGTTCCCCGCTTACATACATAATGATAGGGGGTCCTCCTTTATGAGCAACGAACTGCGTCAATTCCAGCTCAGCAAGGGCATCGCCTCGAGCAGGACGACCAGTTACAACCCCCAGGGTAACGGACAGGTAGAGAGGGACAACGGAACGGTCTGGAAGACCGTCCAACTGGCCCTACGGTCCAGGAATCTCCCAGTCTCCCGCTGGCAGGAAGTCCTCCCGGATGCCCTCCACTCCATCCGGTACCACAACCAACCAAACACCTCACGAACGTCTCCTTGTCTTCCCCAGGAAGTCCTCCTATGGGACCTCTCTCCCGACCTGGCTGGCAGCTCCCAGACCCATCCTGCTCCAAAAACACGTGCGGGTGCACAAGTCGGACCCATTGGTCGAGAGGGTCCATCTTCTCCACGCTACCCCTCAGTACGCCTACATGGCGTACCCCGACGGCCGACAAGATACGGTCTCCCTACGAGACCTGCCGCCCGCCGGAGCCCCACGCACACCCCACCCACCAGGCCCACCCTCCCTCCCACCTGTGCACCTTACAGGAGGGTTGGTCCTTCCACCGGTCCGTCTAGGCCCCCCACCCACCGACGCACCCCGCAGACGCTCCCTTCCCAGGTCAACCGTTTTCCCCACCAGCGCCATCGAGGAGTGTCGAAGCTGCCACAGGGATCGAG